>NW_027397144.1:51620-169604 GCF_003265705.2 Callorhinus ursinus | reverse complement strand
TTTCTTTCTTTCTTTCTTTCTTTCTTTCTTTCTTTCTTTCTTTCTTTTTCTTTCTTTTTCTTTCTTTCTTTCTTTCCTTCTTTCTTTTTTTGGCACGTGAGTAACCAAAGTAATTCCAGTTCTTAAAAAGTACAGCTGTGGGGAGGTGTGAGCTGTGAGAGCTGCTGGTCTCCGTGTCTCTTTCCATTTGAAAGTGGCCAGTTTGAGAAAACAAAGCTGATGACCTGAAAGGAAACCCTCATGGTGTTTGAGTCCCAGTGTCTAGTTGTGCCAGTATCCAGCTGAACCTCTGCTCAGTTATGTTTAGATGAATCAGGGAATTCTCTTCTGTCACTTGATGTCTAAGCTCACCTGTCTAGTGCAACCTCACTTTATGTGAGACAGGATCATGAGATGATCATGCCCACTGAAAACCAGCAAGGAGTGCTGTGACAGACCCTCCACATTCTCAGCTCAAGGCCTTATCAACCAATTGTTGGCAAATTCTAACTCACACATCTCCCGTGGTAAGCTGATTAATAGCCTCCCAAAGATGTCCAGGTACTAATCTCCAGAATTTGTGAATGTGTTACTTTAGATGACAAAAGCCACTTTGTAAGTAATATTAAGTTAAGGATCTTGAGTTGGGAAATATACACTGAATTATCTGGGTTGGCTCAATGTAATCATCAGGGTCCTTACAAGAGGAAGCAGACAGCCTGATTCAGGGTTCGATCCCAGGACTCTGGAATCATGACCTGAGCTGAAAGCAGATGTTTTTTTGTTTTGTTTTGTTTTTTTAATGGGAGGAAAGGTTTAATAAGCAGTACTCCAAAATTAAATAGCCTTCAGGACATACATAAGGTAAAACAGAATAAAATAAAATAAAATCTATATATATTAAACTTACAACAACAGGTTGGACTTGATATCATATATAGTTCCCACAACCCATGAGATCATGACCTGAGCTGAAACCAAGAGGTGGATGTTTAACAGATGGTGCCACCCAGACACCCCATAGTTGTAGTTATTTTTTTTTATTTATTTCTATTTATTTATTTATTTTTTTTGGTGCAGTGTTCCATGATTCATTGTTTGTTCATAACACCCAGTGCTCCATGCAGAATGTGCCCTCCTCAATACCCATCACCAGGATAACCCATCCCCCTCCCCCCCTCCCCTCTAGAACCCTCAGTTTGTTTTTCAGAGTCCATCATCTCTCATGGTTCGTCTCCCCCTCTGACATACTCCCCTTTTCTTCCTCTCCTGTTATCTTCTTTTTCTTTTTTCTTAAAATATGTTGCGTTATTTGTTTCAGAAGTACAGATCTGTGATTCAACAGTCTTGCACAATTCACAGCGCTCACCATAACACATACCCTCCCCAATGTCTATCACCCAGCCACCCCATCCCTCCCACCCCCAACCACTCCAGTAACACTCAGTTTGTGAAAGCAGATGTTTAAGTGAGCCGCCCAGATGCCCCAATAAAAATATTTTTAAAAATAAGAATTTAAAGAGCTTTTTTTGAAATTTTTCAAGGTGGGTTGAAAACTTTTACCTCTGTTTTCAACAGAATCTATGACACACCAATATCATGCTCACCACTCTGTATTGCAATCATTTGGTTCCCTCCTCAATGTGTACACAGCAGAAAATAAATTCACACTGGATTAGACTTAATGGAATCAAAGTGAATTGAAGCCACATCAAATAAGTCTTTTCTGTCTAACAAACTTTAATTTTTAAGTAATTTTACAATCCTATGTTCCCAATAATTAACTCCCTTTGTTTTTTCTCCAAAAGTTTCTCCGTTCATGATATTGTCTGATACATTATAGGCTTTATCACTTGTCTTGTCTTGGATTCCCAGAGAAGCAGAGGCTGAGCCAAGGATTTATGTGCAAGCATTTTTTTGGAAGGAACAAGGAAGATGGAACATGGGTGAGAGAGAGGAGAAGAGAAACATGGAAAAAAAATACATCCAATTAAGTTTATATTAAGTTAGCTACCACAGGGAATGAGCAGAGTTTTCACCTTGTGGGGAAATTCTGGAAAATGCTACAAAATACAAACCTCAGAATTATCCCAGTCAATGGGTGAAAGACATGATAAACCCCATAGCTCTCCATCAAGGGTTGTCTTTGTGCGGGGATAATTCCCTGGTACTTTTGCCACCACCTGTTGGGCAAAGTTGGTGCTGACTGGGGCTGGCAATTGGCAGTCATGCAGTGGACATGTAAGGAGGATCCCAGGGAATGTGGGAGAAATGTGGATAGCATCTACTACTCCATCCTTCCATTCAATTCTACCAACGTTCTTCTCAAATGAGCTAAGTTCTGAACACATTCCACATGTGTGTAACTACCATTCCTGATGGCACCTCCAGAGAGTCCCAGAAAAAAAATTAAACCATGTGAGAAAATAACTCTTATTCTATTGTAGTCATTATTACGTGTTTTAGGATCTTAGAGGGTGTATCTTAAAATTGCATATATGGGAAGTAAAAGTCAAGTAAAAGAAGGAAATTTAAGAAAGGAAGAACAGGTGGAAGGAACAAAGAATGAAGCTACCTTTCAGTTTTCCTATGCAGCATAATACTAGGAATATAATCATGGAAATCTAGATTCCTATTTTGAAGTTGAAAATCACATCACTGTTCATATAAAAAGTAGGATAGGGGCACCTGGGTGGCTCAGTTGTTAAGTGTCTGCCTTTGGCTCAGGTCATGATCCCAGGGTCCTGGGATTGAGCCCCGCATCGGGCTCCCTGCTCAGCTGGAAGCCTGCTTCTCCCTCTCCCACTCCCCCTGCTTGTGTTCCCTCTCTCGCTGTGTCTCTCTGTCAAATAAATAAATAAATAAATCCTTAAAAAAAAAAAGTAGGATAGAAACGCCACGTCAGCTAGCCAGGTTATAGTCCAACTCAATCTCACTCTATTCTTTTGAGAAGTGGGGTGAATGAGAGGAAATGTCTCCAGGACATTTTTTCAAGATGATGTAAAGTCAAACATGTAAAGGAGCAAACAGGCACAGTTCTTTTTTTTTTTTTTTAAAGATTTTATTTATTTATTCATGAGAGACAGAGAGAGAGAGAGAGGCAGAGGGAGAAGCAGGCTCCCAAGGAGCAGGGAGCCCGATGCGGGACTCGATCCCAGGACCCTGGGATCATGACCTGAGCCAAAGGCAGACGCTTAACCATCTGAGCCACCCAGGCGCCCAAACAGGCACAGTTCTGATATGGTAAACGTTTTGGTGTGACCATGTATGATTTCATTCTATTTCTTGTGGGGAAAACAAGCACACAAACAAATGAAGGTGAAGAACATCAATGTTTTATTTTATTTTATTTATTTATTTTTTAGTAGATTTTTTTTTTATTTGAGAGAGAGAGAATGAGATAGAGAGAGCATGGGGGGGAGGGTCCGAGGGAGAAGCAGACTCACTGCTGAGCAGGGAGCCTGATGCAGGACTCGATCGCGGGACTCCAGGATCATGACCTGAGCCAAAGGCAGTCGCTTAACCAACTGAGCCACCCAGGCGCCCTTATTTATTTATTTTTAAAAGATTTTATTTATTTATTTGACAGAGAGAGACATAGTGAGAGCAGGAACACAAGCAGGGGGAGCAGGAGAGGGAGAAGCAGTCTTCCCACAGAGCAGGGAGCCCAATGCGGGGCTCAATCCCAGGACCCTGGGATCATGACCTGAGCCGAAGGCAGACGCTTAACGACTGAGCCACCCAGGCTCCCGAAGAACATCAATGTTTTAGAGGATAATTTTTGGGGCAACCACAGCAGCACTTGATATAAGTACTTTAAGCCTAAAGTTAGAAATCTTAAGAATGACTGCAAGAAAGCTGGCCAAACATGGAATTTTGTGGACAGCATATAGAGAAGAAAAGTAAAAAAGGACTATGGAGGGAGTTGTTGAGGAGAGACTAATACAAAAACAAATAAAAGGGAAGTCATGGATGCTTTGGGAATTGGATAAATCAAACATGTCTATTAGAGGAGAAAAAAACAGATTTAAGTTCACATTTGCCTTTGCGGCCTGCAATGTCCACTTGGTTCTGAGGCCAGTGGCCCATCATGGACACAAGGCTACTCTACTGAGGAGCCTTCGCAGGGCTCCCTTCACATCCTTGTTCCTCAGGCTGTAGATGAAGGGGTTCAGCATGGGGGTGACCACAGTGTACATCACTGAGGCAACCAAGCTTCTCTGGGGAGAATGGGTCACAGCAGATGTGAGGTAGACCCCAGGCTTGTGCCATAAAACAAAGAGACCATAGAGAGATGAGACCCACAAGTGGAAAATGCTTTATACTTGCCCTCAGAGGAGGACATCCTCATTAAGGAGGAGACAATCTGAGAGTAAGAAAAGAGGATCCCAGTGAGAGGAAACATGCACAGCAGGGCAGTGGGAACATACAAGCCTATGTTATTGATGAGGGTGTCCGAGCAGGCCACCTTGAGAATCTGAGCCAGTTCACAGAAGAAATGTGGAAGTTCCGTGCCTGGGCAGAAGGTCAGCTGCCCCACCAGTAGAATATGAATCAGGGAAACCCAGAAAATGGTGAGCCAACCAACAAATCAGAACCAGGAGGACACAGAGGCGTGGGTTCATGATGACTGTGTAATGGAGGGGGTGGCAAATAGCCACAAATCTGTCATAGGCCATCACCGTCAAGAGGAAATCATCCATTCCAGCAAAATCCATAAAAAAATACACCTGAGTGATGCATCCTCTATAGGAGATGTCTTTGCTGTGTGCCTGGATGTTCAGCAGCATCTTGGGGATGGTGGTGGAGGTGAAGCAGATGTCTACAAAGGACAGGTTGGAGAGGAAGAAGTACATGGGGGTGTGGAGGTGGGAGTCAGACCCGACTGCCAGGATGATGAGCAGGTTTCCCAGCACCGTGACCAGATACATGGGCAGAAACAAGCCAAAGAGGAGAGGCTGCAGTTCTCGATCTTCTAAGAGGCCCAGAAGGAGGAATACTGATACTTCTGTCTGGTTTCCTCCTCCCATGTAGCTGGTGTGTTTGCTGGAGAAGGAGGCAAAACAACCTTCAATGAACAGCCAGCTGGCACCTCCTAGTATTCACCTTTGATCCCATTTTGCATGGGCATCCTTTAACCCTCCATGAGTCCTTCCAATGCCAGTGATCCACTCATTGAGGTGGTAGTCCATTTCCATTTTAAATGTGCATAATCATTTAGACTGTCTTTAACTTAGCAGAGATCTTTCTCTTTTATCTGCTACTCACTGGTTCTAATTCTTCTATTCAAATCTATGGATATAAACTGATTTCTTCTTTGATATGATCTTCCAAAGTAATTGAAGACATTTAAGGTCTTTTCTTTGGTAACTTCCTTTATTCTAATAACCCTACCATAGTGATTAAGATAGGTTTTCAACTCAAACAACCTTCAATCTGTGACCTGATGTATCCTACTGATGTCACAGTTAACTCTCAAAGTGTCCTTTTTTCCCCTAAAAAATGTGGTTACTGCTATTACCTTCTTTATAATGATTCAAAATGCTATTGTGCACAGTAGGATGTCGATAAATAACAACTATTTTTATTAATGTATTCCTTTTATGACAATTATTTTTTGATATTTAACTGTCCCAAAATACAGTATTCTAGAACTGTGATTTAAAAAAAGGGATCTTGAGTCAGACTTTCTAGAATAAAAATTTGGTCTACCAACTTACTCTCTGTGTGACCCTAACAAAATTAGTTAATCTCTTGTAGCTGCAGATACCTCACCTCCACAATGGGAGTAGTAAATATTCCCTACATTGCAAGCCTGGTGAGTGAATTAAATGAGATGATGAATGTAATGTTTCTAGTGTGGTTCTTGTGACATACAAAGGACACTTGACAAATGTGAGCTTCTGTTCTTACCATCACAAAATTTTTGTCTTGGATGGCTGTCATTTATCAATATTCTACTTAAACTGGGGCAGCCATCAAAGATGGAATTCTGATCATTAGAAACACAACAGGTCTGTTACCTCTTTTGACTACCATGTAGCACTTCTAGTTAAGGAAGACCCTATGCCTCCCTCTTTCAGATACCACCTGCCAGGTGGATTCTTCCAAGAAAGAGGAAAAAGCATATGGATTACATAAATAAGAAGGGGGAAAATCACAAATCATTAAAATAAAATACAAAGCATGTGTGAGAGTGTATGCTTGTATGTTCATGCCCACAAGTGGGGATGTGTTATATTAAAAATCAGAGGAGTTAATTGCAAAAAAAAAAAAGATAAAAAATATTTGAAGGTTCTATAAATCAAATCATCCTAAAAATTGAAAGGCAAGTTTAAGATGTGAAAATAAATGTTTACATCTTCTATAATAGAAAAAGTTTTAGTATTATTAATGTCTATAGAATGCTGATTAATTAAAAGGAAAACAGAATCATGGAGGAGCAATTTAGCCTAGGTAGGTGGGTAGAAAAGACTTCTGTGAAATATGAATATTTGAGCTGCTAGAGGAAGAATGGGTAATTGTTAATTAAGAGAAATAAGGAAAAGGAACACATTTTGGGCAGAAAGAACAGAATTTGCAGTTTTCCCATGGTTGGGTGAGCTTGGTAATGGAAGGGATTTGAGAGGCCAGTGAGATGGAGAGCAGAAAGTGAGGTTCAGGAGGGACAGAGTATGTGAGGAGCACATGTGGAGCACCCTGTACTATTCCTTAATGTAACTGTCATGTTAGTAATTATATATATATATTTGTGGGTCAGAAATGGAGACTGTTTTTGCTCACCATTGTCTTTCCAGGGACTTACATAGTGTCTGCGCATAGTAGTTGTTCAACATATGCAAATGTTAGATGTATAATAAAGATTGAGACCAAAAGCGTCAACTATAATGCAAAAAAGGAATCTTCAAACTCATCATATACCTGAATGTGAACACAAAATAGAATAGTAAGGTTAAATGCAATGCATTCATACCTATTTAAAAGAGTAATATACCATGAAAAAGTCATACCTATTCTAGGAATGGAAAGATGATTTAATGCTAGGAGGTTTGCAAAAACATTTCATCACAAATACAGGGAAATGAAGAGGAATCATAATCCTAATCACAATAAAAAATGGATTTGAGAAAATGTAGCAGCCATTCCTGTGGTTAGCTGTCAGGATAGAGCCTCTCATTAAGGAGGAGACTAAGAACAATTTCTTAACCCAATAAAGAATAGCTGTTGAAAACTGCAGCCAACAGGGTACTCTACATTAAAACACTAAAATATTTGTGTTCAATTCATGAAAAGGCCAAGCAGTCCATTCCAACTTCAATCATTCAACATTCTCACGAACATTTAAAGAGAGTGATAAGAAAAGGAAATTAGCCAAAAGCCAGAAATAATGACATCATTTGTAGATATATAGTGGACACTAAAGGAAAACAAAATAATACAGAACTATTAAGTGCTATCAGGAAGTCATATCTGCCAGCAAAAACAGGGAATATAATAGAAAAATTCAATCACACGAGGAACAAAATAGTTAATACCTTGTGCTTAATAGATCTTCAGTGAGTAGTTAATGAATAAATGATGGGACAGGCAATTGAACAGGAGCTTACAATTCATGGGAAAGAGTAGAGAAGAGGAGGAGACACACTGGAAAACAACTCTTACTGGAGAGAGGCTCTAAATTCTGAAAGAGAGAGATAAGGAAGCTTAGCAAGAGCTGGAAAAGACTGACTTAAGTAGCAAGTAAAGCCCCTTTGAACTACAGAGACTTCAGCTTTGCTGACTAACTAAATATGGGACTATTTCATTATTTTACAAATAAAGCCCGGTGCCCACTCTCTCACCCCTTTCCCTCATATTCCTCCAGTCTTGACTGGGAAGCAATGATCCTACCATCTCTGAGGGTTATCACTGACGCTTTCTCTTCTCTGCAGTCTGTCCTGGAGAAGCCCATTTGGGTTTTCCCCTAGGCTGGCAACAGAGAATTATAGGAAGGAGCAGCAGAGATCTCTTATTATCATCTCAAAGTTGAGTTCTTAGAGCTCCTCATTAAATAAATTGTTCTACTGATGTTCCTGTCTCTGAACAATTCAGTTCCCTGGGATAGAAAGATGAAAGAATGGAAAAATTTCAGACAATGCTATGTCTGTGTAGACAACAATGGGCCAAGACGAAAGTAATTTCTTCAAGGAGAAATTCTTCTCTCTTTGGTTTGACTTAAATGACAAGGTATCCCCTAAGGAACATTTAATTCCTACAAGAGCCAAAACCAGGAGTGAACGTTCCATGATGTTCATCCCTTGAAAAATCTTTGAAGATTTCAAAGATCACTTGGTGTCTGCAGTGTCATGGAGCAAAGAGGTTCTTTCTGAAGAAAAGCAGAGTGGTTAATAGTTTTGGTTCTGTTGGAAGGACTAACCAAGTGAAGACTGAAAATATCCCTTGACATTTGCTGGTGACATGGAAGCCTTTGTTGATATTAGGGAGGGCTCCATTTTTTACCTCTAAAGCGAGGGGTAGGGGCATAACCAATCCAGGTAGAGTGGGTTGATGGGTGAGTATGGAGGAAATAGAGGTGCCAATATATACCACCTATAAAGTTTGTCAGGGAAGGTGAGGATAGAGGTAGAACATTGCATAAAGAAATCATGGAGTGTGGTTAGGTAACAAAATTTTTGTTCAATGGAAAATAATGGAACATGTTTGATTTCCAAGAGTGTGATCATATTTACTGCAGGCATTTAAATACACAACACATACTGACTACACAATTCACAGGATGCATTACATCTAAGTCAATGACAATCATAATATGCTGTATTGCCAATGTATAGGATTCATGGGTCCAGAAATCAAGGCTTGTTAATAGAAGTAGCCCTGTCTAACGTCATGCACAGTGAGCCAACTGGGCAGTATTTGCTTCAGGTCTCCTCAACTCTAGCCTCAGCAGCTTTAGAGGTCTTGACACCTACAAGGCTAGCACTTCCAGAGACATGGAGAAAGTCCCATTGAACTTCAAGCTATGCACTTGCCTGGCACTTGAGGTCCCTTATGGCAGAAAAAGGAGTCACCATCTTGGCAGCGTTAATTGACTGTGGTCATGAATGTCATTGTGTGAGCATGGCATTGGGCACGCACTGGTACTCTACTGTGTTCAGTCCATGGATGGGAGCAGCCAGCAGCATCTTCAGAGCAAAGAGTGGTGGGTACAGATGGCTGTCAGGCGTTTATGCTCCCACAGCAAGAGATTTGAGTGGTGTGACCTTGGGTAAGTGAATCAGCGTCCTTTAACTGAGGGCAGTTCTCATAGAGGGAAAAGGCTGAGAGCTGTAAGAAGCCTGCACTCCCTGAATCTGGGGAATAAGCCCATAATTCTGAAAGGAGAAGTTGGCAACCCAACCCCAGTTTACTGTCCACCCGATCACCATTTGGATAGTGACCTGCAGCAATGTGCAGTGTCCCGGAGAGTTTATTTGTGATGCATGAGTGTCAAGAGTTGGGAAGAACTGTCTTTAGGAAGTGGGAGCCACACTGAGAAATTAAGGATCTTGAGTAAGGCTGAGCCAAGCATAATGTTGTCTTTCTGACCTGCTCCCCTGTAACCCAATTCCCTCCCACTAAAGCCATTAAAACAAAACATGAGATCAACCCATGCCACTGCCAAGGGGAAATTATTTGTAGGGTATTTCACAGGCACATCAAACTGAATCTTTCCAACAACAAACTCAATTTTTTCCCTCCCTCTCTCCTTCCTTCCGTAATAGGTGGTGCTTGGGTTGCTTGGTTGGTTAAGCAGTTAAGTGTCTGCCTTGGCTCAGGTCAAGATCCCAGGGAGACTGCTTCTCTCTCCACTTCTGCCCCTTCCTCCCCACTTATGCTTTCTCTCTTTAAATAAATAAATAAATAAATAAATAAATAAATAAATAAATAAATAAAATCTTTTAAAAAATAAAAAAATATAGGGATGAGATAGATGTTTTGCATGGTCTATCTTTTCAAAACTTTTTAAAAATAAACTTTCAAAACTTTTGAATTTGAACCCTGAACCTATTCAAATGACAAATAATTATTTTAAAGTAGGATAATAAGACCCAAATTACTAATATCACAAAATTACCATAGAGAAAACCTGGAGTAGATGCAATTTGTGAAGAAAAAATATGGAAGCCTTATTTTTTTTTAAAGACTTTTTTGTTTATTTGACGAAGAGAGAGAGATAACGAGAGCAGGAACACAAGGGGGGAGTGGGAGAGGGAGAAGCAGGCTTCCCACTGAGCAGGGAGTCTGATGCGGGGCTTGATCCCAGGACCCTAGGATCATGACCTGAGCTGAAGGTAGATGCTTAATGACTGAGCCACCCAGGTGCCCCTGGAAGCCTTATTTAAAACAATTTTAATAAACAGGAAAGTTGACAAATTGGAGTGTATAGAGAGAATATTGGTTATTTGGGAAGTTGTATCATAAAATGGATGGATTATACAAAATCTTTTTTTTTTTAAGATTTTATTTATTTACTTGACAGAGAGACAGCGAGAGCAGGAACACAAGCAGGGGAAGCGGGACAGGGAGAAGCAAGCTTCCCATGGAGCAGGGAGCCTGATGTGGGACTCGATCCCAGGACCCTGGGATCATGACCTGAGCCAAAGGCAGCCGCTTAATGACTGAGCCACCCAGGCACCCGGATTATACAAATTCTTTCATCTACTTGAAGAACAATGTCATAGTCAGTTTGGGCTGCTATAACAAAATATCATAAACTGGGTGGCTTTAACAACAAAATATATTCCTCACAGTTCTGGAGGCTAGAAGTCTGAGAGTAAAGCACCAGCACAATCAAGTTCTGGTGAAAGCCTTTTTCTGGGTTGCATGTGGCTGACCTCTCATTGTGTCCACACAAGGCAGAGAGAAGAGGTAAGTTCTCTTGTGACTCTCATAAGAATATTAATTCCATTCATGAGGGCTTTATCTTTATGACCATCTAATCCTAATTATCTTCCAAGGCTCCACCTCTTAATATCATCACTTTGGGGGTTAGGGTTTCAACATATGAATTTTGAGGGGACAGAAACTTTCAATCCATAGCAAGTACTAATGGGGAAATGAGCTTCCATTGAGGATGTGAAAGACTGCTATAAAGATTAATGGCATAATTTCATTCTTTTTTTATGGCCAATATTCCATTGTATTTATAGAGCACATCTTCCTTGTCCATTCATCTATTGATGGACACTTGGGTTACTTCCATATCTTGGCTATTGTAGATAAATCTGCAATAAACATAAGGGTGCATATATCTTTTCGAATTAGTGTTTTTGTATTCTTTGGGTAAATACCCAGTAGTGGAATCATACTGAATCATATGGTAATTTTATTACTGAGCCATAAAAAATAATGAAATATTGCCATTTAGAACAACATGGATGGATCTAGAGGGTATAATGCTGCGTGAAATAAGTCAGACAGAGAAAGACAAGCACCATAAAATTTCACTCATATGTGGAACTTAAGGAACAAAACAAAGAAAAAAAAGGAGGGGCACCTGGGTGGCTCAGTTGGTTAAGTGTTTGCCTTCAACTCAGGTCATGATCTCAGGGTCCTGGGATCGAGCCCCACATCGGGCTCCTTGCTCAACGGGAAGCCTGCTTCTCCCTCTCCCTCTGCTTGCTGCTCCCCCGCTTGTGCTCTCTCTCTGTCAAATAAATAAATAAAATATTTTCAAAAAAGAAAAAAGACTCTTAAATATAGATAACAAATTGGTGGTTGCCAGAGGGGAGATAGGTGGGGGATGGGCCAAATAGGTGAAGGGGATTAAGAGTACAGTCATCATGATGACCACTGAGTCATGTATAGAATTGTTGAACCATTGTATTATACACCTGAGATTAATATAACACTGTATGTTAATTATGCTGGAATTTAAAAAAAAACTAAAAAAATTTTTAAATGAGAAAAAAAAAAAAGATTAGTGGCACATTTGTTCCCAGAGAGAACTATAGTATAGTTTAAGTTCTATAATGTACTTGCAGAATGATTCATTTATCATCCCCCAAACAGTCCTTGGTATCATTGGATCCATTACTGGGAATTCAGTCTTACTCAAGGAAATCCATCCTCTCATTTAAAAAACTTATGAAGTGGGCGTCTGGGTGGCTCCATTGGTTAAGCGACTGCCTTCGGCTCAGGTCATGATCCTGGAGTCCCGGGATCGAGTACCGTGTAGGGGCTCCCTGCTCAGCAGGGAGTCTGCTTCTCCCTCTGACCCGCCCCTGTCTCATTCTCTCTCTCAAATAAATAAATAAAATCTTTTAAAAAATAAATAAAAAATAAAAAACTTATGAAGTGAAATGAATGACACGAAGTTCTTTCCTACCTCTATGAGTTTGTGGTTAAAACCTCTTAGTTCACATTTATTTCAAAAAGGTGGTTCAAATTTGGTGTGGTACAGACTCACTGTGTATTGTCAGACCAAAGTTGGCTAAATATAGATCATACAATGACTGTGGTGGGTAGGAGGTGGCAGATGGCCACAAACTGATCATAGGTTGTTAGGGTCTGGAGGAAAATGTCCAAATACCCAAGCACTGTGAAAAAATACATCTGGGTGATGCAGCCTGCATAGGTAATGGCTTTGTTCTCTGAATGTTCACCAGCGTTTTTGGAACCATGGTGGAATTGAAACAAATATCAGAAGAAGACAGGTGGAACAGGATGAAGTACATGGGTGTGTGGGGGTCATAGAGCTGATGGCCAGAATGATAAGTAGGTTTCCAAGCATGGTGACCAGGTACATGGACAAGAATAGTCTGAAGAGGAGAGTCCCAAGAAGGGAATTCTGAGACACCTGTTTGTTTTCCTGCATCCATGTAGCTGATAATTCTGCCAGGAAACAGGCAAAGCAATGCTAATTAAAACAAACAAACAGGAAGGGTACCTGGCTGGCTCAGTTAGTAGAGCATACAACTCTTTTTTTTTTTTTAAGATTCTTATTTATTTATATGAGAGAGAGAGAGAGCAAAAGCAGAGGGAGCAGCAGAGGGAGAGGGAAAAGCAGGCTCCCTGCTGATCAGGGAACCCAATTTGGGGCTCGATCCCAGGACCCTACGATCATGACCTGGACCAAAGTCAAGACGCTCAACCTACTGAGCCACCCAGGCACCCCGACCATGCAACCCTTGGTCTCTGGGTTGTGAGTTCAAGCCCAACGCTGGGCATGGAGCCTACTTTAAAATAACAACAACAACAACAACAAAACAAATAGGAGCTCCCAAATATAAAAATATTCTTATGATATTAATGCCCAAAGAAAACAAAATCAAACATTCTCACTAGCAATCTAATATTCATTCATCAAGTAGGATTACAGATGCCATTATCTTGTACAGGTATCATTATGGGGATAATCTAGTCCCTCCTTCTGATCTTTATCACAAACTAGCCATTGCTTTCAGATCTATCCCAATATACCATCAACCTCTGGATGTCCAGCTCAGAATCGGTCCATTTGAAGTACAGCACATCAATGGTTTGAACATTCTTCTGAAATTTGTCTTTTGGATAATTCTGCTTTACCCCACATTTCTTTCATATTGTAGCAGATCTGTGCATGTTGGTGGTGCTCAGGCCCCACTTTGCTCTGTGGTCCTACCCCCTGACAATAGCTGATCAGATCAGAGAGCAGTGTCTGGTCCAACCTGGCCAGTTTCTTCCCCGAAAATTTGGAAATGAAACTCAGATTTTGGTTAATAATTGGAGGGGGTGGAGTTGACAGGATACATGAATCATCAAATTTACAAATAAGAGAAGCATGTCTGCTATCATCATCATCATTATTTAATTCACTCTAGAGTCTAAAATCCCCTTCAAGGTCACAAATCTAAAATCTCTAGGGATTTTCCGGGCGCCTGGGTGGCTCAGTCGTTAAGCGTCTGCCTTTGGCTCAGGTCATGGTCCCGGCGTCCTGGGATCGAGCCCCGCATTGGGCTCCCTGCTCAGTGGAAAGCCTGCTTCTCCAGCTCCCCCTTCACCTGTTTGTGTTCCCTCTCTTGCTGCGTCTCTCTCAAATAAGTAAATTTTAAAAAATCTTAAAAAAAATAAAAAAAATAGATGAAATCTCTAGGGATTTTCAACTAGACTCTTTTAGCCACTATGTTCTTGTTCCTGGAGTTGCTGCTAGCAAAATGTCACATGTACACGTTAGACACTCCTCTTTCCTTTGGGAGCCCAAATGGATCACCCAGATTACATTGGGGAAGAAGAACATGGTTGTACTGATGGTTGGTACACTCCAGAAATAGTGTTTGTTATGGAATCCAAGCAGCCCTGGGGTCAACAGGACAATGCAATTACCCTTATTGTCCCGGTCAGTGAGCCGGGAGCACAGGGACAGACAAGAAACATCTATCCTTTCAGGGACATCCAAGGTTGAAATCTCAAGGATCCTAAATAAATAAATGTTCCTTTTGTTAAAAGATTTTATTTTTAAGCAATCTCTGCACCCAATGTGGGGCTTGAACATATAACCCAGAGATCAAGAATCTCATGCTCCACTGAATGAGCCAGCCAGGTGCGCCTTATTATTTTATTTCTAAACAGATTAGCTAGTTGGGAGAGAGAAAACCATAATAAAATGGAAACTGTGCTTGGGGCGCCTGGGTGGCTCAGTAGGTTAAGCGTCTGCCTTCGGCTTAGGTCATGATCCCAGGGTCCTGGGATCGGGCCCCGCATCGGGCTCCCTGCTCCGCGGGAAGCCTGCTTCTCCCTCCCCCACTCCCCCTGCTTGTGTTCCCTCTCTCGCTGTGTCTCTCTCTGTCAAATAAATAAAATCTTAAAAAAAATGGAAACTGTGCTTGACAATTCTATTCCAATGTGAGAAATTTGAAGGCGATCATGTTTTTTCTCACAGTAGGAGTTCTTCTCTCCTTAGATATGATCTCATAGTTCAGGATTCCCTCTAAAAAATATCCCATTGGAGTCTGAGCTACATGTTCTTTGCCAATCAAAATACTTTATTTATTTTTTTAAAGATTTCATTTATTTATTTGAGAGAGAGAGAATGAGAGACAGAGAGCATGAGAGGGAAGAGGGTCAGAGGGAGAAGCAGACTCCCTGCTGAGCAGGGAGCCCGATGTGGGACTCGATCCCAGGACTCCAGGATCATGACCTGAGCTGAAGGCAGTTGCTTAACCAAAGGAGCCACCCAGGCGTCCACCAATCAAAATACTTTAAATAGCAATTGTAAAAGGCCTGCTAAGTGTCTGATGGTACCCTAAGTCAAAGACTTGCCCTATCAAGTATGAATATAAAAACACGTAACGGTGTCAGTAAAACCTACTAACAAAACCAATGGTAAACCCCATAGTCTTTATCATTATTCATTTAATATGAACAGCACCCCCTGACATGTGTTATCGTTTTTATTTTATTTTTTTTAAAGATTTTATTTATTTATTTGAGAGAGAGACACAGAGAGAGAGGGAACACAAGCAGGGGAGTGGAAAGGGAGAAGCAGGCTTCCCGTGGAGCAGAAAGCCTGACACGTGGCTCCATCCCAGGACCCTGGGATCATGACCTGAGCTGAAGGTAGACGCTGAACGACAGAGCCACCCAGGCGCCCCTATCATTTTTATTTTAGAGATGAGTAACAGAAGTAGAGAGAAGCTGACCAACTTGCAAATGGCAGAGCTGGAACTGGACCAGATGCCTGACCTCAGAATAGGTAGAAAATGTGGTTTGAGAATTTGAAAATTAAAAGGTGCCTTTTTTAAAGTCAGTGGGAAAGGAAGGACTAGTGTAAAGTGTGAGAACAAAGTTGTTTTTCATTTGGAAAGAGTAGATCCCTACATCCCACTGAACAGAAATACATCATTGATAGAGTAAATTTTAAAAATAAAAATATAAATTTGAAGTATAGGAAAGAACTGTTGAAAAATTTGTTACAATACATAGACAAAAATATTAACAATATGATACAAAAATCACAATCCATATCATGTCATATCAGAGATATCACATACCATACTGAGAGGAGATTGTGAATTATGACACTAAAGGAATGGGATTTTATATGTTAAAAACCCCATTCGAATTACTATTTTGGGAACTAGACTAATATTCTTAAGTGGTCCAGTTAGACAATGCGATATCTCCTACAGTCCTTTAAGTGGTTAGTGCCAGTCTTAAGTTACACAGGCTACTGTAAAAAGGACTACTTCTTCAGAGGAACTTACCTTCCATTTAAAGAGCATTTCTGGGGGCGCCTGGGTGGCTCAGTCAGTTAAGTGTCTGACTCTTGATTTCAGTTCAGGTCATGATTTTGGGTTGTGAGATCGAGTCCCTCATTGGGCTAATGTGCTAGGCATGGAGCCTGCTTGAGGTTGTCTCTTTCTCTCTCCCTCTGTCCCTCCCCCCACTCTCTCTAAAAAAAGAGAGAGAGAGAGAGCATTTCTGGTACAATCATAAATTAATTCTCCTCTTTCAAGGATGTAGGCCATGTATAAATTAACATGTATGTACATGTGTATATATATGTGTGTATAAGTATTAATGTGAAATTGAATTAAAGTTCTCAAAAAAGAGTGGAAGGATCACAAAGGAATGAAAAAGGAGATCTCAGACTTACTCTTAGCATGACAGTAAAAATCATTAGAGTAGAAAAATTCTCCAATTTGGATTTCCAGCTTTGGGATATGTAACAGTCAGAGCAGGTTAGGCTCTGTTGTTGAAAACAGCAACAGTGTGTGTAACAGAACTGAAATGTTACTGATTTAATGAAACAAAATCTTATTTCTTTCTCTTGAAAAGTATCTACCAACCTGGGCAACCATCCAGGACAGTCCTCCACATATTGGTCAGCTTTCTAAACTCTTTGGATCTTGTGATGCCTTCATTCCTCAGTAGCCGTATCAAGGGAAGAGTGAACATGACGAATAATATACCAGCTCTTCAACTGTTTTAGTCTAGAAGGGACCCATCACTTCCACTCATATTTTATCGGACACATCAAAACATATTATTACCACCTTTAACTTCAAGGGAGAAAGAAAATACCATTCTTTTGGGTATCCAGTAGGAGAGGATAACCAGAAATATTGTCAACCAAGCAATAAAATACCCGATTCAAATTGTACACATTGAAATCCATATGAAAATCTGGGCAGCTTGTTATTAGAATATGGGCTCAGGGTCTGAGTTCTGGATTTGAATCCTGGTTTTGTCACTTGGTCCCTCTGAAACTTTGGGGAAGATTTTTAAGCTCTTAGATTCTCAATTTCCTTACCTCTAAAATGGAGACAGTAATCCTTCCCATTGAGGAAGATTATATAAGATAGTGGAGAGAAGTTAGCATAGGCTTACCATGTAATAATAAGTACTAAAACACTGACTGTATTTTAATCATATTTTATCCAGTAAAAAAAACCCCAAACACTGTTGGTAATACATGCACGTGAACAACACAAATCTATAACAAAACACATAGAAATAAGTTAAGGTGAACGATCAATAGTTTAAGCATTCTCCACCAACATTTGAGATAACAAGGCTAAAGTAAATGCTCCAAATCCAAGTTAGAACTCACCAGTGAGGGAGTAAGAAAGATCAAGGACATAATTTTTGGACAACAGATATGGCAGAAAGATCATCAGATAAATTATGAGGAAGTCAGTTGTTTAAAAGTGTGTAAAAACTAGGGGAGTGCAGTCATAGATCCTTCAGGATTAGGTGAAAGAGGGTTTACAAGATTCAAGAGTAAACTTTAGAATCAAAATTTTGCCCTTGGGATCCATAAAACTTTCTTAATCCTGGGGCCAAGAGATCCATCACAGATGAGAGGTTGCTCTACTGAGAAGCCTTCCCAGAGCCCCCTTCACATCCTTGTTCCTCAGGCTGTAGATGAAGGGGTTCAGCATGGGGGTGACCACAGTGTACATCACCGAAGCCACTGAGACCTTCTGGGGGGAGTGAGTTACTGCAGAAGTGAAGTAGACCCCAACACCTGTTCCATAAAATAAAGAAACCACTGAGAGGTGAGACCCACAGGTGGAAAATGCTTTTTGCTTTCCCCCCAATGAAGACATCTTCCTTATGGATGAAGCAATCTGTGAGTAGGAGAAAAGGATCCCAATAACGGGAAAAACACCCAGCACACAAGTCATAAAGTATATCAATGAGTTGTTCAGGAAGATATCAGAGCAGGCCAACTTGAGAACCTGTGTCAGTTCACAGAAGAAATGTGGAATTTCAAGATCTCGGCGAAAGCTCAGATGCATCATCAGAAGGATGTGAAGAAGAGATGTCATGACACCAACGAACCAGGTCACAAAAACCAGCAGGCCACAGAGGCATGGGTTCATGATGACCGTGTAGTGCAGGGGGTGGCAGATGGCCACAAACCGGTCATAGGCCATTATAGTCAGGAGTAGAGTGTCCAGGATAGGAAAAAACATGGAAAAATAGACCTGCGTGAGGCAGTCCATATAGGAGATGGCTTTGTTCTCTGTGTGGATGTTCACCAGCATCTTGGGCACTATGGTGGTGCTGAAACAGATGTCAACCAAGGACAGGTTGGAGAGGAAGAAGTACATGGGGGTGTGGAGGTGGGGGTCAGAGCAGATGGCCAGGATGATGAGCAGGTTCCCGAGCACGGTGACCAGGAACATGGACAGGAACAGCCCAAATATAAAGGGCTGTAGTTCTGGATCCTCAGAGATCCCAAGGAGGATGAACTCTAAAACCTCTGTTTGGTTTCCTGCTTCCATGTACCTGATATATCTATGAAGGAAGAGACAAGAGCAACATGGATTAGCAGCAAACTGGCACCCTCCATGTAACAAAAATATTGACCATGCTTTTCACTCAAGTTATTTGTGAAGTCAGTCATTGTGTCTAAGTGTTGGGTCTCCTTTCACTTATAAATGAAATCTGAAAAAATGGAGTCTCTTATGCCAACCACCCATCTTAAGCAAAATAAGTCAGCCAGAGAAGGACAAATGCCATATGATTTCACTTGTATGTGGAATTTAAGAAACAAAACAAACAATCATAGTGGAAAAAGAGAGGAAAACCAGGGCGCCTGGGTGGCTCAGTCGGTTAAGCACCTGCATTTGGCTCAGGTCATGATCCCAGAGTCCTGGGATTGAGCCCTGCATTGGGCTCCCTACTCAGCAGGGAGCCTGCTTCTCCCTCTCTCTCTGCTGCTCCCCCTGCTTTTGCTCTCTCTCTCTGTCAAATAAATAAACAAAATCTTAAAAAAAAAGTGTTGAATCACTAAATTATACAGCTGAAACTAATATTACACTGTATGTTAACTAACTGGAATTTAAATAAAAACTAAAAAAAGAGAGTCTCTGACTCTCTCTTTTAAATAAAGATTTTATTTATTTATTTGACAGAGAGAGACACAGCAAGAGAGGGAACACAAGCAGGGGGAAGTGGGAGAGGGAGAAGCAGGCTTCCTGTGAGCAAGGAGCCCGATGTGGGGCTCGATCCCAGGACCCTGGGATCATGACCTGAGCCGAAGGCAGAAGCTTAACGACTGAGCCACCTAGGTGCCCCTCCCTCTCTGTTTTTATCCTAATCACCTATCTTAAGCATCCATTTTATAACAGTCCTGTTGGATGGTCATGGAGCTTCAAAATGGGACACATCAGCATCATGTACCTCCTGGTAGGAGGCACTGGAAAAGACCCAATGTTACTTCTGTGAGATTCCTGCCAAAGATGCAGGACTTCAATCTAAAGACTAGGGAGCATCAGACAAACTCAAAATGAGGGACATTCTACACAATTTCTGACCTGTGCCCTTCAAAATGCCAATGTCATCATATACAGAGAGACTAGGAACTGTTCCAGAGGAAAGGAAGCTTAAGAGACATGTCAGCTGAATGAAATCCATGAGCCTGGATCTTCTTTGCTATAGATGACATTGTTAGGATAAATGTCAAAATAGGAATGAGTTCTGTAATTTTGATAGTAGTATTATATCAATGTTACTATCTTGATTTTGATCATTGTGCTGTGGTTATATGAGGAAAATGTCCTTGTTTTTAGGGAATACCAAAGAGTTAGAGGTAGACAGGTACCATATTTGCAGTGTAACTTACTTGCAAATGGTTCTGAAAACACACACGAAGAAAGGAAGAGAGAAAAGTAGATGAAGACAAAAGTAAAAATGGTAAAATTTAACATCTGGGGGATCTGGTAAAGGATATACATAGGAGCTATTTATATTGTTCTTCCAACTTTTCTGTAAATCTGAAATGAGGTCAAAATTAAAAGTTAAACATTAGCATTTTCACAATTGTGTGAAAAGAAGTCAAAAAAAAGAAAAGAAGAAAATCTATCCATGGATGGATAGATTGTTGTCAGGAAAGAGTCAAACTTCTAAGAACACTGCAGGTGAGGTGACCACTCACAGATTTAGAGCCTACATTCACGCTCCCCTAGAAAACTCAGCCAGAGGAATTAGTCTAAAGTGGTCCTGGATGAATTGTATTCTAGGTGTCAGGCAGAAGCAAACACAAATCTCTGGAAGGGGTTTTCATCTGAGGATATCTGCCTCAGTGTCCACAAGGGAGACTGGTCTGAGGTTTTTCTTTCTTTTAACATCCTTTCCACACTTGCCTGCATATTCTGGTTCCTTCTGACTTCCCAGTCTTATTAAGGACTACACCAGTCTTTCTTTCTTTCTTTTTTTTTTTTAAGATTTTATTTGACTGAGAGAGACACAGCAAGAGAGGGAACACAAGCAGGGGGAGTGGGAGAGAGAGAAGCAGGCTTCCTGCTGAGCAGGGAGCCCGATGCGGGACTGGATCCCAGGACCCTGGGATCATGACCTGAGTTGAAGGCAGACGCTTAACTACTGAGCCACCCGGGCGCCCCTACACCAACCTTTCACTTTCGAAGTACCAACACTTTGGCCTTCATAGGAATTCTAAACATGCTGTGATTCTTCCCCCAGCCATGCCTCATGAAGTACTGCCTTCCCTGCTGGGGCTCTTGCATGCCTTTGTCTTCTCCGTGATCATTCCTGTCCTTATTTCTCAGGTGAAACATCGCTTCTTCAGAGGAGCCTTTCCTGAGCCCTCGCTGCCCACCAAGTGTAGTCCTCTGATCCATGCCTTTATAGTCTCCTGCATTTTTCTTCATTGCCGAATCCTATCTATATATACACATTTACTTATGGAATTATTTGATTAATATCTGTCCCTCTTACCACTGAATCATAAAACATACAAGTTCAGATCACAAGTTATAAAATTTACTTTTCCTCATATCTCCCATGCTTTGTATTCGAAGAGCATGGAAAGTGGAATAAAGACTGAAACCAAAAATGATCACCTATATTACAGACCAGAAATCTACAAGTTGATCTCACATTGACTATAGAAGCAACAAACTGAACAAGGAGTGAAATGTAGCATGAATCAATCAATGCAGAAAATAACACAGCTTCAGAACAAATCAAAATACATTTAATAAAATCTAAAAGTTACCGATGGGAAGGGAACAGAGTAAAATTTTAGTTACATGGAATCGAAGGATACTGCCAAAAGGTGATAAAGAATAGCTATGTTAAAGCAAGGGTTAATCCAAGACCCATTATTAAACCCTAAAAAACAAAACAAGGAGACAAAAAGCAGAAAGAGGTAATGATGCCTGCTATTATAATTATTTAACACTGTTTCCAATAATTAAAAAGAAATGCCATAAGACAGAAAAGTGAATGAGATATAATATTAGGAAATCAAAAGCAAATCTGGTCGCTATCAGCTGCTGATGTGATTGCCTGCTGCAATTAGAACAAATCAGTGTCATTAGCTTCTTATGGATCTGTAAACAATCATTAGGAAAGATAAGAGAGAAAGGTCTATTCACAATTGCAATGACGACATAGATAACACCTGGCATGGAGTGGGCATTCAGTACATATTTCGTGAATCATAGAGTATATACCACCTGGTAGAAACCAAGTCATGATGGCGGTGGGGTGAAGAAGGAGATATCCTGCTGGACAGAGATTCTTCAATTATGCATGCATTAGAATCACCTGGAGGACTTGCTTTTAAAACCGATTTCTGACTCTTCCCCCGCTGCCCCGGGTTTCTGTCAGCAGGTCTTGGGCAGGGACTGAGAATATATTTTTCTAACAAGCTCCCAGGAGATACGGTGGTGGCTGCTCCAGAAACTACTAGTTGAGAACTACTCCACTAGAGACACACAAGGAAGTTGTGAGCAGGTGGGTTAGAAAAGTCCGCTTGAGGGAGTGCCAATGCCAGTGACACTGCGGAAGTCACTAGTTTCCAGAATGAGGGCCCATTAGAGCTGGGGGTGACAGAAAATAGTAGCAATGGAATCCAAAAAGACACAACCAGGGAAATAAATTCCAGAAGCTAAAAAAAAAAAAGGGTCATGAGTCATTATCAATCCTATAACCTCCTTCCCGCAACTGATTTTTAGTCCTCCATTTCATACCCAGTACTCACTAGGACGGTGTGACTCAATTGCCTGCCATTGCATAAAGAAATGTTTGTGTAACCTCTTTCTCCTCTCTTGGATGTTGATGACAGACTCTATACCAGAGAATGGCAGGGAGACAGAACCTGTCACCAAGTCATGTCCCTGAGAGGCCCAGGTGTGTTCTCCTCCTAGTCAGGTGTCACTGAACTATGGGTGAGGATGCTAGGGAAGTATTTATGGTTTCTCCAGTCCCTGTGGGGATGATTTCTCATGCTCCTCATTAAATAAATTGTTCCTCTGATCTTCTACTCTTGAGGTCATTCAGCTCCTTTGGGGTAATGAGAAAATGGCAGAATGGAACGGTGTGTGCTAATTCTGTTTCCGGGAAGGCAGCTTTGGAGCGAGATAGATCTCTCTGCCCCCGTGGGCTTCTTCCTTCTTGGAAGAGCTTCATCACTATGGATTTGGCTTTGAGGGAAAGAGGTTCCCCCTCAGGAATGCACTGCTGCTGCAAAGACCCATCTCCCTGTAGCCACAGTACTTTAGGTTCTGTCTCAAAGTAACACAGAAGAAAGTGGCACCTGTCTCAGTGAATCCCTGTGACCATATTGTAACTGCATAGGCTACATGGTGTTGAACATGCTGTGTAGATAAACAAAGTCCCACTTCAAGAGAGGGAGGGTCAACCATGTAAAATGATGATACTAGGTCAAGTAATAAAGGCTGAACAATATCCTTTAGAGTTACTGACATGGAAAATAACGGAAAGAGCAATTTGGTGGAGGGGTGGGGAGGAGTCTACTTGTACTGAGACTTGGGGGTGACTTGGCAGTGAGAAAAGAGACCTCTTGAGTGCAGGAAAGTGACCTCTTCCTCTGTCAAGAATGCTCTCTACAGGGGGAGAGTAATACCATGTGTTTTTTTTTTTTCATTTTGGATGTGAGAAAATGTTTAAATGACAAAGGAAACACTCCAGTTGATTGTAGAAAATTAAACTGATATTCCATGATTTACCATAAAAACAAGTTCTGCCATATGTTTTTAAATGAATAAATCAAGGGCACCTGGGTGGCTCAGTCGATTAAGCGTCTGACTCTTGATCTCAGCTCAGGTCTGATCTCAGGGTTGTGAGTTCAAGCCCTGCATTGGGCATGGAACCCACTTAAAAACTTTTTTTAAGGGTGCCTGGGTGGCTCAGTAGTTAAGCGTCTGCCTTCGGCTCAGGTCGTGATCCCAGGGTCCTGGAATCGAGCCCCGCTTCGGGCTCCCTGCTCAGCGGGAGGCCTGCTTCTCCCTCTCCCACTCCCTCTGCTTGTGTTCCCTCTCTCGCTGTGTCTCTCTCTGTCAAATAAATAAAAAAATTTTTTAATGAATAAATAATTTATCTTATAAACATTTACTCTTAATTGTAAGTGAAAGTATCATTTTTAATTTCTTGAGTAAATTAAAACTGGAGTGGTGAAATCAAAGTCGGATGTGTTATTAACACAACTTTAGTAAGTAGAAGCAATTTCCTGTCAACAAGTATGTAACTTAATGAGCATTTATAATCTCAGTGGTGTAATCTAACAGCCATTGGAACCATAACTACAAGACTCTAAATATTATACAGGAAATTTCTTCATCCCTTTTAGTAAATAGTCTTAGAGAGCAAAACACTATAGCAAGATTCAAAAAACCTATGACATGAATTCATATTTTTAGACTATGAATGGAACACATTTCTTAATAAATTTAGAAATTCTTTGAGACAAGGTGTATCTAAGCATTAATTGGACAGGGTCTCTTATACCGCAAGACTCAGTTAAAGAAAAGCGTTTGCATTTTTTCAAATTTTGAATCAAATGTTCTTTGATATTCTTTAGACTGTGGGCAATTGTTCAGTGGCTTAGTTGAAATTTTCATGGTAAAAATATCCTTTTTAGTCTTTTCCTGATAGTTTCCTAACAAAATTTTGATAACTGAAAAAAATCTGTTTTATCATCCATCTAAAAATCTTTCTCTTTATTTTGTGTGTAAGATTCCAAGCCATACATGTAGCTGACCAAATCAGATCTGGGGAAAAAAAGGCTTTAAAACTTCTGTTACCCGCCCATGTTCACAGCAATTTATTCACATAGTCAAAAGGTGGAAGCAACCCAAGTATCCACTGACACATTAATAGATAAGCAAAATGTGGTGTATACATACAAGGAATATTATTCAGCCTAAAAAAGGAAGGAAATTCTGACACACACTACAACATGGATGAACGTTGAAGACATTGTGTTAAGTGAAATAGGGCACTCTTAAAAAGACAGATATTATATCACTCTGCTTATAGGAAGTTCCTAGGGTGGTCAAATTCACAGAGACAGAGAGTAGATGGTGGGAGCCAGGGGTGAGGCAGGGGGTGGGGGTGGGTCAGTGCCTCATGAGGACAGAGTCTCAGTTTGGAAAGATGAGAAAGTTCTGGAGATGGATGGTGGGTGTGGCTGCACAACAGTGTGAATGTACTTAATGCCACTGAGCTGTGCACTAAAAATGGTAACTTTTATGTTATATATAGCATATATACATACATACGTACATATATATATTATATTTTACCACAATACCAACAAAACAAGTTAAAAAAAGAACTTCTGTTAGACATTGGTCACCTGATTTCAGGTTCCAAAATTAATAAATTTTTAAAAAGATTTTATTTATTTATTTTAGAGAGAGAGCACACAGGAGTTAGGGGAGGGGCAGAGGGAATCTTCAAGCAGACTCCCCACTGATCGTGGAGCCCAATGCAGGGCTGGATCCCACGACCCTGAGATCATGACTTGAGACAAAATCAAGAGTTGGCCACTTAACCGAGTGACCCAGGCACCCCTTGTTTTGCAATAATTTCTAATCCACAGACCAAAAAAAAAAAAGAAAGAAAAAGAAAAAAAAGAAATGTCCCAGATATTGCAATTAGGCTGTTCTGCTAAGGAACCTCCACAGCACCCTCTTGATGATCCTGTTCCTCTGATTGTAGATAAAAGGGTTCAGCATGAGGGTGACCATTATGTACACCACTGAGGCCACTGCATCCCTTTTGGGGGAAGAAGTTGGAATCACATTAAAAGAGGGAAGTTGGAATCACATAATGTAGCTCTTTTCAGATTGACTTTTTTTTCACTTAGTGACATGCTTTTAAAGTTCCTCCATGTCTTTTTGTGGCTTGATAGCTCATTTCTATTTAGTGCTGAATAATATTCCATTATCTGGATGTCCCACAGTTTATTTATCCATTCACCCACTGAAGGACAACTTGGTTGTTGCCAAATTTTGGCCATTATGAATAAAGATACCACAAACATCCATGCGCAGGTCTTTGTGTGGACATAAGTCCTTTCCAGTCCTTTGGGTAAATACCAAGGAGTGTAATTGCTGGATCAATGTAAGAATATGTTTAGTTTTGTAAGAAGCCACCAAACTTTCTTCCAAGGTAGCTTTACAATTTTGCATACCCACCAGCAATGAATGAGAGTTCCCTTGCTCCACATCCTGTCAGCATTTGCTGTTAGTTAGTGTTAGTGATCTGGATTTTGATCATTCTAATAGGTACATAGTGGTTTCTCATTTTCATTTGCACTTTCTTGATGACATATCATGTGGAGCATCTTTTCATATGCTCATATCTTCTTTGGTGAGATGTCTGTTCAGGTCTTTGGCCCATATTTGCCCATTTTTAAATCAAGTTGTTTGTTTTCTTATTGTTGAGTTCTAAGAATTCTTTGTAGGGGCACCTGGTTGGCCCAGACAGCTGAGCAACTTACTCTTGATTTCGGCTTAGGTCATGATCTGAGGGCTGTGAGACCGAGCCCCGCACTGGGCTCCCTACTCAGCCGGGAGTTGGCTTGAGTTTCTCTCCCTCTGCCCTTCTCCCTGCTTGTGTGCTCTCTCTCTCTCAAATAAATAAATGTTTATTTATTTGAGAGAGACATAGCGAGAGAGGGCACACAAGCAGGGGGAGTGGGAGAGGGAGAAGCAGGCTTCCTGCCGAGCAGGGAGCCTGACGCTGGGCTCCATCCCAGGACCCTGGGATCACGACCTGAGTCAAAGGCAGAGGCTTAACGACTGAGCCACCCAGGCGCCCAAAACCCCAGATTCTTACAGAGAACAGGTGGTTGTCAGAGGTGTGGTGGCTGGGGTGGGAGGATGGGTAAATAGATAAGAGGGATTAAGAGGTGCAAACTTCCAGTTATAAAATAAATAAGTCCCAGAGATGAAAAGTACAGCGTAGGGAATATAGTCGATTATAATAATGTTGTATGGTGGCAGGTGGTGACTACACTTACCTTGGTGGGTATTGAGTAACATGGAATTTTGAACGACTATGTTGTACACCTGAAACTAATATAATGTTATATATTAATTAAACTTCAATTAAAAGATAATAAATACCCAGTGCTCGTTGCACTGGGTGTTTTACACAAACAATGAATCATGGAACACTACATCAAAAACTAATGATGTACTGTATGGTCACTAACAAAACATAATAAAAAAAACATAAATCACATACAATGTTTTGTAGGTATGGTTTATGATAAAGAGAAGATGTAAATCTCCAATTAGTAGCCCATATTTAAATAAAAAGCCTTGATCGTATAACAAAAATGAAATAAATGAATGCTTATGTTTAAGCTAAAATACAAACTTTAAGGTATAAATCATTTTTAATCATTATAGATTAACGTAAAAAGTAGTTTAAAATTTACAATCTAATGGATCTAAAAATATAAAGATAATGAATCATAAAAAACGATAAAACAAAACACAAAGGAGCTTATCAGGAAGGAAGGAAAGAAGGAGGGAAAGAAAGAAAGAAAAAAGAAAAAAAAAGGAAAGGAAAGGAAAGGAAGAAAAAAAAGAAATTGCATAGATCAGCAGGCACTTGCAGGCACTTATTATCATGAGAACCAGGTGTTGTATGGAATTGTTGAATCGCTAAACATCTGAAGCCAATATTACACTGTATGTTAACTAGAATTTAAACAAAATTTTGAAAAAAAAAAGATCAGCAGTTCGCATTCTTAGTTGATCATTATTTTACCTGTGGATATTTTAAAAATATACTGCCACTAGCTTCAGCCTAGAACCAATTTAATCAGAATTTCTACATATGAGATTCTTGATTGTCCTAACATCCAGAGTTGAGAAACACCACCTGAGAATATTGCTCAACACTTAGAAAATTTTCATTAATATCACCTATTATGACTATCATTAATATCTACTACCTATATTAAAAGTATTAACTCTCAAAAAATAAAAAAGTATTAACTCTCATTAATATTAGCTTCAGAACTTGTATTTTATAGAGATTTAAATTATTACCAGTAAAATCTGAGTTTTCTTGGTACTTTTACACGATATCATTCCTTTGCATATCTTACCCCCAATAGCTACCACACCATGAGTTTGTTGGGTATATTTTCCTGTCAATGTTTCCGTAATGTCAGTCTTGACTTATGTATCCATAAACAGGTTTTGCAGAAGCTTACCTAAAAACCACCTAAAGTTCACCTAAATAGTATATCACACATATTGCCCTGGGAACTTAGTCATTGACCACAACACTATGTTTTATGTCACTTTAGAAACTCCGTTCATCTACTTCAAACACTTTAACTGACATACAGCATTCCCTGAGTGGGGGACATCATTTTATCAGTTTCTTATTATGACGATCCTATGGAAATTAGTGTTTCTTCTCCATATCACACAAGTGAGAATATCTTTATGTTAGTGGGGAACAGTTGTCTGACTTCTAAAATTGATGTGTGTTCATTTTTTAAAAAGATTTATTTATTTCAGAGGGAAAGAGCATGAGCGGGAGAAGGGGCAGAGAGAGAGAATCTCAAGCAGACTCCCCACTGAGTGTCGAGCCAGGACACGGGGCTTGATCTCAAGACCCTGAGATCACAACCTGAGCTGAAATCAACAGTTGGACTCTTAACCGACTGAGCCACCTAGGTGCCCCCCGATGCATGTTCATTTTTATTATTAATTGCCTACATGTGTTGTCCCGTTACAAAAATTAGCTGCTATCAACTGCATCTTGTTATTATTAAGGAATGCAATCAAAATTATCCTTGAAATCTGTCTAGGAATAATGATTCTGTTGCTGAAGAGGCGATGTTGGACCTAAGGATGTATGCTGGAAATTTTTCGAGTGAATGTTTTCATTAAAATATAACAAACAGAAAAGTAAAAAATCATATGTATATACAGCTTGATGAAATGTTCATGGTGGACATACTTACATAACTGCCAACCAGATTAAGCTATTGGAACGTTACCAGCACCCCAGAAATATCATACATTACTCCCCAAAGATCGTCGCACTTGATCTTAGCCAAAAGACCGAGAAGCGATCAAAGATCGTTGCTATTCTGATGTCCATCACCAGAGTTTTGATTTGTCCATTTTGGGCCTTTATATAAATGAGATCATACTGGAAAAAAACATTTAAAAGAATGATTCTGGGGCGCCTGAGTGGCTCAGTTGTTAAGCATCTGCCTTTGGCTCAGGTCATGATTCCCAGAGTC
This sequence comes from Callorhinus ursinus, assembly GCF_003265705.2. NCBI lineage: Eukaryota > Metazoa > Chordata > Mammalia > Carnivora > Otariidae > Callorhinus > Callorhinus ursinus. The sequence goes on along the minus strand of NW_027397144.1, from coordinate 140,605 downwards.
CTGGGATGAGTCCCGCATCGGGCTCCCTGCTTCTCTCTCTGCCTCTGCCTCTCTCTCTCTGTCTCTCATGAATAAATAAATAAAATCTTAAAAAAAAAAAAACTTTACCAAAGATCTTTTTTGATCCTTAGATTTGTAGAGAAATGAGATGGAGTGAGAAATTCCCTAAGGGAAGCTATGTACCCTGGAGGCTACACCCAAGAGGAGAAGAATATTTTAGGAAGAAAATGGTCCCAGTGGGGACTTAGGGGTGGGGCTGGAGGATATGAGTGTATGTTGTGGGGGGGGGGGGGCATGCGGATCCTACATGGGGCTCCAACTCTGCTTCCACTGGGTAGACAGGACAGAAAAGATCACCTCCTTGACCCTTGAGAGAGGGTGGGGAGTTCTCCAGAAACAGATAATCAAAACAGCAATTTATTTAATGAGAAGTGAGGGAACTCAGTCCCAAAGAACCCTCCTGTGCCCTTCACCTCAGGTTCCCCTCTCCCGTGTCAGAAGGAAATACTCTGGGGCCACATCAGGTGTCATTCTGGCCCTGGGCCCCATGCTTGGCTATTGGTCCCTGCTTCTCTGTCCTTATTTGTCTTCCACTGGGAGAAGCTAATATAACAGAGCCCAAATCTTCAGTAATTCCATTGTGATGCCTTAGCATTGCTCAGAAACTGCTTTGGCAAAGAGGTAAGGGGGCGGGCCAAAGCTTTTACTTGCATGCTTTCCTGGCACATAGGTAGGGATGCGGAGGGAGGAAAAGCCCGCCCAAACCAAGTGAAAGTCCCTGGCTCTGGACAGGGCTCTCCAAGCCCCACTGTGCCTTACGTCCTTACCTCATCTCTAGCTCTGCTCTCCTTTCCCTGCCTGTTGGTTCTAGGTCTCCGCCTCAGAACTCCCTCTACACCCAGTTGAACATCCCTCCCTTTTATTTTCTAGAGGGAAATTTCCACATGTACAGAGCGTCTCCCTTGTGCCTAACACTGAGCTAGGTACTGCGTATAAGGAGGTAACTACAATGTGTTGCTCCCCTAGGAGGACAAAAGCCTCAGGAGCAAACACATGCATGCACCAGTTTCTACAACGTACAGAGGAGGTGCAAAGAGAGAGTGGTCAGCACTTCCTGGGGGGTGTCAATCAAGATTTCGGAACAGAGCGTGAGAGGAGGGCTAGGACTTTTCCAGGTGAATAGGGAGGAAGAGGACTCCAGGGGACGGTAAATGCAAAGGTCCAGAGCTACAAAACAGCATAGGATGTACCAAGAATTGTAAGAAATATCAAGTATTTGACATCAAAGCATTATTTTCCGATAGATAAAAATGTGACTCTCCTACAGATATATGGTGAGTATGTGTCAAAGACTTATTTATTAATGAGGGAGCCAGGAGAGTAAAGCTAGTTTGCAGAGCATTTTAGGAACAGGGATTTATACAGATAGGAAAGGAATAATGAAATGAGTTTTCCAAGTTGGATGCAAAAATACAGGAAAAATAAAACTGTAGCTTTGGGGGCACCTGGTTGGCTCAGTTGGTTAAGTGTTGGCTCAGGTCATGATCTCAGGGTCCTGAGATCAAGCCCCACGCCTGGCTCCCTACTCAGCAGGGAGTCTGCTTCTCCCTCTCCTTCAGCCCTCCCCCCACTTGTATGTGCAGTCTCTCTCTCAAATAAAATCTTAAAAAAATTAAAAAAAAAAAACTGTAGCTTTTGGGGTTATCTTTTTTACCAGACAGAGATTGATTGTCTCACAGGGCAATGAACAATAACCTTTGGGGTGATCTTAGCCGAACAGAAACGATTTACATCTCTACTAGACAAAAATCACTTGAAGTTCATTAATCTATGTGTTAGCACTGATGTCACAGAATCTAGGTCTCAAGCAAACAAAGGAATATTCCCCCAGAAAACGTGAGAATTAAGTTGGCCTTTTTGGCGCTACTTCAGTGTAATGTTCAAAAGAAATGCAGCCATTCTTTTGAGTAACTTAAAAGTTTTGGGTAATTTCCTCCTTAATACAAAGGGCGGGTCAAAAGACAGGAGGGGGTTGGTGGAATGGGTGATGAGGGCCAGAGCAAGAAGACAGAGGCCAAACCACGGAGGGAGTGGAGTTTGGACCTTTCCCTGGAGGGATACTGAGCCACTGAATGACTTTTAAAAGGTGTGAACAATGATGAGGTGGGAACCACCCTGACCTCTCCTTCATAAGGGGCTAGGAGGGTGCCAGTCTATGTGTAGCTCAGATGAGCTATGAGGACCTGAATTAAAGCCCCATTGGCGAGTGAAGGTGTCCAGTGAAAGTTTACGTTGCCATTTTGATACCAAAGAGCCAGAGTCTCCTTAAATACTGATCTTCACGTATAAGTCTTTTTTTTTTTTTAAGATTGTATTTATTAATTTGACAGAGAGAGACACAGCGAGAGAGGGAACACAAGCAGGGGGAGTGGGAGAGGGAGAAGCAGGCTTCCCTCGGAGTAGGGAGCCTGACGCGGGGCTTGATCCCAAGACCCCGGGATCACGACCTGAGCCGAAGGCAGACGCTTAATGACTGAGCCACCCAGTGCCCCTCATGTGTAAGTCTTGTAGCACAGACATCCTCACCCATTCCTGACTCCCCATGTCCTACTGCATGGAGGGTCTCAGATGCTCCCACTAGCAAAGTTCCTTTCATTTGTCTTCCTACGGTCCATGGAGTCCTGAAGCAATCAAATTCCCATTTGTCATCTAGGTTGATTATACTCTTCTCACATCTGAAAAATCTGCCCTAAATCGGATCTTTCATTCTGCATGCCTGCCACACACCACCACCACCACCAACAGCACATACTCAGAATCAAAGCGAGGATCTCCAGCGCTTTACTGGAGTCATCAGCATGTCTGCCTTCCATCAGTGGCCTGCAGGCGGTGGACATTACTCCAAATCCATAATCAGACTCATTGATATTGCAGCCAGGTGGAGAGCGTCTTAGTTCTGCAGGCTGCTACCTTTTAGTTGAAATCACCAGATATAATCCATACGCTTCTGTGATGGTAAATATCTGGTCAGTTCTGAGTGTATGTGTGTGTGAGGGTGTTCCTGGAGGTGATTAACATTTGGACCCCTAGACTGAGTGAAGCAGATTGCCCTCTCTGATGTGGGTAGGCCTCATTAGAGCCACTGCAGGCCTGCAGAGAACAAAAAGGCTGAGTAAGAGATCATTCCTTCTGCCTGACTGCCTTCAGGCTGGCTTGCCCCCTTCTTCCGGACTGGAACTGAAATATCAGCTCTTCTAGGAACTCAAGCCTGCCAGGCTTCAGACTGGAACCAAGCCATCGGCTCTGGTTCTCGGGCCTTCGGGCTCAAACTGTACATACAGGTCGCAGATCTGTTGGTTCTGTGTTTCTGGAGGATCCTGACTTATTTTATAGCTTCTTCCCCTTGTTTCATCTCTGAAGTTTTGTTTTTTTACTCCTGCTTTCCCTTTTCTTCCTTCTTCCAAACATCATTCCCTCTCTCCACTGGCATAATGGCTCATGCCATCTTTTATTCAGGGATTACTATGTTTCTGAGCTGCCCAGGGGAACAGGGAGAAAAAGGGGCCATTCTGAAATCTGTTCAAATACATGAATATATTTCTCCATAATTTTTTAATAATCACAAAGTAATAGATGCTCATCGTGGAAAATTAAGAAAATGTAGAAAAAGGGAAAAAAAAAAGAAAAAGAAAATAGACACCTATACTCTTACCTCTCAGTAAAAGCAAGGTGGACACTCTGGTGAATTTCCGTCACTGTTCACCTCCAGATGGCCACTGTTCTATGTGAACGTCTCTCTATTCCTCCCGTTTCATTCTGTTCTTTCTACTTAACACTGTAACACGGACACTTTGTCATGTTAGTTAAGGTTTCTCAACTGTCCTATTTAGGTACCAACATGTCCACTACTATAAACATTATACTGTATACAATGGCAATACTTCCAACAGTATACTCTAACTCAGCAATGCTCTGCAAATATTATGCTCCAACAGCAAAACTCCAATACCAATATTGTAAATAGTGTGATCAAACAGGATACTCTACAGTGATTCCAGAGAGCCATAAACAGCAGTGTTATCAACAGTCTCATACCTCTGTTTTTTGACCAGTGTAACCTGTTTGTTTTTTCTTCCTGTTTTCTTACTGCTTTTATTTTTTTATTTTGTAGTTTCAAGTTTTATTTAAATTCCCATTAACATACAGTGTAATATTAGTTTTAGGTTTAGAATTTAGTGGTTTATCATTTACATACAACACTCAGTGCTCATCTGGAGTGCCCGTCTTAATGCCCCTCACCCATTTAGCCTATCCCCCCACGCTCCTCAGTTTGTTTTCTATAGTTAAGAGTCTGTTTTATGGTTTGCCTCTCTTTTCTTCCTCCCCATGTTCGTCTGTTTTGCTTCTTAAATTCCACATATGAGTGAAATCATATGGTATTTATTTCTCTGCCTGACATTTCACTTAGCATAATACACTCTAGCTCCATCCATCCATGCTGTTGCAAATGGCAAGATTTCATCCTTTTTATGTCTGAGTAATATTCCATTGTATGTATATACCACATCTTCTTTATCCATTCATCAGCCAATGGACATTTGGGCTCTTTCCGTAATTTGGCTATTGTTGATAATGCTGTTACAAACATCAGGGTGCATGTGTCCCTTTGAATCAGTATTTTTGTATCCTTTGGGTAAATACCTGGTGGTGCAACTGCTGGATCATAGGGTAGCTCTATTTTAAACTTAAAAAAAAAAAGATTATTTATTTATTTGACAGAGAGAGACACAGCAAGAGAGGGAACACAAGCAGGGGGAGTGGGAGAGGGAGAAGCAGGCTTCCCGCAGAGCAGGGAGCCCAATGTGGGGCTCGATCCCAGGACCCTGGGATCATGACCTGAGCCGAAGACAGATGCTTAATGACTGAGCCACCCAGGTGCCCCTATTTTTAACTTTTTGAGGAACCTCCACACTGTTTTCCAGAGGGGCTGCACCAGTTTGCATTCCCACCAACAGTATAAGAGGGTTCCCCTTTCTCCACATCCTTGCCAACACCTGATGTTTCCTGTGTTGTTGATTTTACTCAGTCTGACAGGTGTGAGTGATCTCTCATTGCAATTTTGATTTGTATTTCCATGATGATGAGTGACGTTGAGCATCTTTTCATGTGTCTGTTGGCCATCTGGATGTCTTCTTTGGAAAAATGTCTATTCATTTTTTAACTGGGTTGTTTTTTGGGTGTTGAGTTTAATAAGTTCTTACTGTTTTTAAAAGCTTTCCAATATATTAAACTGCATTTTTATATTTCCTTATAAATTTTCCCTCTCTCAGACTCTAATTTGCCTTTTAATGTCATTTGGTATTATTTTTTTAAAGAAGATTTTATTTACTTGAGAGAGAGAGCATGAGTGGGGTGAGGGATGAGGGGCCGAGGGAGAAGCAGACTCCCCACTGAGCAGGGAGCCCAACACGGGGCTCGATCCTAGGACCCCAGGATCATGACCTGAGCTGAAGGCAGATGCTCAACCGACTGAGCCACCCAGGCACCCTGTCATTTGGTATTATTGATAAACACATAATTTATTGTATATACCTTAAACAACTGATCTAATTCTTTGTAATCTTTATTCTGCTTTCATACAGTGTAATATTAGTTTTAGGTTTAGAATTTAGTGGTTCATCTTTGCATACACTTCTTCTTAAATGTATATAAAATTGAAGACAACTGTCTCTGAGTTTAGAAACTCCCTCCTGGGGTGTTATGCTGAGTGAAGTAAGTCAATCAGAGAAAGACATGTATCATATGACCTCACTGATATGAGGAATTCTTAATCTCAGGAAACAAACTGGGGGTTGCTGGAGTGGTGGGGGGTGGGAGGGATGGGGTGGCTGGGTGATACACATTGGGGAGGGTATGTGCTATGGTGAGCGCTGTGAATTGTGTAAGACTGTTGAATCACAGATCTGTACTTCTGAAACAAATAATGCAATATACGTTAAGGAAAAAAAAAAGAAGAAGATAGCAGGAGGAGAAGAATGAAGGGGAGTAAGTCAGAGGGGGAAACGAACCATTAGAGATGATGGACTCTGAAAAACAAACTGAGGGTTCTAGAGGGGAGGGGCCGGGGGATGGGTTAGCCTGGTGATGGGTATTAAAGAGGGCACATTCTGCATGGAGCACTGGGTGTTATGAACAAACAATGAATCATGGAACACTACATCAAAAACTAATGATGTAATGTATGGTGATTAACATAACAATAAAAAATTATAAAAAAAAAAGAAACTCCCTCCTGTCACAGAGACCTAATATTCAAATGTAAACTAAGGCTTTTTTTTTTTTTTTTAACAGGGTGAAATAAAAGGTAGGGCTCTCATTCCCTTTATGCGAGTTGAAAAGCCTTCATGATAAATGGTGTCTCTTCCTGGTTAAAGGATTTTATGATAGGGAATTGTCTCTACTATACCCTGAAAATTTCTTCTGTCACTCTCTCAACCAAAATATAGAGAGAGCATCAGGTACTGTGTTAAGTGCTTGGGATATGAAATGAAAATGAAATAGAAAAGGCATAGTCGTCCTAACCTAAAGAAATGGAAGGAACTACAAAATGAACTTGCAGGATATAATTAGAATGTATGGTTTGGGGCAGGGGGAGGGTATCTTATTTAGTCTTTGGAACTGAAGCATATTATGGTACCTTGATCATTAGGATGGTGAGAGAGGGACAAATTGGGACAGCAATGGAGGAGTTACTATAATAACGAAAGAATTATCTATAAAATCTTTGCACAGCATCCTTCTCTGACTCAAACTTCAGACAGAGAATGTGCTGTTCCTAGATACTGATAAGATACCAGACAGACACTGGTGAGCGTCATGAGATCAAAAAATATCACTAAATTCTTCAAGTCCTAATGATCTCCCTCTTCTGTTTCCCTGGACTTGAAGAGACCACAGACACAAGGCAGAATGGAGGTGTTCATGAGGTTAGTGGTCCTCTTATAGGAATTATACAGCAGAGGTTGCACAACCATGAGTTGGGGATGATGCAGAGGAGACCCCCGCATGGTATGGGATATTCATTTTATTATTTTATTTTATTTTAAAAAGATTTTATTTATTTGAGAGAGAGAGAGAGAGAGCAGGGAAAGTGGCAGGCAGAGGGAGATGCAGGCTCCCCACTGAGCAGGGATCCCCATGCAGGGTGTGATCCCAGTACCCTGAGATCATGACCTGAGCCAAAGGCAGATTTTTTTTTTTAAAGATTTTATTTATTTATTTGACAGAGAGACAGAGAGAGAAAGCACAAGCAGGCAGAGCGGCAGGCAGAGGGAGAGGAAGAAGCAGGCTCCTGACTGAGCAGGGAGCCTGATGTGGGGCTTGATCCCAGAACCCTGGGATCATGACCCGAGCCGAAGTCAGCTGCCCAAGCAACCGAGCCACCCAGGCACCCCCCAGAGGCAGATTGTTAACCAACTGAGCCACCCAGGAGCCTCTTTATTTTTTTTAAGATTTTATTTTTAAGCAATCTCCACACCCAACATGGGGCTCGAACTCATAACCCCAAGATCAAGAGACCCATGTTCTGCTGACTAAGCCTACTGGGTGCCCTGGGCCATTCATTTTAAAGAGGTGATCCTGGTAATAGTGATACAAACAGGAAGGGGAGGGTGCTACTGAAGAGAGTTTGGTCGACTAAAGAAATCACGATTCTTAGGTAAGACATAAGACCTCATGAGTTTGAAATGTATGGCATGCTCTTGTTTTGTCATTGTTTTAACATTATTCTTGCCTCTTTCCAGGCAATTTCCATAAGTCATATGGAAGCAGGGAACCAAACAGGGGTTTTAAAATTCATCCTTTTGGGACTTTCAGAAGATACGGACTCGCAGCCCCTCCTCTTTGGGCTGTTCCTGTTCATGTTGCTGGTCACCGTGCTTGGGAACCTGCTCATCATCCTGGCAGTCAGCTCTGACTCTCACCTCCACACCCCCATGTACTTCTTCCTCTCCAACCTGTCCCTCAGTGACATAGGTTTCACTTCTACCACTGTCCTCAAGATGCTAGTGAACATCCAGACACGGAGCAACACCATCACGTATGAAGGCTGCCTTACCCAGATGTATTTTTTCATGATTTTTGCTGGACTAGATAATTTGCTCCTGACAGTGATGGCCTATGATCGGTTTGTGGCCATCTGTCACCCCCTGCGCTACACGGTCATTATGAACCCTCACCTTTGTGGTCTCCTGCTTCTGCTTTCTTGGTTAATCTGCCTGACATATTCTTTGTTGCAAAGCTTGATGTTTTTGAGGGTGTCCTTCTGCAAAGGGACAGAAATCCCCCACTTCTTCTGTGAACTTACTCAGATCCTCAAGCTTGCCTGCTCTGACACCCTTGCCAATGACATCCTGCTGTATTTTGTAACTGGCCTGCTGGGTGTTATTCCCCTGACTGGGATCCTTTTTTCTTATTCCAGAATTATCTCCTGCATAATGGGCATTTCCTCTATTGCAGGGAAGTATAAAGCCTTTTCCACCTGTGGGTCTCACCTCTTCGTTGTCTCCTTGTTCTATGGTGTAGGCCTTGGGGTCTACCTCACTTCTGGAACAACTCATCCCTCCAGAAAGGGCTCAATAGCCTCAGTGATATACACAGTGGTCACCCCCATGCTGAATCCTTTCATCTACAGTCTGAAGAACAGGGACATGAAAAGGGCTCTGAGGAGACTTTTCAGGAGAGGAGCTTACTCTCAGTGAGATAACCAAAGCTAAGGACAGACAACAGAGATCCAAGGTGCTGATAACTGGTGTTCCTGAATATGTAATCTGAAGACAGAACATAAATAATATTCATGATTTACTAGAAGAAAAACATCCCTGAACCGAAGACAGACTTGAGGCAGCACACCAAAAGTCTTATCGTCCATCCAAGAAAAAGAATGGTCAACCAATAACTAAACTTCTCATGAAAATACACTATTTCAAGGACACAGACTCCTGTAAGCATCAAGGGAGAAGGCAAATCGAGGAGTGCATTGGGGAAAACGGGAGCAGGAGTGACAAGTGTTTCACGTTACTGACTCAACTTTACCCTTCTCAGTTATGTTCTAGCTTCTAGCACTGTGAGTGCTGGACCATGGGTTTCCCTGGTCTCAGTGTGGAAACCATTACCTATCTGGATGGGGTCATACTGACCTCCCTCACCCCATAAAATTTTACTTACTAAATCTTGTTTTGGTGGTGGCCATTGACCTATACTTAGGATGTTAATAAGAAGCTTCCTTAGGAAACTCATTGTAGTGTCTATTTTAACTGAAAGAAAATCCTGGGCTTCGTTGATCCATATAAGAAGCAATCTACTTGCTATCTTCCTTGCCTGGCATACACTTTGCCAAATCTTCACATGCCTGGCTCCTTCTCAAAACCAGGCTTCAAATCAAAACCGTCAGCTCTTAAGAGGCCTACCCTGACCACCAACCCCCTACCAGTCCAGATTTCATAGCACTTGCCATATTTTGAGGGGCAGCAGAGCACAGTGACTAAGAGGGTTCTGAGTGCAAATCTGCCATTATTCACAGTGGTGTGATCTTACACAAGTTACTTCTCTGTGCCTCTTTGCCCTTATCTGTAATAATGATAATACATTTCTTGAAGAGTTCTGGTGGGGATAAAATATTACGCATAATGGCACTCAGAACAGTGTCTGGCATAAGCACTCAGACGTGTCAGCCATCATGATCCATGAGGGCCACCAAGGTCTATGTTGGCCACTAAAAAGTGCAGAGACTGTGAACAGTCGCCATCCCTTTAACCATATTAACTACAATAGCTTGCACTGCCATGGAGCGAGAGGGGAGGGGACAGTACAGGGGAGGGATCCATTACCAGCAGGACAGATTTGGAAAAACTGACTAGAGAGGATTGAACAGGCTATGGGTTAAGATGGAGCTGAGTCCATCTCCAGAGCTGACTCAGGGCACCAAGGAAGCCACATAGGAGAGGGGTTCTGTTCAAAGCTGAGCCCTCTGAACAGCCCCAGGAGTACCACCACTGGAGGTCAGATCCGCACAGACCAGGAGAGAACTTTCCTGAACCTAGAGATTAAGGATTAGAACAGAAAGTGGCCCCAGACAGAGACTCCCCATAATCGGGAACTGAGAGGGCAAAGCATCCTTTATACTGGTTGAGCTAGATTGGGTAGAATGGGTAGATCTCTTGAACTGAGAGCAAAAAATGTCTAAGGCCGATTTGAGGACTGTTGAACCCTCTTGGTGATCACTAGATTTGGACTCAGGCAGTTTCCAATGTTTGAATCCTAACTTTACCATTTACTAGGCTATTTACTCTCTGCCTCTAAGCAACCTCAAATTCTTCATTTGTAAATAACTGTTGGGGTGATTATAGAAAACTAGTGTTAATTCTCTTTATATAGGGATTCTCACAAAGTAGTGGGCACCATATTTATAAACACAGCATTTATTTATTTGTGTCCCTATCTTGTGCCAAAAAGTTAGACCTATTGGCAGGATCCTGCCCCCTGGAAAGCTATGCCCAGCTGCGTTCTTCCCAGCAGGTGTCTGAGGGTGTAATACAAACTGACTGCCTCTCAAACAAAAATCACTTTATTCAGTGCAATAAGGTCTTAGCTTCCAACCTTTCCATGAAACTCCTTCCCTGGGGACCTGGGCAGAATTAGATGAAGCCAAGAAGACAGGACCATCCTAATGAGCCTGGAACAGTATCTGATTGCCTTCTGTCTCTCACTTAGTGCTTATTATAGAAATTATTACTCTAACACTGGGTTTTTCAACCTGGGTACTGTTGACATTTGGGTCCAGATTATTCTTTGTGGTGGAGGCTGTCCTATGTGTTGCAGGATGCTTAGCAGCATCTGTGGCCTCTATACACTAGACGCTAGCGGCATCCTCCCCAACCCTAGTCATAAAGATAAAAAATGTCTCCAGACATTGCTAAATGTCCCCTAGGGGCAAAATCACTCCTGGATGAGAACCATCTGGTCTGTCATGACACAAAGGAGTCAAAGAAAGGAAAAATGCGGGAAATATAAAGTGAGGGGGGAAGACGCTAGCTTTCCTAAGGCCCAGGATAGAATGGACTCAAGATACTGGCCTCTAGTCAAGAGTGTTTGCATGCAGGAGGCCATAGGTCAGGAATGGAAGCACCAGGGCAGATTTGTTGAGTAAACAGATGAACACTTTCCGTGATCTCAAAACCCCAGGGGAAAAGAACCTTGTCTGTTCTTATTATCTGCTTTAACTCCAATGTCAAGTGTGTGGAACATCTCAGTAAATACTTGTTTAAATTGACTGTTTGGTGCTCACAGTATGCCAGGCCATTAGTCCAGCACCTACATGTATTAACTCAGTTCATCTTTACAACCACCTTAAGGAGGCAGATGCTAAAAGTGGAAGAGCAGCAGAGACTGCTGATTCACAGAAATCACTGTAACTGTATTATCTGAAAATGTCCTCTGCTGATCTCTGAGGTGAGACATTCCTATGAGTTCTGTCTCCAAGTGGATTCCTTTGGGGGAAGGCATTATCTCTCCACCTGCTGACCTCCCTTCTTGGAGGAGCTCTGACCTCCTTAGGTCTGAGGCAGGACGGATGTCCCGACAGCCAATAAGGTGCACTTTCTCCCACCAGCTGAAGGGCTAAGAGGTTCTTTTGTACAAAGTTGCCTGAGTCTCTATGGCCTTGTCTCAGGGATATGGACACCACCCCCGCTTTTGTCCTATCTAGTGGCCAAACCCAACTCCATCAAGAACTATTGCCTAAACTTATCATAAATCCCATTGCAAATGACTGGAGACACACCCAGGAAAAGAAAACATAGGATCAAAGGCTGCTCTCATCCAACTGATTCATACTTCTCTACTAAAAAGGGACTTCTATCAACCAACCAGATAGGATGCCATCCATAGACAACACCTACCATTTCCAATGCCCAGAAAAGAGATATAAAGGCTCTTATGTCTCTAAAAACACAAATGAATGGCGGGCCTCCGGGAGAACCTGGCTGGAAAGTGCTGCTTTCACCTGCCTCCATCAAGACTTCAAGGTACAGAAACATAGAGCCAGTGATCAGAGCTTGCAGGGTTTACTCTGCACCAGAAGTTCACAGGAGACAAGGGAATTAGCCAGATTTATGGTTTTTGAGGCCCTTCAGATAGGAGCTGCTTATTGCCAGGGTCTTAGCGGCTGTACAAAGAATTTCAGTCTCATAAAAGACTGTGCTTTGGTCTCCTGAGGTGATCAGCTTCTCACTGGTAAGCCGAATTTTCTCCTGTTCCAGCAGTTTGTTTCCCTGCCTATATACCACGAGCTGTTTCCACATGTGACTCTAAGGCACTCCAACCAAGTGCCTGCTCAGATCTCTGCATCTTCCACCAGAGGGCATGAGCACCTCCACCTTGAGTTCTGTACCCAAGGCCAAAACAGCAAATTGTTTAAGCATGTGCAGTTCATTATATGTCAGTTACATCTCTATAAAGCTGTTCTCTCATTTGGACTTTTTTTTTTTTTTAAGATTTTATTTATTTAAGGGCGCCTGGGTGGCTCAGATGGTTAAGTGTCTGCCTTCGGCTCAGGTCATCCCAGGGTCCTGGGATCAAGTCCCGCATCGGGCTCCCTGCTCCTTGGGAGCCTGTTTCTCCCTCTGCCTCTCTCTCTCTCTCCCTCTCTTTCTGTCTCTCATGAATAAATAAAATCTTTTTTTTAAAGATTATTTATTTAAGAGTGAGAGACAGAAAGAGAGAGAATGAGCAGGGGGTGGGGTAGAGGGAGAGGCAGACCCCCCACTGAGCAGGGAGCCCGCCCTGGGACTCCATCCCAGAACCCTGGGATCATGACCCGAGCTGGAGGCAGATGCTTAACTGAATAAGCCACCCAGGCTCCCTCTCATTTGGACTCTTGCAATTAAAACACTGGCTCTGTGGAGACTCCAGAAATGGCCACCACCCCTTCTAGGTGACTGATTCCCCCTCCCCCTCCCCTCTGGGCCCAGCCATGTGATTGCACTGGTCAATGGAGTGCAAAGATGACACAAACAGGGACTTGACCAAAACTTGCACAGGGGAGCTCTTGATCTTCTGGAATGCTATGGCAGGGCAGGTCCAGGCCTTGTCTGGATTGTAGGAGGAGGATGTCTTGAGTGAAGGTGCTGACAAGCCAAACTGGCAGGCCATGGCAGACATGAGGGAGCCTCGCCAGGGACAGCCAAAAACTGTCAACCAACAATAAACCATATGGTGGTGGTTTTAAACCACTGTTTTGGGTAGTTTATTATGCAGCAAATATAAATATATTCTACTAAAGGGCCCAGGTTACCTTTCTAAACTGCAGATCTCATCAAACATCAGTGGATTTCCATCAACTTCCAATTAATGTTTGAGACTGATACATAAAATGTTGATGCATACGTTGTGTATTATATAATCCATCCCACGTTACCCCTCCAGCTTTATCTACCATTTCAAAGAGAATTCTGTTACCTGTCAGAGAATGTGATTTCTGTCTGTGCCTTTGCACCTGGGATTGGCATGTTTAATCAATTCTGATCACGAACACTATACATAAGCCATCTACACTTAGCTTACATCACCTCTATGTGGCTTTCATTGTCAATATACCCTCCTTGGGACTTCCTGAATGGACTAACTGCCCACACGAGTGATCTGTTTACATTATCTCTCTTCCTAGACCTTTATTTCCTTGAAGACAGTACCTTTTCTTATTGTCTCCCTTCTCAAAGTCGAATTCAGTGTAAGGCACTTCACTGATATTCGTTGGCTCCCTGGAGGGTAACCTGAGTGGACTGGAGTTACCCAAACATTAGAGAATAGAGCTAGTTCCTATTGGAAAAACCCAAAGCACAGAAAGCTAGAGTGAGACATGAAGACTGGATAAGAGTGATTACAGGGCCCCTCCAGAGAGATCATGTACAAGACGATGTTTGTCCTGACAATGGCAAGGAAGTGCAATGAGATGCAAGAGTTCCAGGCCGCTTAGGTGTCACTGGGAATTGAGTTTCCTTCTACTCTTTTAATTGATGTGATGGAGGGACTGCACAGAGTGTAGCTGAGCTGAACTCCCAAGGTTCCTAATTAAAGACACAGCCCCATTTTCATCAATGCAGAGAAAGTGCTCTCCTCTCCCGTGGCCTGGCCTCTAGGGTATGCATTTTTTCTTCCCCCAGACCTAGGCAAATGCCAATGACTGCTCTTCTCTAATGAGCCTGGGAAAACTTTCACCAAGGCCTGTGGGACGATGAGCACCTCTGCTCACAGATGTGCAAGTGCCACCACTGCTCACACACTCATCGGCATGGAGGCACTACAAGTGGAATGGAAGGGTGCAGGGATTTCAGGAAGGCAAATGGAGGACGCAAACCCATGACCACGCACCCCTCTGCATCATGCACCGTCAGCCAAACTGATCCACCAGTGTAAGCACCTGACACAATGGTCTGTTTCCAGCAAGTGAGCACTCTTCTCCCCTGGGTCTCCTGTAGGCAAATGACAACCTGGTGTGTGGAAGACAGCAGGTTAATCTGTGTAAAGTATTCAAATCTGCCCTCTTCTTGGATAAGGTAGAGAAACTTTAAAAAAATTACACCAAATATTACGTCAAAACAACTGTCAAAGGCCCAAGGCTGGAACTTATTTTTAGGAAGTGTATCTATTTATTTTATTCTCAAGGAATAATTGGTAGGCTTAAAAAAAATCAGCTTTTATCCTGAATTCAGAAAAGTAGCAGTGGGCTAAAAACAAACATAAAGGAACTCTTGTTGCTTAAAACTGAAGAATGAGAAGGATCTTCTTGGATCCTGTATAAAGGAGACTCCAATTAAGAGTTGCTAATCAGGGCGCCTGGGTGGCTCAGTCGTTGAGCATCTGCCTTTGGTTCGGGTCATGGTCCCAGAGTCCTGGGATCGAGCCCCGCATTGTGCTCCCTGCTCAGTGGGGAGCCTGCTTCTCCCTCTCCCACTCCCCCTGCTTGTGTTCCCTCTCTCGCTGTGTCTCTCTGTGTCAAATAAATAAATAAAAATCTTTAAAAAAATAAAAGAGTTGCTAATCTTAGCCCAGATTTAAGGAATCTCTAGAAGAACTCAAAGGAAACAGGGACACCAGAGGAAACTCTGGCCTCTCACACACAGCACCCCATAAACACAGGCTAACCTCTAGCCAAAAAAACTAAAACACAGTGAGGGCCTATTACTGCTGATCCTTTTACCTAACACATCATGTCAAACTTTCAAAAAAAACCCCAAAATTGCAAGGCTTGTTAAAAGGCAAGTAAGAATAGTCTAACATGAGATAAGCAAGCATCGGAACCAGACTCAGTTACGGCAGAGATTCTGGAATGCTCAGACCAGGAATCTAAAATAACTACAGTTAATATGCTACATGTTCTAATGGAAAAAGCAAACATGCAAGAACAAATGAGTAATGTAAGCTGAAAATGAAAACTAAGAATCAAAAGGAAATGCCAGAAATAAGAAACACTGCAACAGAAATGAAGATTGTCCTTGATGGGTGTGGCAGACTGGACCTGGCTGAGAAAAGAACTTGATGATGCTTCAACAGAAACTTCTAAAACAGAAATGCAAAGAGAGAGAGAGAGAGAGAGAGAGAGAGAGAGAGAGAGAGAGAGAGGAGAATGAAAAAGACAAACAAAATATCCAAGAACCATGGGACAATTTACAAAAAGTGTAACATATGTGTTATGGGAATACCAAGGGAGGAGGGAGAATAAGAGAAAACAACAGAATATTTTAAGTAATAACAGATGAGAATTTTCCAAAATTAGACACCAAACCACAGATCCAGAAAACTGAGAGATCATCGAGCAGGATTAATACCCCCCCCAAAAAAACACCTCCATCTAGGCCTATAATATTCAAACTGCAGAAACTCAACATACAATAAACCTAGAATTTACGAACAAAAATGAAAGAAAAAAAAACCTCTTGTACCAGAATTTAAAAACCTCTACTAACTCCTGAATGAAAGGGGAAATACAAACTGAAATTATAGAATTTCAAAGAAATAGTGAAACTATTATTAGATCGAAACTACATATTAGAATCCATGAAATGCACTTTAAAGCAGTAATCAGAGGAAAATTCAAGATAGGAAGCACTTGTCTATAAAATGAAAGATTAAGAATAAATTAACTGCTGGTCAAGAAAAAAAGTGGAAAAAGAAAAATAAACCAAAACAAAGCATAAGGAAGGAGTGGAGATAAAAGCAGAAATTAATGAGGAAAACAGAAAAATAATAGATCTAATTAGTCAAAATTCCATTTTTTAAAAAAACAAGCAGACAAACCTGTAGCTCACTTGATCCAGGAAAAGAGAAAGCAAATATATAAAAAGTTAAGAGGTGATGACCACTGAATCAGAAAACATTTAAAATCATAAGACTACTTTGCTGATCTCCATGCTGAATGAAATAGACAATTTCCTAGGAAAACAGATTACCAACACTGATTCAAGTTAGAAAGCCCAAGAAAGACCATTTCTAAGGAAGGAAAATTCCTAAAGAAATATACCACTAAAAAGCACTTGACTCAGATGGTTTCACAGGGAATTCGACCAAATCTTCCAGAACCACACAGTCCTAATGCCATATAAATGATCCCTGAGCACTGCAAAGGAAAAATTCCCAATACCTTTTATGAAACACGTATAATACTAATACCTAACCAGACAGAGACAGCAGAAACTACAGACGAATCATCATACATGAATACCAATGAGAAATGCTAAACAAAATACTAGCAAAAAGGATCCAGCACCACATTGAGAAAATAATACATCATGAACAAGTGAAATTCACTCCAGAAATGCAAGATTTGTTGAATATTGAGATATTTATTAATATCATATACTTTATTAATAAGTCAGAAGAATCATGATCCTCTTCATAGATGTTCAAAAAAAATGACAAAATTCAATACCCATTCATGACAGAACATTCAAGAATATAGGATATTTTCTCAATATGATAAAATAAATATAATACCTTAGTTCTAAAAGACATTATCCTAATTAATGGGAAAATAACAGGGGCACCTCCTCTAGAACAAAGCAAGGATGCCCACGATCTCTGCTACTATTTGTCATTGTACTAGAGGTTATTAGCCAACGCAATTAGACAAGCAAAAACAATTAGAGGCGTAAAAACTGGTAAACAAGTAGAGATATCTCAATTTGCAGGTGATACGGCAGTATACCTGGAAAGCCCAGAAAACCAGTAATACAGCTAACTCAAAAAATAATTCAGTGAAGTAGCCAACTTACAAAATTAGTAGCTTTCATGTACAAAAACTGTGAACAGGAAACATAAAGGTAGAGAAAAGCTCATTTATAATAAATGACTAAATACTTAGAGAAAACTTAACAAGAATGTATAAAACTTGTATATGGAAAACTTTTACACATTCCAAACACGAAAATAGACCCGAACAAATGGAAAGACATCCTCTGTTCTTGGATAAGATGACTTTACATTATAGAACAGTTCTCAAGTTAACTTATAAATTCAAGGGAATGACAATAAAAATACCAACAAGCTAATTTTATGGAGTTGGACAAGCTAAAAGGAAAGTGCGTATAAAAAACAAACAGGGCACCTGGCTGGCTCAGTCAGTAGAGCATGTGACTCTTGATCTCAGGGTTGTAAATTTGAGCCCCATGTTGGGTATAGAGGTTAAAAGAAAAAAAATCTTAAAAAAAAAAAGAACCAAGCAAGAATACCTAGGAAGACACTGAAAAATAACAACCATGAGAAGGAACTAGACGTTCCAGACATTAAAGCTTATTATAAAGCTTCTTATAATTTAAACACTGTGGTATGGTACATGAACAAATAAATCAGCAGAATAAAAAGCTCAGAATTGTCAATATATGACAAAGGTGACATCTCAAATTCCTAGAGCCAAGATGTACTTTTTGTATAAATAATGCCGGGTCAATATGGAAAAAATAAAAGATTTTAAGCTCACCCAACACATACAAAAATCAGTTTCACATGGACTGTAGATCTAAATATAGATCTATAGGTACATACTAAAACCAAAAACCAAAACCAAAACCAGCTTGTAGAAGAAATCATAGAATGTCTTGCCTTCTGGATGGCAAATATTTCTGGGGCGCCTGGGTGACTCAGTCGTTAAACATCTGCCTTCGGCTCAGGTCATGATCCCGGGGTCCTCTGCTCAGCGGGAAGCCTGCCTCTCCCTCCCCTACTCCCCCACTCCCCCTGCTTGTGTTCCCTTTCTCACTGTCTCTCTCCATCAAATAAATAAATCTTTAAAAAAAATAGTGGGTGGCAAATATTTCTTACACAGGAACAGAAGAGTGCTGTCCATAAAATTAAAATTAGGAACTCATTTCAATAATAATGCTGGGTCAATATGGAAAAAATAAAACTAACAGCTCACACAATACATACAAAAATCAATTTCACATGGACTGTAGATCTAGATATAGATCTACAGGTATATACTAAAACCAAAATCCAGAACCAAAACCGACTTGTAGAAGAAACCATACAATGTCTTCTTGCCTTCTGGGTGGCAAATATTTCTTAAACAGGAACAGAAGAGTGCTGTCCACAAAATTAAAATTAGGAACTCATTTCAACCAAAAGCACCATTTAAAACACTGGAGACAAGCCACAGAATGGGAGAAAACATGCAAAACATCCATCCAGAGGGCTCATAATGGAATATGTAAATCACAGTAAGAAAAAGGCAGGCAACTTTAGTATCTTTTCCAACTCTATAAAATAGCTTGTTGGGAAACAAATTTGCACAACCACTTTGGAAATTTGGCATCATCTACAAAATGAACATATGCACCCCATATGACCCAGCAATTTCAGTCCAGGGTATACACCCAAGAGAAATACATGCACTTGTGCACTATCAGAAATGTTAAAGGATGTCCATAGCAGCATTATTCACAATAGCCCCCAACTGAAAAGTGAAATGTCAAGCGACACAAACTGCTTAAATAATTGTGGAATAGTCAGACAGAACACACACAAAAATGTACTAGCTAGAGATACTCTAAATAATAAGGATCAATTTCACAGAAATAATGGGTCAAGTCAGACAAACACAAAAGAACATACTGTATGGTTCAGAGCTCAAAGACAAAAAAACCAAAAAACCCAAAACCCAAGCCATGTGGTCAGTCAGAATTCTGGTTCCCCATGCAGAGTAGGGCAGGATTTGTCGTGGGCATGAGGCAAAGAAGGGATGTCAGCTACGCTGGTAGGATTTCTTCTTGCCTGCTGATTACATGGATTTGTTCAAAGAATTAAGCTGTACATGTGTGAATTAAGCAGTTTTGTGTTTCAGTCAAACCTGTTTTAAACGGTAACACACACATCACTGCAGAAATGGTTTTGGCATCAATACTGTTAAGTTGAACGTGCACAGACCTTACACCAGCAATTCACACTCCTGGAATAACTCATGGACACTCTAGAAAGTATGCACACCATCTCTTTAAGTAGCAGCGTTTGTAACTGGGGAAAACGGAAACAACTAACTCTAAGTCATGTCTGGCAATATGAAAGGTACACTGCAGGGAACAAATGATCGCTGTCTGGAAGTGAAAATTACAGCTACATTCATCCATGTGCTTCTCAAACCTCCCCTACTACCACCAATCTGGCCCCCAGTGTATCTAACTGTAATTCTGCAACTACTTTCTAACAGGCTTGTTTGTACATTGCCCTTCCTTAGCCTGTCAACCTGGAAGCCAGTGATTCAAAGAGAAATTGGACAGTTGCCACCCTTCTGTTCAAATCCCTCCACCGACTTCCTACCACATGGAGAATAAAAGGCAAAGTCCTTCCAGTAAACCCACAAGATCGGGATCCTGACCCAGCTCTAGCCTCATCTTCTGTGAGTCCCAGGCTTGCTCCACTCTAGCCACACCGGCCCCTTGGCTACTGCACGGCGGTCCCAAGCAGTTTTCTTTTTCACGGCCTCTGAACTGCCAAGGGTGCGCTTCCCCAGAATACAATATGGCGCACTCAAAGTTCATGGACATCTCTGCTCAAATGCTCCCTTAAAGGCGGGCTTTCCCTGCCCACCCAACAGGTCTGCTGAATCCCTGCATACCCTCTCAGCAGCACCATGCTCAATTTTTCCTCCACTGTGTGTACCACCATTTGATATACAACATATTTATTTACTCATTTGTTCTTCAGGTGCCTTACCCTAAGCAGAACATAAGCACCATGAGGGCAAAAATCCCAATTCACTGTTATAGATGTAGGGCATAGACAGAACAGGACCTGACCTAAGAGAAGGGGGACTAAAATACAAGCACTACTGGGGCGCCTGGGTGGCTCAGTTGTTAAGTGTCTGCCTTCGGCTCAGGTCATGATCCCAGGGTCCTGGGATCAAGCCCCGCATCAGGCTCCCTGCTCGGCAGGAGGCCTGCTTCTCCCTCTCCCACTCCCCCTGCTTGTGTTCCTGCTCTCGCTATCTCTCTCTCTGTCAAATAAACAAATAAAATCTTTAAAAAAAAAATATGGGTTGACCTCAGACAAGCAACCTAAACTTGCTTGCCTTTGATTCTCCACATGCAAAAGGGAGATAGTGATGGTACTTGCTTCTTAGGGCTTTTGTAAAAACTGATACACTTACTTTAAGTCAAGAAAATAAATACTCATGTCAAAGACTTGAAATACAATTTTAAAACATGGCTTAAAGATGTAAAAAAAACCCATATCCAACGGTTAAAAGTATAAGCAGATTCTATCCACACACAAGGCAGTTATAAAACCTCACTAATGAACGAGTGTATGTATTACAGACGGCAACCACTTGGGAGTAGCAGAACCCTCCCCCAACCAAAAAATTATTAAACTGATCAACAACGAAATATCCAAAACCACTTACGCCAATAATGTTTTATTTTTTTCCTCCTGTGATAGGAAGGCTGGAAATAACAAATCCATGGCTAGTGTAGACAAAGAAGCTACTGGGGAGGCCGGGATCATTGCGACTTTTCTGCAGGATCCTCTTTAGCCTGCAGCTTGCATCCTCATGGTCACAAGATGGATCTTTGAACACTAGGTACCTGATCTCCTTGCAAGGTGAGAAGTAGGGCAAACAGCAAAAACAAAACACGTAGAAGAATCCAGGTAAGAATAATCCCTTTTCTAGCTCTTTCTCATCTGTTTATCGGTCAACGGCCAGGCTGAGACAAGGACTGTACTGGCTGCAGAAAACTGGTGAGAGACTTTTAAAAATAGCATATGTTAGTAATTGGACAAAAGCTGGATTTTCTTGACATGAAAGAGGAGACACTGGGAGAGCAATGAGATGTGTACGTCACTCTTGGTTGGACAGGAGACGAAGAACATTCCAGAGGATCCATCTAATGGAAGACACCGTGCGCTGAGCCAAGGCATTTGAATCAGACACTCGTAACAAACAGGTATTAAATATACCCACGTTACATGGTATTTTTAACACAATTCCAAATAGTCCACTGGTCCAGTAAGTTATCCAGAAGGAAATTAACACGTATCAGGAATGAAATTATAATAAAAATACTATATACAAACCTTGTGGGATGAAGCCTAAGCGTTAGAGGAGCAAAATCTTAAAAACAGAGACTACGAATTAATGAGTATGGGTCTGTTTTCATGATTAAAGACTGATAAATTTCATATTCACTAGAAAATTCCATCAGGGTATGAATTCTCATAAGCACAAGTGAGGGAGCTGTGGTTAAAATCATTTCCGCGTGGGGATTGTCTACAGTGTGGGTTCTCATGTTTCCTGAAAGAATTACACGGATTATATTTTTGAAGTTTTAAACAGAAACCTCTCCTAGCATGAGTAACATTTCACAAAAACTGAGGGGCTATCTCAGGCTAAGTTTCTCAACCTCAGCAATACTGACATTTTGGGCCACATACTTCTTTGCTGCGGGGGCTCCTGTGCGTCATGTGCCAGAAGCATCTCCCCCCACCCCCGAGCTTTAACAACTTAAAATGTCTCCGGACAAGCAAAATCACCCCCAGTTAGGAACTGCTGCTGTAGACCAAGCGGTGGGCAAGTTTTTCTGTAAAGGACCAGAAAGTAAGGATTTTAGGCTTTGTGAGTTGCATGTGGTGTATGTCACACATTTTTCTTCTTTAAAAACGGAACAACTATTCTTAGCTTGCAAGCCATAGAAAAATAGACAGTTGGCCAATTTGCTGACCTGTTACAGACCTTCCCACACTCCTACTTTACAGAATTTATCTCTTTAGTATGATTTCTTTCATGAAGAATACAGGGTGAGACCAGTAAAGGTTTGCCCAGAGAGTGAATTTACAGATTCTCCCTAGTGTGCTTACTCGTATGCCCACAAGGTGCCGGGTGGTGCTAAAGTCATTTTGACATTAAATACCAAGCTACGGTTTCTCTCCCTAGAGTTCTCCTTTCCTTTGAAGAGCTGAATGTACACTGATGGCTTCTGCACACCATAGGTATGTTTTTGCCCCCAGCGTGTTCTCACAAAGCCCCATAGTAATGAGAAAAAACAGGTCTTCCCCAGCCAGGACACAAATGGATTTCTCCTGTTACAGGAACTCTTTTGTGCCCAGGTGAGTGCATCAAAGTGCTCCTGCCTTCCTTACACCAACGAGGCTGTCTCCCAGTCTGAGCTCTCGTGCTTCCCCTAAAGGAGACCCATCACTGGAGCCTCTTCCACACGGATGACACGAAGAGCTTCTCTCCCCGGTGAGTTTTCACATGGCTCCGAAGGGATGAATGGTCACTGAAGGCTTTCCCACAGGCCAGGCATTCGTAGGGCTTCTCCCCAGTGTGTATCCTTCTGTGCACATTAAGGTTGGAGCCGATGCTGAAGGCTTTCCCGCAATGATCGCACTCGTACGGCTTCTCTCCTGTGTGACTTCTCATGTGTGTCTTGAGGGTCGACTGGTTTCTGAAGGCTTTCCCACACTGCCTACATTCAACACGTTTCTTTACCAGATGAATGCTCATGTGCCTCCTCCGGGATAAATAGTCCCCAAACACTTTCCCACAGGCGGCACATTCATAGCGTCTCTCTTGAGTGTGGATTTTCCTGTGTGTGGTCAGGTTTGAGCTCGCACTGAAGGCTTTCCCACACAGATCACACCCATAGGGTTTCTCTCCAGTGTGAGAATTCATGTGTGTCTTAAGGATGGATTGGTTCCGGAACGCTTTCCCACACTGTCTACATTCAATGGGTTTTTTTACAATATGAATTCTCATGTGTTTTCTCCGTGACAAGAGATCACCAAAGGATTTCCCACATTCTTTACATTCGTATGTTTTCTCTACCATGTGGTTCTTCTTGTGCAAGTTGAAGTTCGACTTCCATCGGAAGGCTTTTCCACACTGTGTGCATTCATAGGGTTTCTCTCCGGTGTGATTGCGGACATGCTCTTTGAGATGGGAGGGATGCTGGAACGCCTTCCCACAGTCGTGGCATGCGTAGGGTCTCTCTCCGGTGTGTGTTCGTTTGTGTGCAATGAGGTGGCAGCTCCTGCCATACGCCTTCCCACACTCGTCACACTTGTAAGGTCTCTCCCCAGTGTGAACTCTCATATGTATCTTCAGTGAGGAGAGGGTTCGGAAGGCATTTCCACACTGACTGCAGTCAAAGGGCTTCTCTGTGAGGTGAGTTCTTGCGTGACTCCTGAGGGCGGAGGGATCGTTGAAGGCTTTCCCACAGGCACTGCATTCGTAGGGCTTCTCCCCTGTGTGTATTCTCCTGTGCCGCGTAAGGGACGCGCTCGTGGTGAAAGCTTTTTGGCACTGGTGACATTCATGCATTTTCCTCCCATTGTAAATGCTCACATGTTGGGCGAGATGTGACCTGTTCTTGAAAGCTGCCCCACAGTCCCGGCGGTGATAGGGCCTCTTGCCAGCGTGCCTTCCCATCTGCTGAGTAAGATGAGTGCCCATGCTGAAGACTTCAAACAGGTGAGTGTACTCGGTGGATTTCTCTCCGAGACGTGTTCTTTCCTGTTAAGAGAGGAGCGCTGACTAAGGCATTTCCCACAACTCATCACATACCTACAAATCATCTACAGTAATCCCCACACGAATTACCGGAAGTAGAAGCACATCACTGTGACGAATGACGTCATGATGTGCAGTGCCAAAACCCTGCTCCTGCCCCATCTGGGCTCTAACAAATAAAAAGGTGGACGCCATCCCCTAAGGCTCCATGGCTGTAACTTCCCCAAAGCTTTTTGCATATGTACCTTGTTAACTGTTTAAATCTGAATTGAGCCCCAACACTCACTAGCTGAGGCACAGTTACAGAAAGATTTGGTTGCCACAACTCTTAAGTTAAGAAATTGAGGCTCGGTTTACAGTTTTCCCCCCAAAGCTGTGATATTCAGTGTCTGAAACAGCTGCCTCTCAGGGAAGGCCACTCGCTTGGTTCTTGAGCTGCTTTTCTGAGACTGCCCCTGTCTCCTCCCAGCATGGGAGACCTGGGATTATCCCAAGGAACTCTTACCACTGTCACACCACTGGATGTTTCCTTCCCAAAAATGCCTTCCATGAGAATGGACCATTTGCTTTTAGATGGAGTCTCCCAATCTGAAACAAATTGGTAAAATATTAACCTGAGGAGAGAAATATTAGCTGGAGAAAGATGGTGAGATGGTAGTGACAAAGATGGGGTGGTGTGTGGGGTGGAGAGGAGGAAATTTCTTTGCGATACTAACCCTAAAGAAGGAAAGGTGATGTTAAAGGGGAGAAACACACATGTAGGTTAAAATGTCCGTGAACTGTGGCTGTGTGAGGCATCTGGCAGTGACAGGGGAGACGTTTAACTTGATTCACTAAGGAATAAATTCTTCGAAGACTGACACTGATAACAACAGAAACAGTATGCCCAGGAATGCTGAGTGGAATGAAAGGATGGCACAGAGTTCATGTGGACATGTTGGATTTAAAGAGGACATCAAGCAATTCTGCTTCTGGGTATATATTCAAGGGAAACAAAAACACTACCTTGAAAAGATAGCCACACACCCCCCATTCACAGTGGCATTATTTATAATAGCCAAGGCAATGGAAGCAATCTAAGAGTCCCTCGAGAGATGAACGGATAAAGAAAATGTGGTATATACACACAATGGGGTATTATTCGGCCATAAGAAAGGGACTCTTCCCATTTTAGACAAGGAGAGAGGGCACAATGCTAAGTGAGATAAGACAGAGGAAAACATACCATAGCTCACTGAAGTGTGGAATCTAAAAACAAAAACCAAACCACCCCCCCCAAAAAAAAAACAGAACAACTGAGCTCGTGGATACAGACTGGTGGTGGTTGTCAGAGGTGGTGGGTGGACAAATGGGTGTGAAGGAGGTCAAAATGTACACAGAAGGTACAAACTCCCAGTTACGAAATAAGTTCAGTCCTGGGGATGTAACGCACAGCATGGTGACTACAGTTAATGATACTCTAATGCACTGAAAGCTGCTAATAAGACAGTAAGTCTTAAAAGTTCTCATCACAAGGAAAAAACATTTTTCTAACTGTGTGGTAATGGATGTTAATGAGATTTACTGTGGTGATCATTTTGCAATAGATACAAATACTAAATCATTATGTTGTACACCTGAAACTAACAGTGTCATGTCAGTTTATCTCAACAAAAACTAAGTAGATAGACAAAGGCAACAGAAGAACAAATACACACACACACACGCACACAGGAGAGGACATTGGGACCAAAGGACTTGCGAGAGAACAGAGAAGGCTCATTCTCAATTTCCCTGGGTGACATTTCCGAATGGATCTCCCTCCATCCCATCACTGAATACGGCAGGTACCCAGAAGTGCCTGAGTCTGCCTGGTGCTTACCGGGAGATGTGGCTTGGTGAAGTGCCCTCTCCTCTGTCCTCAGCTCCTCTTCTTGCTCCAAGTGGGAGATGAGGCTGGGTTTGCCCACCTGATACCCTACTCACGGGGAAAGACACATGTTGAGGGAGGATCGTGCAGAGGACAACCCCTTCCGTTAGGCTGGGGTCAATGTTTTGGTCTTCAGTGTTCTGAAGATGGACAAGTCTGACTTAGGAGCAGCAAAATGATGGTGCCAAATTTCTAAGGAACACAGCGAAAGACTTTCATAAAACACAAAACCACAAAGACCCACACGCTTCGCCCTTCAAAGGAATGAGGATTTCTTAACTCAGAAACCTATGCCCAAACTCAGAAACACGTGACAATGTCCAAGGTCAAGGCATTGAACAGGTCTCAACAACCACTAGGAGACACTGTGAGCGGGGCACCAGGTTGGCTTGGTCACAATTACGTTCCAAAACCCCACAGTCCCTGGGTCACAGCAAGTACTCAAAACAAAAACATCTGATACTCAAATAGAAAAATGATTCCAGCCTTACCCACTGAGGCGAGGTTGCTGTAGTTCTCCAACATCACATCTTTGTACAGTTTTCTCTGAGAAGAATCCAGCAAAGGCCACTCCTTCTCAGTGAAGTCCACAGCAACATCCTGGAAAGTCACTGACTCCTGAATCACCACACACATTTGGGGTCAGTAAGAAACCAGCCTATCCGTGTTCACAGAAAGATGGCTGGGGCGGAAGCCTGGGCACTAGACTCCAAACACAGGATTTTCAGATGGGGTTCTGGGGTCTCAAATGTGTTCCAGAAGCCAGTCCTCAAGGCTCTTCACTATGAGGTGATCCCATCTCTTCAAATTCAAACTCTGCTAACACAGGACCAAAGCTCTCTAGCTTTGAGCTGAGCATTCTGAGCTCTGTTATGAGAGAAGCACCTGCGACACAAGTTCATTTCCCCTAACCGTGTCCCTGATACCAGGAGAGCCTTACAACAGTCTCTGGCTTTTTCTCCTGTGCCCTGTTCAGGCACTGATCGGCCTAGGGGAGGCTCTCAAAGAACTCTAACAAGTGGTGCTGAGGGCATTCTAGGGAAGTGCCTCTCCCACCCCCAGGGGCCCAGAGATCTCATACCTGAGAACCAACACCTGCCAGCATAGGGGGTTCTAGGCCACTGCAAGCAAACAGGTCCACATCCTGAGAACAGGAATGGTCTTTTGAAGAAGGAGAAACTTCTGACTCCTGGATATAGGCAGGGTCCTGGGTAGACACAGCTGGAGAAGAGCAGATCCATGAGGATTAGAGCCTGCCCGACACTCAGAGATCAGGAAAATGCCCCACACCCACTGTAAGTGTGCAGTGCCTATCCCTGTTTCTCTTTCACACATGCAACGTCTTGTAACGAGCCAGAGCAGCCCTGCTCCACTCATGGACGGAAAAAGGACGGTGGGCTTTCATACCCACAAAGTGACATATGTTCTCAATCAATGAGTGAAGAAATTAAAGCTCTAAGAGGCAGACCTGTCACTCTGCTCAGATTTATCACAATAATAAATGGATAAAAAAAATAATAGGGGCACCTGGCCGACTCAGTTGGTGGAAGCTGCAACTCTTGATCTCAGGATTGTGAGTTTGAACCCCACGCTGGGTGAAGAAATTACTTAAAAATGAAACCTTTAATAATGGTAATAATAAAAACTAACAGAGAGTTACCCATTACAGTTCTTCCTTATATACCAACCACACACAATCCCTACTTCACCCAAATTCACAAAGACCCCAAATCAGACAGTCACTGGGAGGCTACCAAGACTTTGCTCCCACCTCTTTCCAGTTGCTCCATCCTCTCTGGCAGCCCTCCCTCTGGCCATGCACACCCTTGACCTCCGTGAAGTCCAGGGGCCACTTAATAAGCTGGACTTCTGAGGGCATCCATTCATCACCCCAAGAACTTACCACATGTGGGAGACAGACCAAGAGCTGCCATCCCGTGAGAATGAAGTCGATTTGTCCGAACAACAGGGCACTGGCAGCAGGAAGCTGTCACGGGACTCCTGGAGCAGGCATCTGTAGTGAATGAGAAAAGGACTAGCAGCAGCAGTCCTGCCTCTCGGGCTCACAGGAGAATTCTGACTTCTGCTTTCCTGCATCTCCTCTTTGGAGCAGCAAGTTCTATCTTGGGCCCTGTCACGGGCCTTTGTCTTCCCAGGAAATCCTCCAGGCAATGTGGGGAAGGTCCCTGATGCGCCTCAAGTAAGATTCAGATCCATTATCCCAGGTAACCTGTCCCCAAACACAACTTGTCTGACTCTCTTACTCGATAAACACTTGGGCTGCAGACTTCTCTTCTTCCTTCCAACTTTAAGGCTCACCATGACTTAGGATGGTTCTAGTAGCCACGAGGATGGTCCACTTAGAACCACGTGTTCCAATCTCCAGTGCCTTTTGGCCGCACACTCCACACCAACACATACACCTTGGCCACAGACCAGCCCTTGTCATCACTGGAATCAGCTTCACCTTGCAGATAATGATTCAGAAATCTTGCTCTCTACAAAATCTCCTCTGTAACACTTCACACAAACTCTCCCACTTGAGAGAGGATTCCAGGCCACCCATGCTGTTACCATCTTGCTCCCTAACAGAAAATTCATTTTTTCACCACCCCACCTACCCAGCTGGAAGTCATTATGGATCTATAACATCTACTACTCTCTGCGCATTATAACACCTACTGACCAAAAGAGCGGCCTTGGATGGCTCCAACCATTTACCTCCTCTCTTGAAGGTACCTGGCAAGACCACTCTGCACACAACCCCTAACCTTCAGCTGCGAAAGGAGCACCTACATTCGAGAAAAGCATACTATGAAACCTGACCTTCCAATCTCCCCAAAACCATGTACAAATCTTGCCAGTTTTTCCTGAATCAAAAACTGTTTTACCATTATTCTTACTTTTACCAAATAATCTTATTTGCATTTCACAGTAATCTCAACTAAAAAAACATACCTCAGCAAAAGAACTGGAAAATGAAACTTTAAAAAAAAAGCCATTTATGATAGCCTAAGACATATAAAATATCTAGGAATAAGTTAGAAGCTGTGTAAGACCTTGACAACAAAAAATGTGAAACATTGCTGAAAAAAAATTAAAGACCTAAATAATATCCCCTAGGCAGGGATATCACTTTCAGAGACTACAAGAATCATTATTATTAAGGTAGCATTTATTCTCCCTGAATTCACCTGCCAATACAATGCAATCCCTATCAAAATCCCAGCAGGCTTTTTCTCTAGAAGTTTCAAGCCAAATCTAAAATGTACACCACGGGTGCCTGGATGGATCAGTTGGTTAAGCATCCAACTCTTGGTTTCAATTCAGGTCTTGATCTCAGGGTCGTGAGTTCAAGCCCTGCATTGAAAAAAAAAAAAAAGATAAAAAATAAATAAATAAAATGTATAACAAAATGCAAAAGATCTAGAGGAGCCGGAACAATGTTAAGAAAGAAAAACAAATTTGGAGGATTCACACTACTAAGTTCACCACAGTAATGAAGAGTTACTGGAATAAGTAACAAATAGGTCAATGGAATAGAACAGAGTTAGAAACAAACCTACATGTGCACAAATTATATTCAGTAAGAGAACAAAGAGATTCAGTAGGGAAAGCAGTCTTCTTAATAAATGAAGAATAAACTGAAAGAACTCAATGGGTAAAAAGGAACTGCATTTTCTATTATCACTGCATAAGCAAAAATTTAAATTAAAAACTTTTGAAATCAATCAGAAAACAAAAAATAAAACCCACAGAAAATATTTTAACCATCTCTACTTACACAACTGTATTTTAGACTAGATACAAGTAGAATATTTTAAAAATATCAATAAATCGACTTTCCCCAAATTGAACACCTTTAGTCAAATAACATCAAGAAAATGAAGTCTAGCATAAAACACATAGATCAATGCAACAAAAATGAGACCAGAAGTCACACATACAGTCAATTACTTTATGACAAAAAAATCTAATAATATACAATGACAGTCACTTTAATAAATAATGTTGGCACAAGTACATGGCCACATGCAAAAGAAGGAATCTGGATCACTATCTTACACCACACACAAAAGTTAACTCAAAATGGATTAAAGACATGAATGAATATAAGACCTGAAACCACAAAACTCCTAAAAGGAAACCTAAGCAGTAAGCTTCTTGACATTGGTCTCAGCAATTATTTTTTGACTTGAAACCAAAAGCAAAGGAAACAAAAGCAAAAATAAGTGGGACTACACCAAACTAAAAAGCTTCTGAACAGTAAAGGAAACCATCAACAAAATGAAAAGGCAACCTACCTAACAGAAAAAAATATTTGCAATATCTGATAAGGAGTTAATGTCCAAATATATAAAAGACTCATACAACTCAACAGCAAAAAACCAATCCAATAAAAAAATGAGCAGAGGATCTGAAGAGACATTTTCCCAAAAAAGAAATACAGATGGCCAACAGAACCCGAGAAGATGCTCAACATCACTGAACATTAGGGAAAAGAAAGTCAAACCACAATGAGATAGCACCTCACACCTGTTAGAATGACTATTATCAAAAAAGACAAGAAAATGGGGTGCCTGGCTGGCTTAGTCAATAGAGCACACAACTCTTTTTTTTTTTTTTTTTAGAGCACACAACTCTTGATCTTGGGGTTGTGAGTTTAAACCCCACACTGAGTGTAGAGATTACTCAAAAAAGAAATTAAAAATTAAAAAAAAAAAAAAAAAAGGAAGACAAGAGGGGCACCTGGGTGGCTCAGTAGGTTAGGTGTCTATTGATTTCAGCTCATATCCTGATCTCAGGAATGTGAGATCGAGCCTGCTTGGGGTTCTCTTTCCTTCTCCCTCTGCCCCTCCCCCCACTAGCACTCGTGCTCTCTCTCTAAAATAAATAAGATCTTAAAAAAAAGACAAGATATAACAAGTGTTAGCGAGGATGTGGAAGAAAGGGAACCTTATGCACTGTTGGTGGGAATGTAAATTGGCACAACCACTATGGTAAACAGAACAGAGGTTCCTCAAAAAATTAAAACAGAACTACCATATGATCCAGCAATTCCACTTGTGGGTATTTACCTGAATGAAACAGTAATTTGGAAAATACATCTGCAGCCCTATGTTCATTGCAGCATTATTTACAATAGCCAAGATATGGAAACAACCAAAGTGTCCACCGATGGATTAACAGGCAAAGAAAATGCACATGCACCTGAATATTGCTCAACCATTAAAAAAATGAAATCTAGCCACTTGCCACATGGATACACTTTGAGGGCATTGTGCAAAGTGAAATAAGCAGTCTTATAATAAGTGGACAGAGAAAGAGATAAATATTATATGTTTTTACTTCTATGTGGAATCTGTAAGAAAAACCAGAAAACAAGATTGTGGATAAGAGAACAGATTGGTGATTTCCTGAGGCAGGGGGTGCGTTAAATGGGTGAAGGGGGTTAAAAGGTACAAATTTCCAGTTATAAAATGAGTAAGTCATTGGGATATAATGTACAGCATGGTGACTACAGTTAAAAATATTGTAGTGCATATTTAAAAGTAGGTAGGGCAGGGTACAACATAGGGAATAATATAGCCCAAGGTATTGTAATAACATTGCACGGTGATAAATGGTAGCTACACTTGTGGTGAGCACAGCATGAAGTTTTTACACCTGAAACTACTGTAACACTGTGAGTTAACTATACTTGTTTAAGAAAACTGAGAGGAGGGCGCCTGGGTGGTTCAGATGGTTAAGCGTCTGCCTTCGGCTCAGGTCACGATCCCAGAGTCCTGGGATCGAGTCCCACATCGGGCTCCCTGCTCCTTGGGAGCCTGCTTCTCCCTCTGCCTCTCTCTCTCTCTCATGAATAAATAAATAAATAAATAAATCTTTAAAAAAAAAAAAGAAAAGAAAACTGAGGGGAAATCCACTAGGAGAGTGGATCTTGAAAGTTCTCATCACAAGGTAAAAAAATCTGTAACTACGTACAGTGATGATATTAACTATACACTTACTGTAGTGATCAACTTTGCACACTTTGCAATACATACAAATATTGAATCATTACACTATACACCTGAAACTAATTGATATAACATAATGCTATATCAATTATACCTCAATTCAAAAAAAAAAAAAAATGAACAGGCAAGCCACAGATTGAGAAAAAATATTTGGAGTACATATACTTAACAAAGAGCTCATATTCAAAGTACATAAAGAACTCTTACCAAAAACAAAACAAAAACAAAAACAACTCAACAAAAAAGGCTAAAGACACTTCACAAAATATAATGAATGACCAATATAATAAGTTTGTCAGAAGGTACTCAACATCATTAGTCAACAGATGAATGCAAAACAAAACTGAAGATACTGGATTTCAACCCAGTAGAGTGGCCAAAATAAAAGACTACCAACATCAAATGTTGGCAAGTATGGATGGCTGCGGTTTTAACAGTTCAACTACCATGGACAACAGTGTGCCAGTTTCTTAAAAGTACACTTACCATTTGACTCAGCCATTCCACCCATCGAATTTACCCAAGAGAAATTTTTAAAAACATGTTACAAAGACTCATACAAAAATGTTCATAACAATCTGATTTCATAATAACCCCAAACTGTAAACAATCTAAATATCCATCAACAGAATGGATAAACAAATGGTGGTGTGTACAATGGAATACTACTGAAGAATAAAAACTACTGAAACACACAACACGGTTGAATGTCTACAATGTTGATCAACAGAAACCAGACACAAAAAATGTTCTGATTCCAGTTATATGACATCCACAAAATAGCAAACTTATTTAGGTTAGCAAAACTTGTTTATTTCGGTCAATAGAAGTAAAAAAGTGGCTGTCTCAGTGGAAGAGTATGAGATGAAGAGACTGAGAAGAGGAACTTTCTAGAGCAACTAAAATATTCTTCATATTTTTATTTATTTTTTTAAGTTAGCGGTTACACAATGTACACAACTGTCAAAAAAATTCATCAACCTGGATCTAAGATCTGTAAATTGTCTTCAATATAAGTTATACTTTACCTTAAAAAGTTAAAAGGAGCTATTTCTAATTTTTTGGTCTCAGTTCTACCAAAATTCCTCCCAAAACGGATCTCTGATACTCTCCTCCACTCCTATTACAAACAAGGACAGAGATGTCTGCCCTCCCTTCTAATCCAACCTCTTCAGGGTAAATAAATACATAAATAAATTCAAAAAGTAAGGAGAAAGGGGTGCCTGGGTGGCTCAGTTGGTTAAGCATCTGAGTCTAGATTTCAGCTCAGGTCATGATCTCAGGGTCCTGGGGTCGAGCGGAGCCCTGTGTCAGGCTCTGCACTCAGCATGGAGTCTGCTTGTCCTTCTCCCTCCCACTGGTTGCATGCTCTATAAAATAACTAACTAAAATCTTAAAAAAAAAAAAAAAAGTACAGAAAAGGGTGCCTGGGTGGCTCAGTTGGTTAAGCGTCTCTCTTTGGCTCAGGTCATGATCCCAGGGTTCTGGGTTCAAGCCTGGCACCGGGCTCCCTGCTCAGCGGGGAGCCTGCTTCTGCCCCTTCCTGCTGCTCCCCCTGCTTGTGTTCTCTGTCAAATAAATAAATAAAATTTTTTTTTTAAAGCTGGTTTAAATATGTTAGTACCAGACAGAAAGGATTAAGGTAGAAAGGTTCTTAGAGAAAACTGAGGTATTCCAGAATGAATTCAAGAAAAAGCTGTATGTATGTTTTCACATCCTCAAACACATGAAAAAAATAAAGAAGGACAGAACTCTGAGGAGAATGGACAAAGCCACCACCAGAGATCTCACTAATATAGTTCAAGCAGACAAGTCAATAATTACATGCAGACTGAACAAGATGAAATCACATCCCCTAGCTACTATAAAACCCAACCACAAAGGCACACTGTGTCTCAGAAAATGGCATCTCTCTCTGAAAACAGGGCCAGGAAATTACCAAACAATGCCCAAAAGATAACCAGAAAAATGTCACAGGAATGGATAGTAAAGAAAAAAAAAAAGAAAGAAAAAACAACCCTAAATAATTCACGTGTCAAAGAAGTCATAATATTCAATATTTAGAACTGAAATATAACAAGATACCACATTCTTTGGAATGTGACAGGTGCCCAATGTAAGAAACTGGAAAGAGACATCCCAAAAAAGTAAAAGGAGGAAAACTATAAAGAACAGAGTTACAAAACAGAAGAAGACATTCATATTGTGAAGTGGCTCAATCAAACCAAAAGTTCTCTAAGAAAAACAAAACTGACAAAATTTTGGCAGAATTTATTTTATTTTTTTATAAGTTGTCTTTTTTTTTTTAAGATTATTTATTTATTTATTTGAGAGAGAGAGAATGAGAGATAGAGAGCACGAGAGGGAAGAGGGTCAGAGGGAGAAGCAGACTCCCCGCCGAGCAGGGAGCCCGATGAGGGACCCGATCCTGGGACTCCAGGATCATGACCTGAGCCGAAGGCAGTCGCTTAACCAACTGAGCCACCCAGGAGCCCTATTTTATTTTATTTTATTTTATTTTATTTTTTTAAGATTTTTTATTTATTTATTTGAGAGAGAGAGAGAACGAGAGATAGAAAGCACGAGAGGGAAGAGGGTCAGAGGGAGAAGCAGACTCCCCGCTGAGCAGGAAGCCCGATGTGGGACTCGATCCCGGGACTCCAGGATCATGACCTGAGCCGAAGGCAGTCGCCTAACCAACCGAGCCACCCAGGCGCCCCCCTATTTTATTTTTTTTAAAAAGGAAAATATAAGAATGAAAAACCAGATTACAATACAGATGTGACAGGCATTGAAAATATAAGAACTTTATTAACTTTGACTATACAATTTAAACCCTAGAAGGAATGAATTAAGTTCCTAAAGAAATTTTACTCACCATAATGAAATAAAGAACTTAGATGCCCTATTGATATGGGAAACAAAGGCAGAAGAAAAAAATTATTAAATTTCCCTACAATTACAGCCCCTTGACAAGACCTTGAAACTCAGCTGTCTTGATGTTAATACTTTGCTTAGGGCAAAAGGCAATCTCAGGCCTGACCGCCAGGATCCTGTTAAGTCTACTTCAACATATAAAAATTCCTTTGGGGGCGCCTGGGTGGCTCAGTCGGTTGGGCGACTGCCTTCGGCTCAGGTCATGATCCTGGAGTCCCGGGATCGAGTCCTGCATCAGGCTCCCTGCTCGGCGGGGAGTCGGCTTCTCCCTCTGACTCTCCTCCCTCTCGTGCTCTCTCTCTTTCTCTCTCTCTCAAATAAATAAAATCTTAAAAATAAATAAATAAAAATAAAAATTCCCTTGGAAATTTCCTTTATCTCCTTTATTCCCCAAGATACATGTTGGCAATCATCCTCCAAGCATATGACCCACCAATACACATTTGAAGGGTCTCATGACTGAGGGTTTACTAAACAATAATAAATGACCTTTTCCTAACGATAGGTAGACACCTCAGGATCCTGGAAACAAGGTTTCCACAATACCCGGGAGGCTTACGCTATCCAACCTGAAAGTAGATCATGGCCCACTCCTCATGACCCCAGTGCAGCTCTCTCTGTCCGGGGGTCCTGTCCCCATGCTTCAGTAAAACTACCTCTTTGCACCAAAGACGTCTCAAGAATTCTTTCTTGGCCACTGGCTTCAAACCCTAACATCTTTCTCACATCACTGTGACCCTTAAAGGAACTGAAACAACAGCTCAAAAAATTTCCACAAAGAAAACTCCAGACCCAAATGGTTCTGGCACAACTCCCTTTTAAGGAAAAAGTGATTCTATTCTTAGGCAAAATATTCCAGAGTTTAGAAAACAGAGAGAACATTCCCACCCCATTTTATGAGGCTGGCATAAATTTGAAACAGAAAAGGAAGATCGCAAGCCAATTTTACTCAAACACAGATCCAAATAACCAACGCACTAGCAGATAAAAGCCAAAAATGACACAATAGTGCCTTATCCTTTTCAAGTTAGTTATTTACCAAAGCAAATGTAGTGAGTCATTAGAAAATCAATTGGTTTAGTTTGCAACAATATCAGATAAACAAGAAAAGCATATTATTCACCCATTCATTCAATGCACAACAGTAGTAGCACCTACCATAAGCCAGCCATTGTTTACAGAGCTTGAGATACACAAAAGAAACATATCACAGTAGATGCTGAAAGGAAAAAAAAAATCACTTGTTAAAAACCTGAACTGTTCAAGAGGAAAAACTCTTTAAAACTAGGACAAGAAGGGAGCTTCCTTTACTATCTTAAAAAAAGAGCCTCCAGCAAACATAAGGTCAATTCCCTTAAAGGCAAAGAAAAAAAAAAAAAAAGGACTGCCTAAAGTTTGCCATCCAAACTCCATTCAATGCTACCAGGAGGCCCCAGCCTGTCCAGTGAAGTTAAGTAAATAAAACATGAAAGATGCAAATGGAAAATAAAAAAATTTACCTATTTATTCTCTACAGATGATAACACTGTCTCTGAAGAACATTCAAAATACTACACAAAAACTAACCCAAATTCAATACACCAAGCCGTTGGGGAAAAAAAATTCCTAAACACTAAAAAAAAGTTCCTAGGAATAAATCTAACAACAACAAAACTCTCAAAACTTTCTCTCTCTTTCTCTCACACTCACTCTCACTCACACACACACACACACACACACACACACACACACACCCTAGGGGCACCAAGGTAGCTCAGTTGGTTAAGCGTCCGCCTTCGGCTCAGGTCATGATCCTGAGGTCCTGGGCTCAAGCCATCTTCGGGAGCGCCCTGCTCAGCCCGGAGTTGTCTTTTCCCTCTCCCTCTGCCCCTCCCCCAACTCATGGGCACGCTGCCAATCAAATAAATAAAATCTCAAAAAAAAAACAACACCCTAAATCTTTTAAAACTTTACTCAAAGGCATTACAAAATATATAAGTACATAGACATAATATTCATTATAAGATACAATGGAATTATGCCAATATTATCCAAGTTCATATACAGATTCAACACAACTTCAAAATAAAACTCCAGTAGGTGGAACTTTGTAAACTGACTCTAAAATTTAAGCCATGAAGTGCCTGAAAAATGGCTAAGTGTATGTACTTCAACTACAAGATATTTAGAAATCTCTAAATATCAAAGTGTGCTTGCATTAACGGAAAAAAGGATGTCTCTGAAAGTACTGAAGAGTGTGAGTCCATTCACAAATAATTACCCAGACTAGGATATAAATTTTGGGGAAAAACGTATAAGCAGTAAAGTCCATAAAAGAATTCATGGGGAAAGCGGAGGATGCAGGAAAGACCACGTAGTTTCTAGTGATTTCGTAGGATCTTTCTGGGCCTGGTTTGCAGATTCGCTTTATTGCTGTCCTTTTAAGAGTGTGTGTGTTTCCATACTTTTTTTGCAAAGAGAATGCGTGTGTGTTCCCGTATCTTTTTTGGCATGTTTTATATTCCAATTAAAAAATACTTGAAATTTAAAGGATAAATAACCAAGCACAGTAAGATGGTAAAAACTGCAAAATTTTAGTAATCACAATAAATATTAATGGGCTAACTCTCAAGTTAAATTAACAGAAGGTTGAAGTGAACTTTTTTTTGAAGTGAACTATCAAATCTAGTTATAGGCTGTTTACACGAGTCAACTAAACTAACAGGTAAGTGCACCGAAAACTTTAAATATAAAATTTAAAATTCAATACAAATGTTAACAGAAAGCCAGTGTGCCTCCACTAATGTTGGAGAAAATGGACCGCAGAGCAAAAGGTATTATCCTCGCGGTCTCCCATTCCTGACCCCACCATGTCCTGAATTCACCTCGGCCCGGCTTTCCCCTCCCACCCCAAGAGTCCATTTTTTAAAAAACCAGATCACCATTGCCTTCCCCTTGTCCTCAACACAGTGGTCCTAAATTTCACTCCTCGCGTACCAGCGTTTCATATCGCCGATCACAGAGTCTAAAGCAGACTCCTCGCCTGGCTGCCTGGCTTCCCGGTCCCAGGTCCCTGTCCCCATTTACTCCTCCCTGCCTGTGGGCCTTTCGTGTCCTCGGGAAGACCGAGGGTAAAGGGTTAAGTGAGGAGAGCAGGGCTTACAAGGCTGAAGGTAGAACCGGGTGGAATGGAGGTCACGGAAGCTGCCGCTGAAGGGACACCAAATTCATGCAGCACGTCCGGTCTGCGGCAGGAAAGCGAAGGGTCCCCAACAGTCCAGAGGAAGCCGCACCCCTCCCCTGCCCATGTGTATAGCCGCAATCACCTCCCGGGAGCAATGGCTTCCGCTTCACTTCCGCCTTCTAAATCTCGCGGGGCTTCATTGGCGGCCTCTAACTCGGAAGCACGGGGCGGAAAGGATTCTGGGAAATGTAGTTCTCGAGTTTAGACGGTCATGGGGTGGCTCCCCGGTGGAGTCTGGCGAGCCACATTTCCCGACTTCCAATTGTTGCAGGTCCCCAGGACTCAGTTCTCAGGTTTCTTTTCGTCTTCTCATCGTTCTCTCTGTGGTAGCGGCGAGTCTCACCGTTTTAAGTATTGTTTATGTACTCAAGGCTCAAATTTCCATCCACAGCCCCACAGGTCTACCCTGGATTCCAGGCGGTATGAGACTTGCTCTCTCCACTTGGCTATTTTATAGACACTTTAAAATGCCACAAATCAAACAACTGACTTCACCCTCTCAACCTCAAGTAATAGCAACCCCATCTTTCCACTTGTCCACTGTAAAGCCTGACGACACCCTCAACTCTTTGGTTTGTCGCATCTATCCAACAGGGAATATTCAGTTCTACTTTGACCGTCAACCCAGTCTGATCACTTTGCCAAAAAAAAAAAAAAAAAAAAAAAAATGTTTTCCTTGCTCCTGAGTCAAGAGAGGTTATGGCGGGGCTTGGAAAAATCCGGGTCAGCGTTTTGTGGTCCTCTTTTACAATACCTCAGCCAAAAAGTTAGGAGGCCCAGCTTCCAAGTGAAGGCGTTTATCTGGGCAAGGTGAGCACAGGAAGAATGCAGGAGCCATCCATTCCTCCTTCCTAGCACGAGTTCTAATTCCAACTCCACCAAGACAGGCAACTTCAGTATATTGCTTATAGCCTGTCCCTTCTGTATAAATGAGCTACCTCCTAAATTGTTGTGAGACTCAAATGGGAAAAGTAAGTAATTCTAATTACTCTTTACAGGGACAAGAAGCGGACAGAACAAGCCCACTGCAGAGAGGTGAGCAAAAACGGAAAGACCTAGGGCAGTGGGTGCTTGGGGTCAAGACTGGGAAACTCCAGAGAGGGGAAAGGGTCACATCTTAAAGATCTGGAGCCAGCACAGAGGAGGAAAAGAGGGAAAAGACTGACTTAGTACTCAGGCAGGACCCGGGGGGGCATAAAAACAGAAATTGAGTATTTAAAATTAGTAAACAATGCTGGGTCAGGATCAGAGTTTGTCTAATCAATGCTGAATCCCAGTAAATTCACAAGGATTAATTGGTGGAATGAATGAAAGGGAAAAATATCACTCAGTTAACTCTTCAAAATTAAGAGTAGGAAAATTCTGCAATACTCCTCAGTGGGAAGTTGTTAAGGAGAATAGTACTCTGAAGGTTGGAA
Source organism: Callorhinus ursinus (assembly GCF_003265705.2). Taxonomy (NCBI): domain Eukaryota; kingdom Metazoa; phylum Chordata; class Mammalia; order Carnivora; family Otariidae; genus Callorhinus; species Callorhinus ursinus. The sequence continues at coordinate 101,043 of NW_027397144.1, read as the reverse complement.
AAACTTCATGCACATTGTATTTCTATATAAAGATATGCTTATTGTAGAGAGATAAAATATTATGTTAACCTTAAAAATGAAACTGCCAGTTATTTTGCCAGCAAAATAAATAAAAAAAAGATTTATGTGGGAATAGCAGAGAATTGCAACCCAGGACAAGCAAGCTAAGGAGTCCACAGAACAAAGGAGACGAATGCTCTTTGATAAAAGAAAGCAGCAGTTGAGAAGGCTGTCGTAAACAAAAAGTCCGTTGGAATAAACTGGTAGATTGAAGTATAGTGGCTTTTCATTGGCTGAATGGTGACAGTCTCTCATTGGCTGGGCTGTTGCCAAGAGAGGAGAAAACATTTCATCCTCTTGCTGGGGTAGTAAAGTGGTATCTACTTGCAAGATGCCTGTCTTCCAGTTTGGTCTGCAATTGGCAACCAGTGGTAGGGCTGAGAGCACCCCCCGCCCCTCGTCCCCCGGTTCCTCACCTTCCAGACTCCATTCTGACGAGATTTCCTTTTATTAATCTTCACAAATGATGAGTTTATACTGGTAAACATCCCCTTATTTCTGTAAATGGCTTTTAGTCAGTCATTCACACTGCCTAGACAAGCTGGAAAGCAATAAAGTGGACTTTTATATATTTATTTTCAAACTGTTTGTTGAAATATAACAAACATGCAGAGTCTGTGAATAAATTTTATTTTATTTTTTATTTTTTTTTGTGAATAAATTTTAAAAGTGATCACATCTATGCACAAATCATCAAAATGTCCATAAAGGGTACATGCCCATGCAATTGCTACTCAGTTTTTTTATTTTTTATTTTGTTTTTATTTATTTTTTACTTTTTAATTTTTTTGCTACCCAGGTTTTTTACAAAGAAAATTACCAGGAACCCGGAAGCCTCTTTCATGGTTCTCCTGGTCACTACAACCTCTCATCCTCCAAGAAAAAGCTTATGAATTCTTGTAACATCTGACAGGGTTCAGAATTCAGCTGCCCTAAAATATGGCACCTTAGCATATTGAATATGTTAAGTTGAAGGAGTTTGAGAAATGGCAGGTTCTGGAAGAACTCTCTTACCTTCCCCTGAAGCAGGCCCTAAGATGCTCAGGTGATAGATGTCCTTTCTATACCCAAAGGAAAGAAGCATCCTTATCTCTGAAGGTGGAGGGACACAGAGAGGAATCCAAATGAATGGAATCGCTAAATTTCCCTCAGTTTACGACACTTAAACTCATATCCCATTGTCCTATCACATTTTCCCACTACTTTCTACTCTTCATCAAACCTAGCATAAAAATGTCTAGGTTAACAACTTTGTGTTTTCCTTTCCTTATAAAGGGTCCGGTGCCAAGTAAAACTTAAATACGTTTGCATGTTTTTTCCTGTTAATCTGCCTTTTGTTACAGAACCCCAACCAAAAACCTAGAAGGGTAGAAGGGAAGATTTTTTTCACCCTCTCCTACACATCATAGGAGAGTTTTCCTGGTTTCTGAACTTTGTGTAAATAGCATTCAACCCCTCCTTTGGGACTGATGCAAGAGTAAAACCCTGAACGATGCAGAACAGCGCCACCTAGTGTATTATGGCAATGACTGCAGTGGGGCAAGGGACACTCTTTTCAGTAAAGGGGTATCCATTCTCATACTACACATAAAAATCAAAATCAATCGGGGCGCCTGGGTGGCTCAGTTGGTTAAGCGACTGCCTTCAGCTCAGGTCATGATCCCGGAGTCCCGGGATCGAGTCCCGCATCGGGCTCCCTGCTCGGCGGGGAGTCTGCTTCTCCCTCTGACCCTCTTCCCTCTCGTGCTCTCTATCTCTCATTCTCTCTCTCAAATAAATAAATAAAATCTTTAAAAAAAAAATCAAAATCAATCTAGAACGAATGTAGAAATAAATGTGAGAGGTGAAACAAAAAACATAGAGAAAAATGTGACTTCATATTTTGGAATAGGCAGCTATTTCTTAAATAGGAGGCAAAAGAAAGAAAGATTTGATAAACTGGAATGCATTACAATTAAGAACGGCTCAAAAAAAATTGAGAACTGCTCATCAAAAGACATGATTGGGTGGGGACGCCTTGGTGGCTCAGTCGTTAAGCGTCTGCCTTTGGCTCAGGTCATGATCCCAGGGTGCTGGGATCGAGTCCCACATCGGGCTCCTTGCTCAGTGAGGAGCCAGCTTCTCCCTCTCCCTTTGCTGCTCCCCCTGCTTGTGCTCTCTCTCTCTCTCTGACAAATAAATAAATAAAAATCTTTAAAAAAAGTTTAAAAGACATGATTGGGTGAACATAAAAAAAATCATTGGGGTGCCTGGGTGGCTCAGTCGGTTTAGTGTCTGACTCTTGATCTTAGCTCAGGTCTTGATCTCAGGGTTGTGAGTTTAAGCCCCACATTGGGCTCCACATGGAGCCTACTTAAAAAACAAACAAACAAACAAACATCATTGATAGTGAAAAAGCAACCCATGAAGTGGAAGAAAAACATATATCTACAAAATAATTGATATGTAGACTATGTAAAGAACTTTTACAAATTGACAAGAAAAAGTCAACTCAATTTAAAAATAGGCAAAAAAATAAATCTGGACACATCACAAAACAGGATATCCGAATGGCCAATAAATGTAGGAAAAGGTTCTCGACTCTGTTAGGGAAGTGCTAAGTAGGTTACCACAATGAGATACCACTACTCCCTCAACAGAATGGGTATAAGAAGACTGAAAATACTAAGCATTAGTGAGGCTATGGAAGAAGTAGAACTCATGTTGCTGATGGGAGGGCGATTTGGTCTAGTCATATTGGAAAACTAGTAGAATCTGCTACAGCTGTACAAATGCATATCCTATAACCTAGAAAGAAATTCCACTTCTCAACAAAAGACAGGTGCAAAAATATTCACAGCAGCATTGTTATTAGTAGCCCAAATTTGGAAACTATACCAGTGCCCATTAACAGAAGAATGAATAAATTGTAACATATTCACACACCATGAATGAACAAAGTGCCACTATACGTAACATTCTGGATGGACTATCACAAACATAATGAGTTGGGTAAAAAAGCCAGACACAAATGAGGACATAGTGTATTCCCTGATACACAAAGTACAAAGCAAGCCAAGAAAGGTGTACTGTTAGATATCAGACTGTGATTACCCAGGGACCCAGGGGGCTGGGAGACCTTGATTGCTAGGGAAACAGAGGGCTTCCTGGATGCTGATAGAGTTCTAGTTCTTGATCTGGATGGATGCTGATAACGTGGGTGTGACCAGTTTGTGAAAACTCATCCAGTTATATGTATACTATAGTTCACTAAAAAATTTTAACTAAGTCCACTCCCAGCTCTTAAGCTCCACAATTTCCTCATCTCAGAAAATGGCGACTCTTCTTTTTTTTTAAGATTTTATTTATTTATTTGACAGAGAGAGAGACAGCGAGAGAGGGAACACAAGCAGGGGGTGTGGGAGAGGGAGAAGCAGGGGCTTCCTGCTGAACAGAGAGCCCGATGTGGGGCTCGATCCCAGAACCCTGGGATCATGACCTGAGCGAAAGGCAGATGCTTAACGACAGAGCCACCCAGGTGCCTGAAAATGGCAACTCTTAACAAACAATTCAAGTCAAAAAACTTTTGAGTCCTTCTTGACTCCTTTCTTTCTCTCACACCCCAAACCTCAGCAAATATCAATGGTCTACTTAAAAAATATATCCAGAATCAGCCCAGTTCTCACCATCTACACTACTATCTTTTTGGTTCAAGCCTCCTTCAACTCTACCAGATTGTAATATCTCCTGTCTGGTCTGCCTGTGGATAAGAAACCCTTATCCATACTGAACCCAACCATCAGAGCAATCCTTTGGAAAGCTTAAATTGGATGATGTCAGTCCTCTGCTCAAATCTCTCCCATGGGGTGCCTGGGTGGCTCAGTTGGTTGAGTGTCTACCTTCAGCTCAGGTCATGATCTTGGGGTCCTGGGATCGAGCCCCATGTTGGGTTCCTCGCTCAGTGAAGAGTCTGCTTCTTCCTCTCCCTCTCCTTTGGGTTTTCTGGCAGCAAAGGTGAAGTTCAATATTTTCATTCTCCTGTACACGTTGATGTTTGAACCATGGGCGTAAATAACTGGTTTTCTCTCAGACGCCTTACCTGTCTTCAATTAATTTTTTTTTTTTTTTTTTTGAGCAGGGGTTCTCAATGAATGATCGGATGTCATAGCTGAGTTTGGGTGGGGTGCTACTGGCATCTAGTGGTGGAAGCAAGGATGCAGCTAAACACCCCTCAATGTTCAAGCCACTCCCATATCACTGACCTTCTCTCTTTCGAGAACCCGGGCTTTACATGCCGGGCAACCGTGTTAGAAAACCTATACTTCTTCTGAGATGCAGAAAACAAACAGGATCTGAGGACTTTGAAGTGCATCTTGATTTTCCTTGGAGTTACTGATCATTATCTACGTGTTTGTTAACTTGCATTTGAAACACAGCAGCTCAAACTTGTAGGATTATTTTATTTTATTTTATTTTATTTTATTTTATTTTATTTTATTTTATTTTATTTTATTTATTTGACAGAAAGAGACACACAGCGAGAGAGGGAACATAAGCAGGGGGAGTGGGAGAGGGAGAAGCAGGCTTCCCGCGCGCGGAGCAGGGAGCCCGATGTGGGGCTGGATCCCAGGACGCTGGGATCATGACCTGAGCCGAAGGCCGACACTTAATGACTGAGCCACCCAGGCGCCCCGCCATATAGTAAATATTTTAGGCTTTGTGGGTCTAAAGAAAATCTCACTCCCCCCTATGCATCTCCCCTTTAACCTCACACAACATTTAAAACTATTTCTGATACCTCTGGCCTCCAAATGTGCTTCTGTGTGTTCCCTCACACTAAATGATTCTCACATTTTCTGGCTACCAGCTGGATGTCCTGCAATTCAACTTAGTTCTGATACTATCTACCTGGATATAGTGTCAGATCCCACAGGTTAAGGGTTCAGTCCCACAAGACCACCCCTGTCCCACTTCAGAAACCAATTGCAAGTCCAGATTGTCTCCTATGCTTCTGACTGACTGGCTATAAATCAGAGGGGCTCCCTTGGCCCTCTCCTCAGTTTCAATGAATTTTCTAGAGCAGCTCACAGAATTCAGGAAAACAGGTTACTTACTAGATTACCCCCCCTCCTTTTAACAAAGGATAAGAATGAACAGCTAGATGAAGAAGTATATAGGGCCAGGGCCAGAAGGGTCCTGAGCACAGGAGCTGCTGTCCCTGGGGAGTCTGGGGTGCTTCACCCTCCTGGAACACGGATGTGTTCTTGTTCACCAACCCCAAAGCTCTCTGAACCCTGTCTTTTTAGTTTTTTTTTTTTATGGGGGTTTCATTACATAGGTTGGATTAATTGAATCATTGGTCATTGGTGATTGGTTCAACCTCCAACACCTGGAGGATGGGGGGTTGGGGCGGGGCTAAAAGTTCCCATTTTCTAATCACTGCTTGGTCTTTCTGGCAACTAGCCCTGAAGCTATCTAGGAGTCCCTGAGCCAAGAGTTGTCTCATTAGCATACCAAAGACACTCTTATCGCTCAGGAGATTCCAAGGAGTTCTGTGCCAGGAACTGGGGACAAAGACCAAATATTTTTCCATAGAGACAAAAGCCAGCCTTCCATCTACAAAAATATTCTCCCCATGTCACTCTCAGAGAGCACACAGAACACACCCCAGAAAGTAAGTTCTGCTTAAAAACACTCCATAGAGCCTGCTTAGTACAGAAATTTAACTTCAAACCTAAGATAGCATTGATTTAATAGTCAAGTGTAATATTACTCTGCCCATTTTATAGATGTTGAAGTGAACTCAGAGTTAAGTTAGTTAATAAATGACAGGAACTAAAACACAGGACAGTAGGACTTAATACAAAAGCTATTTGACTTGAAAGCCATGATTAACCACTTTCTTAGACATGAATTAGGGAGGAGTCAGGATTTCTAGTATACCCAGTATTTCATTCCCTTTCAGTCATTGCAGAAGCCTAGACCCAAGGCAGACGACAGAATCCTGAAAAGGAAGGTGTTCCAGAGATGAGTTTCCTCAAGGCTCACTTCATGTCCCTGTTCCGTAGGCTGTAGATGAAGGGGTTAATCATGGGAGTGACCACCGTGTACATTACTGAGGCTACTGCTCTCCTCCTGGAGGAAAGAGAAGCTGCTGAGCTAAGGTAGACTTCAACATAAGTCCCATAGAATAAGAAAACAACGGACAGGTGAGACCCACAGGTGGAAAAGGCTTTGAACGTTCTACCAGTTGATGGGATTCTCAGGATGGAGAAGAAAATTCGAGTGTAAGAGAAAATTATCCCTGAGAGTAGACCAACCCCCAGCAGGCTGGTCACTAAATACACCAGAATGTTATTGATGAGTATCAGAACAGGCAAGTTTGAGGATCTGAGCAAGCTCACAGAAGTGGGAGATTTTCATCTGTGTAGGACAGTTGCAACACCATCAGACTGTGGAGCAGGGCGTTCTTAATGCTAATGAGCAAGGAGAGAGGAAGCAGCAGGCCACAGAGGTGGGGGTTCATGATGACCACGTAATACAGAGGATGGCAGATGGCCACATGGTGGTCATAAGCCATCACCATTAGCAGGAAATTGTCCATACATAGAAAAACCATGAAAAAATATACCTGAGTGAGGCAGGCTGCATAGGTGATGGCTTTGCTCTCTGTCTGGATGTTCACCAGCATCTTGGGGACTATAGTGGTGCTGAAACAGATGTCTACAAAGGACAGGTTGAAGAGGAAGAAGTACATGGGGGTGTGGAGGTAGGAGTCAGACCTGACTGCCAGGATGTTGAGCAGGTTCCCCAGCACGGTGACCAGGTACAGGGTCAGGAACAGCCCAAAGAGAAGAGGCAGCCATTCTGGATCCTCTGAGAGACCCAGGAGGATGATTTTTCCAAATGTATAACCTGTCTGGTTATACATTTCTTCTGTCTGGTTTTCGGATTCCATGTTGTTGATGTGTCTGCTGAGTTAGAGACCGTGAGTTAGTTACAGTGAAACAGACACACAGACATCCCTTGTTGGAAAGAAGTCTTTTATCTTTTGCTTTAAAATCTTGTAATATTTACACAATTCTTCCCATCAGATTCCTTTACTCCAAGTAAATTTTGAGTGACTTCTATGTATCACTCATTTTTCTAATGCTAAAATTAAGAATGAAAACAAGTGCTGTTTTATTTATTTATTTATTTATTTATTTATTTATTTATTTATTTTTAAGAACTCTCATGCCTCCATGCCATTTTAAAATCTAGGGTTAAATTCTGGTAGTTTCTTCAAACTATTAAACTTTGTTAGATGACTTTACTTTCTCAGAAAATTTTAATTGTGTAGTTAACTCTGTACTGGGTCTGCTCATAATTACAAATCTCAGGTAATCCTGGAAATTATCATCTGACATTTTCTACTGCCTCCATGTGAGAAAAACACTATTAACTCATTTCTTTAAATATTCTGTATCTTACAATTACATCAAATCATTCTATTAGGACCTGCGTTTCAAAGGAATTGCTTTTGCCGGACTTGTGATTTGTCATTTGTCATCAGCCTACAGTGAATGAGAGACATTCTAAGAAAAGGCTGAATGAGTCTCTCTCTTGTGTCTGTTGAAGAAATGTCACATCCAGAGGGGAAATTCTTGTCTGTTCCTTAAAACAAGAACAGCTAATGCTTTTTATGAACAACTGGTTATTTTCTCTAATAATCACATTTTTTTCTTTTCTCTTTTCTCCCTCTCTCCCTCCCTCTGTCTCTTCCTTCCTTCCTTCCTTCCTTCCTCTCTTTCTTTCTTCCTTCCTTCCTCTCTTTCTTTCTTTCTTTCTTTCTTTCTTTCTTTCTTTCTTTCTTTCTTTCTTTCTTTCTTTCTTTCTTTCTTTCTTTCTTTCTTTTTGCTTGTAAGCTTATAGCCAGATATATGGGCCATGTCTAGAAACTGAGAAAGTGATTTTATAGCATATTTCTTTTTTAAAAAAGATTTTATTTTAAAGTAATCTCTACTCCCAATGTGGGGTTCAAATCCACAAACCCAAGATCAAAGGTTGCATGCTCCACCAGGTGCCCATATAGCATATTTTTTTGACTGATTATTTCTTTTTTCTTTTTTTTAAGATTTTATTTATTTATTTGAGAGAGAAAGAATGAGAGACAGAGAACATGAGAGGTAGGAGGGTCAGAGGGAGAAGCAGGCTCCCTGTGGAGCAGGGAACCTGATGTGGGACTCGATCCCAGGACTCCAGGATCATGACCTGAGCCAAAGGCAGTCACTTAACCAACTGAGCCACCCAGGTGCCCGACCGACTTTTTCTTAATAGCCACCCTCTAGGATATGTCCAAATAGCAATGATTTTGTAATTATCCCCCACCTTTCAAGTACTCTTTAGTGCATTGATTTTGTGCATCTTTACAGAGCAGTCTTCCCATGGGTGCCAGCACGGGTCCAGTACATCCTTGTAGGATACTTCAATGGCATTCTACCCATGAAACTACAAAGTCCTCAGTGGCATTCAAGTTCCTTCATTATCTGGCCCCTGTAATAATTACATATGGGATGATGTACTCTCAGCAATTGCCACCTCATAAAAGTGACACTCCACATCATGGTTGAGTCAAGAAATCTTGAAAAGTGAATAATTCTAGGAGCTGGTATGCAAATACATTATTGATAAAAATGTATCATTTCCTGCTTTAACCAAAACCAAACTATCTTAGGAAGGATACATATTCATAGCAGAAGTAGAGGGAGGATGGAATGCATGGAGTCTTGAGAGAACAAAATGTGTAAGTGAGCATTTTTTTCCTTGGCCCCCTTCCTGCCTAAGTGGGGGAGAGAACTGTCCAACCAGCCAATGCTAACATCCAGGCCACTTGATAGAATCGCAATCCACAGGATGGTTTATAAAGCAAGGGTGGGAGGACGTTAGTTTATTCATGAAAGAGAGAAGTTGAGCATAGTTCAAAGGACATTTATATCCTTCAAATGAATAAGATGGTATGTGCATTAAACAAGAAAAGATCTCAGTGCTAGGGACATAGTGAATAGTCTAGACATATTGGCTATAATTATTGCTGTTGTTACTACTCTGATTAATAACAGTATAGTGATTATACTAATCTTTACACTTGATCTTAGCCAAAAGGCCAAGGAGCAATGTAGTAGTCTTTACAGAAGAGAAAATGTTGAGCTTGGTTTAGGATATTCCCTTTCCCCTCGATTTCCTGACACACAGACTGTTACCTTTCTCAATAGTCACTATTGCAGAAACATGAATGGAGGTTATACATTTGGAAAATTTTAAAATTCACGAAAGAGAAGGAGTCTTTATAATTATTTTGTGTTAAAATGTTGAAGGGTTTCATAAAAATATTAAAAATAGAATTGCCATATGATTCAGCAATTCCTCATCTGAGTATATTCTCAAAAGAATTGAAATGAGGGTCTCAAAGATATATTTGTTTACCCACGTTCATAGGAGCATTATTCACAATAGCCAAAATATGGGAGCAATCCAAGTGTCCACTGACAAATGAATGGATAAACAAAATGTGGTGTATCTATACAATGAAATATTAAATACTATTCAGGGTCAGAAAGAGATGACATTCTGATACCTGCTACAACATGGATGAACCTTGAGGACATTATGTTAAGTGAAATAAGCCAGTCTCAGAAAGATAAATACTATAGGATTCCACTTCTATGAGGTTCCCAGAGGAGTCACATTTACAGAGACAGAAAGTGGAATTATGGGTGATGGAGCTGGGAGAAGGGGATGGAGAGTTAGTGTTTAAGGGGGACAGAGTTTCAGTTTTGCAAGTTAAAAGAATTTCTGGAAATGGATGGTGGGGATGGCTGTACAACAATGTGGATGTACTTAACACTACTGAATTGGACACTGAAAAATGGTTAAAATGGTATTTTTTATGTCCTGTGTATTTGACTATGATTAAATAATTAAATTACTATGATTAAAAATAAATTAATAAAAAGTGTTGAAGAAACTTTTTTCTGATTTGCTTTATTATGCTCCTGTCCTTCATGGTGCTTTGAGAAATCAATTGCGGGCGCCTGGGTGGCTCAGTTGGTTGGGCGACTGCCTTCGGCTCGGGTCGTGATCCTGGAGTCCTGGGATCGAGTCCCACATCGGGCTCCCTGCTCAGCGGGGAGTCTGCTTCTCCCTCTGACCCTCTTCCCTCTCGTGCTCTCTGGCTCTCATTCTCTCTCTCTCAAATAAATAAATAAAATCTTTAAAAAAAAAAAAAAAGAAATCAATTGCCCCTCATTTCTCACACTTCATGGATGTTCTTGGGGAACACAGCCCCGGCAGGTGGATGAAATAGGCAAAGGGGAGGAGTGCATGGGTGGTGCAGTCAGTTAAGCATCCAACTCTTGGTTTTGGCTCAGGTTATGATCTCAGGGTCATGGATTGAGCCTGAGTCAGGCTCTGCACTCAGCAGGGAGTCTGCTTGCAATTCTCTCTCTCCCTTTCCCTCTGCCCCTCCCCACACTCGCATGCACTGTCTCTAAATAAATAAATATTTTAAAAAAAAGAAATAGGCAAAGGGGATTACGAAGTACAAACTTCCATTTATAAAAGAAGTAAGTCACGAGGATGAGAAGTACAGTATAGGGATTATAGTCAATAATATTGTAATAACTTTGCATGATGAAAGATGGTGACTGTATTTACCATGGTGAGCATTTTTTAATGTATGTAATTGTCAAATCACTATGTCATACACCTGAAACCAATGTAATATTGTAGGTTGACTATACTTCAATTAAAAAAAACCCACACAGTTCTCTGTTTCCTACCCAAGAATTTCCAGTTGACTAGGTCTGGGGTGGGGTCCTAGTATTTGCATTTCTAATAAATTCCAAGGTGATGCTGATACAGCTGGGTGGAGTGGGGGACCACACTTGGAAAACTGTTGCTGTAGAAGTTTCTAAAGCATGGTATAGAATGAGCCCATCTGTTGGATTCAATCCAATCAAAGCCAATGAAGGAAACCCATGAACATGCTTGAGTTTTTTTAAGATTTTATTTATTTATTTGTCAGAGAGACAGAGAGAAAGCACAAGCAGGGGGAGCGGCAGGCAGAGGGAGAAACAGACTCCCTGCTCAGCAAGGAGCCTGGATGCGGGACTCAATCCCAGGACCGTGGGATCATGACCTGAGCCAAAGGCAGATGCTTAACCGACTGAGCCACCCAGGCATCCAGAGCTTTTGTTTCTTATGTGGGTAATAGAAATGAGAATATAGTATCTACATTCCAGGAATGCACATGAGAAAGAAAAAGCAAAGCACACGGCAGAATGTTTATTCATTTGCTCATATTATTTATATTACTATCACTGGAACTTGAGAAGATCTTGACATGATTCCTCACTTTGAGTGGCATGTATTGGAGGGTGTAGGGGAAAAGGAAAAGAAGATAAAGGAGGAGGAGGAGGAGGAGGAGGAGGAGAGAGAGAACAGCTATGGGGCAACACCCGTGAGTTGTGAGGGAAGATCATTTTGAAAATTCTACTAGGAGCCTTGACTACATGAAGGGGCAAGTCGCCTGGGGAGACTGGTCTCCTTCCCTTGAATTTCAGTGCTTCCCTCAAAGGATTGGATTTAAAACTAGCAAGGTGAGGCTAGAGCAGAGAGGTCCCCTCCTGTTCTACCTGGGAAATAAAGTGGTACATCGGAGCAGCCTGGAATCCTTAGAGAAGTTTAGAAAGTACTGATTCATTTGAGTAGGGAATCAGTCCTTGCCAACTTAGGTGAGAAAAAGATGTCAGCAGAATCAGGAGCAATTGTGAATCTAGGGCCAGGGGACTTGGAAATATGCCAAATAGTTCATGAAAAATCGGGAGTGCCTTTAGACAGCTCTTCTCAATCTGACCATGCATCAGACTCACCTGAAGGGGTTCTTAAAAACTGGTTTGGTGGGTGCCACCCCAGAGTTTCAGCATGTCTAGGTGAAGACCGAGAAAAGTGTATTTCAAAGAACACCCCAGGGAATGATACTTCAGGTGAAACCAGCTGCATCATTTTCAGGTCCTGGGGCAAAATGAAAATATGGGGCCCCCAGTTCAAAAATTTCAAGACAGTGACAGCAAAGCATTAAACCAAGAGTGGGGTTCTCTGCGACTGTCCATGTTGTACACATATTAACCCAGCCCAGGCTGCTGGTCTGGGGACATTTTAAGAACCACTGCTTTAGACTTCCTACTTAATTAACCTAAGACTACCCCTACATGGGAATAATAATAATAATAATAATAATAATAATAATAGTAGTAAATTACTCCTTTTCTCCAGAACTTACAAGGGATTTCTGTATCTCCAGGTTGGGCCCACAGAAGGCCACAGGTGTTGAGTTTCTCCCCAGGATGTGGATGTTGAAGACAAATTGGACTTTGGCAATTTCAAGGAGACGGTCTTGTGTGGAGTTTCTGGACAAGACACATTCTCTAAGAAGTGACACAGTGTCTTCCTTCCTGGTCTGGTAGGTGTGACATTGTGTTGATAGGGGACAGGCAGTCTATTCACATTTTTTCTGTCCCTAGAGGCCTCATTTCCAAAGCTCCTCATTAGCCAAATTGTTCTCTCTCTTTTAAAGATTATATTTGAGAGAGAGAGAGAGCACGTGTGCACAAGTCGGGGGAGGGGCAGAGGGAGAGGGAGAAGCAGACTCCCTGCTGAGCTGGAAGCCTGGCGAGGGGCTCAATCCCAGGACCCTGGGATCATGACCTGAGACGCTTAACGACTGAGCCACCGAGGTACCCCTCCAGGAGGCAGTTTGCCAAACCCCAGTCATTCCTGATTGTCTTCATGGTTGTTGCCAATACTCTCATTGACTTGAAGGCAACTCTTAATTGGCAAAGTTTGACTCACCACAATCCTAAGCAATTTTTTTTCTAAGCCAATGTTTTTTGTGTGTGTGTTGGCAATATATTTTCTTATATGTATGAAAATATGTAGTATTTAAAATGCTCTCTGCATTCTATTTTGGAAACACTAATGATTGCATCTCTACAGCTTCCGGATTTTTGCCTTAGCAGCACCTGCTCAAGTAGGTCTGCTCTGACTCTGGTCCTGGGAAAGGGTTCTTGATTTGGGGCTCTCCTGCACCATGGCTAGTCATTGATGGCACTCATCTACAACTGTACTGAGATGCAGGATCCTGGCCATGGTTCAAATAAAGCCCTCTTCGTGCTGTAAGCTACAGCTCCAAGAAAACAAGGAGTTGTCAGTTTTTGCTCACCATGACCCAAATAAGAGCTGAATAAGTATTACTGGTATGAGCCAAGAAATTGTCTCAACCTATGAGGTAGGTGCCATTATTATACCCATAATAGAAATGAAGAGACCAGGGATTAGAGGCAATGGTTTGCTGAGAAGTTGGTAAAAGGTTCTGATTTGTGGCACTGGCAGGTTTCTGTAGTGTAAATTCTCCCACCATGATTTCACTCCACTAATGGGCAGTCATTGAAGGCAGAGTTGGAAGGAGACTGAGTGGTCAGCTGGGCAGAGGGGACTTGGCTCCCCACGGAGAGGGAGTCTCTCTTCTGCCAACTCTCCAAACTTGTTCATGCCTGGAGACCTCGGTACTGGCATTTCTCTTTGGAAATGTCTTCTCCCAGGTGTTCCAATAGTTGGCGCCTGTAATTCATGTTGGTGAATTTCTTTTTATTTATTTATTTTATTTATTTTTTTTTTCAAAGACTTTATTTATTTATTTGAGAGACAGAGAGAATGAGAGAGAAAGCACATGAGACGGGGGGAGGGTCAGAGGGAGAAGCAGACTCCCTGGTGAGCAGGGAGCCCGATGCGGGACTCGATCCCGGGACTCCAGGATCATGACCTGAGCCGAAGGCAGTCGCTTAACCAACTGAGCCACTCAGGCGCCCCGGTGAATTTCTTTTTAAAGGGCACTTCGAAATTAGTAAGGGAAGACTTTCTTAAGGGGGACTCTTGCAACAGGAAGATCTGCAAAGTGTATGGCAGAATAGGGGAGGGGTGGGTGAACAAAGCTTTAATATGCAGAGGCTGGTAGCTGGGGAAAGGGAAAGAGGGATGTATCTTGAAACTCAACAGCCTGCATTAAATATTGTACTAACAGGAAAGATGAGGCAGGAATGTTCACGTGTTGCAGACATATAGGGGGAGGGTGGGAATCTGGACCTGATGTGGAGCAAACAAGTTATAGTGGGGGAAGGTCACATAAAATTTAGGGCCCAGCTGTCTCCGTCAATTTAGCCTAAATTATGTCAAGCAGAAAATTTGATCAGTCTTGTCAAGGTCTCAGCTGGAACATTAGCTCCTCAAAGGGTGCCTGTGTTGCATCAAGTATCCCTTATTAAAAAAAACCCGAAAACCAAAAACCCACAGTTGCTAATTAGGGAAAAAAAGAGATCCTGTCTTCACCCACACCAATCACTCACTATCCCTTTACCATTTACTTCTTTTCTAACATTTGTCATCTTCCTTACTTGATTTTTCTGTATGTGTGTTGTTTCTTCTACATTCCTGATATTTAGAATCGTGCATGGTACAGAGTAGGCACCAATAAATATTTATTCAGTGAATGAATGAATGAATGAATTATAAAATACCCTGCAAATAGATGCTGCAATTTGGACTTTAATAGGCAGTGAATCACCCTGTTGAGATTTCTGAGTCCTTTTTCTTTCTGGATATTCAGGAAATACCAGGTAAGTGGAATTAAGGTCATCAGGGCGTATTTTGGGTTATCAATAATCCGATACAAAGTGCACGATGTAAGTCTAATTGAGGAGACCAGGGTGTGTCTTTTAATCCCTTTGTCCTTTCAATCGCATTGCTAGATAAAAGTCAGTGACCTTGTGTGTTTCTCCAGACCAAAAGCATCCTGTAGCTCGGAAATATGTGAATAGCCTCCTGGCTCAAACTCTGACCTCGCTGACCTACGGATTTCTGTGTGTCTTGGTGAGTAATTGTGGCAGGGGGTTCCCCTCTTCCCTTCATTTTGTAAGAGAATTTTTAATTTACAGAATGTTTGCTCTTTTTAAGATTTTATTTATTTACTTGAGAGAGAAAAAGCATGAGTGGGGGGAGGGGCAGAGAGAGAGAAGCAGGCTCCCCACTGAGCAGGGAGCCCTGTGTGGGACTCCTGGCATCATGACCTGAGCTGAAGGCAGATGCTTAACCGACTGAGCCACCCAGGTGCCCCACAAAGATTTTTTTCAGAGAGGGGGGCGGGAGAGGCAGAGGTAGAGGGAGAGAGAGAAGCTGAAGCAGGGTTAGAGCCGAGCACAGAGCCAGATGTGGGGCTCAATCTCAGGACCCTGAGACCATGACGTGAACTGAAATCAAGAGTTGGATGCTCAACCAGTTGAGCCACCCAGGCGCCCCATCTCCCCCATTTAAAAACAGTCCTCACCCACTGCCTCATTGGACAGTCTCTCCTCTGCTGCCCTCCTCCTGCTGCCTTGCAGTGTATTCAGTAAGCTTCTATCTCCTTTGTTCTGCATCTGGTGAATCCTTTCACCACCCATGCCATCGACTTCTGCCCGATCGTCCCCCATATTTGGGGGGCCCCCATCTGATCAAGATACCCCATTTAGGCACCACACTAGAGTACAACTAGGCATTTAGCTGGGCTGTGGTGGGGCCAGGCATGGGGAGAGCATTTTTTTTTAAAGATTTTGTTTATTTATTTGAGAGAGAAAGAGAATGAGAGAGAGCACGAGAGGGAAGAGGGTCAGAGGGAGAAGCAGACTCCCTGCTGAGCAGGGAGCCCGATGTGGGACTCGATCCTGGGACTCCAGGATCATGCATGACCTGAGCCGAAGGCAGTTGCCCAACCAACTGAGCCACCCAGGTGCCCATGGGGAGAGCATTTTAGCAGGATGGCTCTGCCCATTGCAGAACTCCGGGGCAGCAAAGAGCTCAGTGTTCTGGGAACTGAGCAAGACAGGACAGGGCTGAAAACAAAGCAAGAGAGGAGGAAGGTGAGCTGGATGGTAAGATCTTTGAACCTAGATAAAGATTTGATTCTAAGGCTGGTGGGAAGCCATTGTGAGTTGGGGTGGCCCACAGTTAGATTGGTTTAGCTTAGAAGAGCTGGATGCATAGTGAGGTTGGAGGGCAGGAAGGACAAGCTTGAGGGAATGGAGACAAGGTTAAGGATTAGTAGTGGGGTTTAGGAATGGATGATGGCACTCTAGACTCTTGGTTTCATTTTTTTTTAAATGATTTTATTTATTTTGGGGGGAGAGAGAAAGAGTGCATGAGCACAAGCAGGGGGAGCGGCGGAGGGAGAGGGAGAAGCAGACTCAATGCAGGACTCATCCCAGGACCCTGAGATCATGACCGGAGCTGAAGGCAGACGCTTAACCTGAGCCACCCAGGCGCCCCCAGACTCTTGGTTTCAAAGTGGAATGAGCGAGGATGTCGGGGACAGATGGAAGGTGGAATGGATTCTTTGGAGACTCATTTCTTTTTTTTTTTTTTTTAAGATTTTATTTATTTATTTGAGAGAGAGAGAATGAGAGATAGAGAGCACGAGAGGGATCTTAGAGGGTCAGAGGGAGAAGCAGACTCCCCGCTGAGCAGGGAGCCCGATGCGGGACCCGATCCCGGGACTCCAGGATCATGACCCGAGCCGAAGGCAGTCGCCCAACCAACTGAGCCACCCAGGTGCCCCATTTCTTCACCTGGAATTCTGGGCACTTGATGTGGCCAGAGATGTTCCAATGACAGGGTACAGTGTTACTAAGAAAAGGCCCCTCTTGTACTTTTGAACATTATAGTCTAGGGGAAGAGAAAGAATGTAAGCAAGCAAAGAACTAAATACATATTACAAATTGTGAAGAAGGCTACATAGGAGGAATAAGGGCTCTTAGGCAGTAAGAGGAAACTAGGTTTATATTGGATTTGGGGCTCACGATAAAGGGGATTCCAAGAAAGTGACATCAAAGAGACCAAAAAAACAGGAAGAATTATCCATGTGAGGCAGGGGATGGGGGCAGAGTTCAGTAGTTGGGGAGATTTTTCTCTGGAGAAGGCACCATTAAATGATAGGATTTGGGTGTTGAGAGAGAGAGAAATAGTTTGGATTGGTATGAATTTCAGTCAATTTTTGCTATGTGGTAGGGTGGAGGACCCCATCAGAGAATAGTTTTAGATTTCAAGTGATTGTGGCTGCCGTCTGGGGGTGGGGGAGAGCGTGTGCCTATATTTTAAGTTTTCAATTGGCTGTTGTGGCCTGAGGGAGAGGAATCAAGGATTCTGTTCGGTTTTGATTCCAGCCCCTAGGAGGCCAGAAACCCTTGTCAAATGGTTAATCTTGTTTCAATTAATTATAGCTGTGGGGTGGGACGAAGGGTGGGGTACCAATAATCCTTTCTGCCTATTTTGAATAGCCAGGGAACTCCTATGCCTTACCAAGAATGCAAATGTTTGAAGTAAAACAATTTATTTTTGGAAGAGATAAGTTCAGTTTTTAAGTTTCATTAGGGGAATCTATGAAAATTTTAGATGACAAGTAGTTGAAAAGCAGCAGGATATGGTTTTTTTAAAGATTTATTTATTCGTCAGAGGGAGAGAGAGAGCACGAACAGGGGGAAGGACAGAGGGAGAAGCAGGCTTCCCGCTGAGCAGGGAGCCCGACGCGGGACTCAATCCCACGACCCTGAGATCATGACCTGAGCCGAAGGCAGACACTTAACCGACTGAGCCACTTAGGCACCCCACGATATGGGTCTTAATCATAAATCTGATCCCTAACTGGAGGTTTGGGTGTTACCAGCATAGAGATGAAAATTAAGTTCAAGGGAATGTATAGGTAGAGAAGGCACAGAATGAGGCAAGAAATAGGGCCAAGACTGATCCTGGAGGACAGTCAGCAATGGGAGAAAAGCTTGCCAAGATGAGAGTAGCCAGAGCAGTAAGATGTGGTCACAAAAGCCCAGGGAAGAGAATAACTTAAGAGAGTAGTGATAGAATTTCTCTGAGGGACCAACTTAGTCAAAGACAGAAGTGCATTTACTGGATTAACTCTCATTAATTCTCTCAAATCCTTGGCAATCTTGGCACGGTGAAGGGGGGTGGTGGCCTGGAAGCCTTGCTGGAGTATATGAAGGGAGGTGAGGAAATAGGGACAGTGTGAGGGTAGACTACTCTCTCGAGAAGCTTGGTGGTGAAGAAGAGTGAGCAGTAACCAGAAGGACAAGTGGGACATGAGGCATAAATTTGTTCCAATATGAGAGAGATTTATTATGTTTATGTTATGTTTAAGTATTAAAGGTATGAGTACAATGAAGTAGAAGCTGGTGGTGTTCCCCCAAAACTGCATTCACCTTGTGGTGGGTGTTGGGTTAACGGACGCAATTAAACCAAAGAAGAGGAAAAGGAAGGGTTTTACTTACAACAAATAATGGAGAACTCGGGGGGGGGGGGATATTTCCCAAAGTGGTGTTGTCTCCAGCAACAAAACTGGGGAATTTTAAGCTAAGGGTGCATACACATACATGAAGGCGCTTGTGCAATGGGGAATTCAGCCTGGAATTGGGAAAAGTCATTTTAAGGTGACAGAGTCCAGGTCTTAGTTGATGGAAGTCACCAGGCTGGTAAGGGTCAACATCTGTCAGTTCTCAGGCTTGCCTGGTTTGTCTGGTGTTTTGAGTGATCAAACTGGATTTAAATCCAGCAAAGATAACTCAAGAATGTGCTTTGGGCAAGTAGTCCTGGTCAGGCACAGATCACAAGGTGACATGTGGCCTAAAATGAGACTTTTTTTTTTTTTTTTTAATGTCAAGAAAGCTATGTCTCACTTTTTCTGGGGACCCTTAACTCTGTGCTTACAGTGGTGATGGAAAAGAAGAACCAAGGAATAATAATAGATGTCTTCCGAGAGAAGATATGAAGGGATTAGACCAGTGGTTCTTAATTTTGCCCCCAAGGGGACACTTAGCAATATCTGGGGACAGTTTTAATTTTGCAACTGGAGAGGATACTACTGACATCTACTGGGTAGAGTCCAGAGATGCTGCAAAGCATATGGGTGCCCCCATAACAAAGATGTACCCAGTCCCAAATGTCAGTAGTGCCAAGAATGGGAAACCTTGCCATAGCAGTCAAAAAATCCTGGCTTTAGATAAGAAGGAAGAGGGGCACCTGGCTGGCTCAGTGGGACGAGCGTGTGACTCTTGATCTCAGGGTTGAGTTAGAGCCCCCCATTGGTTGTAGAGATTACTTGAAGATAAAAATCTAAAAAGCAAAACAAAACAAAACAGTGGGAAGACACTTCCTTGATAGCAAAGTGAAAGAAGAAAGAAACTATGATGGTGTCATACTACATTTGAACTAGTGGCAAGGAGAGGAAAAATCCTTTTTTTTCTCTCTCTCTCTTTTGTTTTGTTTTGTTTTGAAAAATCCTCATCATTGTTACTGTTTCTTTGTGAAGTAAGGTGTGAGATCATTTATTGTTGAAGAGGTAAAGTTGAGACCATGTGAGTCAAAAAGTCCTGGAGAAACTGTGAAAAGAGCTTTGGATAACTAAGGGATTAAATTGCTTGTGGGGCTTTTCCTTTAGTGTTGAAGGCCTGTTTAGATTAGATGGCCTCAAATTTTTAGTGCTTCCCATATAACTGGTTAGGTAGGAATCACCCAGGTGAGATGGACAGATGGCTGAAAATATCCAGAGCAGGTGTTGTAATAGGCCAGGGAGAGAGGAATTTGAGGTTTTGGAAAATGCATTATTGAAATAATGGGCCATGGCATTTTATATGTAGTGCCAAGGGAATAAGGGATTATAAATAGCAAAATAATGGGAGGATGGACAGCTTGGACGCCTCTTTGAGGGAAGAGAGCAGGTGCACTACAGATTCAAAAGTGAACAGGGTGGGAGTGTAGCTAGCTACTGTGTTCAGGGCAGGGTGGTCTGACTTTTGTCTTGGAGAGGGCAAGAGTCTAGGATGAGAAGTTCTAAGTATGTGACTGAGATGTGAAAGTCATGGATGTTTGCTAGCTTACTCCCTAGAACATAGAATCATCTTGAATCAAGGCAGAGAGAGTGGGAGTCAGATGCCAAAGACTTAATGAGTTAGGTCTATGCCTTGGTGCCATTGCAGATGAGAAACCAGGGAAATGCAGTGGAGATTGGAGTTTTGATAAGTGATGGGCAAGGTGGTTTGATAATACGGTAGATTTGCATTAGGGACGAAGAAGATCAAGAATACCTATCAGATTGCTTTGAGGTTGTCCATGGCAAGAAAACCAAAGACCCAGGATCAAAAGACTGCTTGAATCTGAAAGGAACACATGCTAGATGGGCTATGATGGAATTGTCCTCAGTGCAAAGGAGACACAGAAAGCTTGCAAATTCTCTTGTTATTCTTCATGTCAGAGCCAGGCCTGCAGTGGACCAGAGAAGCAAGAAGAGGAGCATCCTGGGCATATTTACTCACAGTCTTGCAAAATGGCAGCCACACATCTGTCTGCTATATTGGGTAAGTTCCTAGGGTAGATGCACTTCATCAGAATTAAGTGGTCTTTCCCGCTTAGAGTGGGCCCCGAAGGAGAAAGCCGAGTAGCCATGGAGGAGGCCTGGGAAGGAGAGGCCAACATGAGAGGAGATCGCGTGGAACTCTGCAAAACCCTTGGAGCCCCAGCATTTGCTCCTGTATGAGTCAGTGGTCTTTGGGATTTTGGAGGAAAGGCATTGGTGCATGGTGGGGAGAGAGGGAAGAATGTTTAGGGGTGGCACTTCATTATTCCATCCATTTGTTTTATAAAGTTGGAAGATCACAACTCTACCATTCTGAGTTTCGATTTCCCTGCCTAAGAAAATGGAGACTAAATCCGTTCCTCAAAGCACCCTATTTTCTGGCTCAGGGGCTGGGGGGCAGGGCAGGTTGCTCTGGCTAATATGCTTTGTGGGTGTGTGTATATGTATGGATGACTCAGTTGATACTGGGCAATTTCTAGGCTGTGCCTAGACTGTCATGTCACCTTGTCCTCTATCTCTGCTTGTTCTAGACCATGCTGGTATCCATAAGAGGAACACAAAGGTGGAAAACATCCACTCTGCATTACAGGTAATTTTCTCCTAAAATACACTTCTGCCCTGGAGTGAGTGTTTTTCCTGCCAACAGTGCACAGAGTGTTAACCTTAAAAATAAAACTTGTCACAGTGATTTTACCAGCAGAAATGGGTTTATTCGGGAATAGCAGAGAATTGCAATTTGGGGCAAGCAAGCTACAGCCAAACTGTAGGCAAGTCTGGAGAACAAAGGAGAGGAACCTCTTTCATAGAGGAAAGGAGGGAGTTGGAAGGCTGTTAGAAACAGAATGTCTATTGAATCAATTGGGAATTCAATGTCTTGTGGCTTTCCATTGGCTGAGTTGTGGCAGTCTCGCATTCCCTGGGTTGTTGCCTAAGGAGGAGAAAACCTTTCTTCCTCCTGCTGGGGTAGTGAGTAGTAGCTATTAAAGTAAGGACTTGGCAAGGTCTGTCTCTTCCGGTTGGGTCTGCAAGGACCACTGGTGGTGGGGGGCGAAAGCTCCCCCTGCTGACCTACTGGCTCCATTTCAGTGCAGTTTCCCTTTATTAATTTTCACAGGAGCCTTAAAACCCATTTTTTATCTTGAGACCTGATGGCGGTTCAGGGATTTCCAACAAAATCACTCCACTATTCTACTACCTACACATTTTTTCGGGCATCTTTTCTACTTAGTGATGTTAGGGAAAGTAAAAGGTTATAAAATATACGGTCATTCTGTGGGGGGAGAATGTATTTATTTAGCAAGCATTTTTCTCGCAGTGTTGTGTTCAGGTCTGTGTTGGATCCTGGAGTTAGAAAGAGTAAGACTGTAAAAACTCTCAGGCTAGAAGTGGGGCGATTCATCTCATCGTGTGTTAGAGATGCTTTAAATTCTGGGAAACTGAATGAGATCCTTAAGGAGTGAGAGGGGAGTGGACTGAAGGATCTTTTTTTAAAGATTTTATTTAGTCATTTGACAGAGACACAGCTAGAGAGGGAACACAAACAGGGGGAGTGGGAGAGGGAGAAGCAGGCTTCCCCCCAAGCAGGGAGCCCGATGCGGGGCTCGATCCCAGGACTCTAGGATCATGACCTGAGCCAAAGGCAGACGCTTAACGACTGAGCCACCCAGGCGCCCCCAGGACTGAAGGATCTTGAAATTACTATGAAAGAGGTCTTTCATCCCCAGTGAAGTCACCATGACTCTCTTCCCACGAATGTTGGTGGGGTTGGTTGCTGAATGATACAGAATGTGTTGATATTTTAGAACTCAATAACCTTTGAGGATGTGGCCATGGACTTCACCCAGGAGGAATGGGCGTTATTGAATTCACGTCAGAGAAAACTGTACAGAGATGTGATGCTGGAGAACTATAGAAACTTGGCATCTCTGGGTAAGGCTGACAATCCTTATTTACTGCGTTTGAGCATGGATTTCTGGGGCAAATAAGCCCCAGTTACCTTGTGGTTAACATGAATATTCCCATTAGTTTCTTGTAGGTTTTGTAGATTTTTACTTTTAAGAAAAATAGCTTGTATTAAGATATAATACACCTACCATAGTTTAGCCATTTAGAGAATACAAAGCAATCTGTTGTGTATGTCTTTTTTTTTTTTTTATTCCAGAACATTCTCAGTGCCCTGCCTACAGGGCATTTCATTCCTCCTTGGTCTCTAGGCCCTGGCAACAACTGATACACTTTGTGTTTCTATAGACTTGCCTGTTCTGAATATTCATATGAATGGAATCATACCACATGTGGTCTATTGTGACTGATTTCTTTCACATAGCATAATGTTTTCTAGGTTTATTCATGTTGTAGCATTTATCAGTACTTAATTCTTATTTATTGCTGGATAATATTCTGTTGTGTAGACATACAATTTTGGTTATCCATTCATTAGCTGATGGACATTTGTATTTTTGGCATTTGCTGCTATGAATAGTACTGCTACAAGCATTCATACAAGTTTTTGTGTGGACATAAGTTTTCATTTATCTTGGGTATTATGCCTTGGAGTGGAATTGCTGGGCCATTTAGTAACTCATGTTTAACATTTTGAGGAACTGCCAAACAGTTTTCCAAATTGGCTGTATTATTTTACACTCTCTCCAGCAATGATAAACGTTCCAACATCTCCACATTCTTGCTAACACTTAATACTGCCTGTCTTTTTGTTTATAGCTATCCTAATGTTTAAAATGGTATCTCATTGTGGTTTTGATTTGCATTTCCTTAATGATGAATGATGTTGAGCAACATTTCATGTACTTACTGGGCATTTGTATGTCTTTGGAGAAATGTCCATTTTAATCCTTTGCCCATTTGAGGAACCTGGCTGGCTCAGTTAAGGGTCCAACTTTCGATTTTGATTCAGGGCTTGATCTCAAGGGGGCTCTGTGCTCAGCCGGGAGTCTGAGATTCTCTCCCTCTTCCTCTGCCCCTCCCCCCACTCATGTATGCTCTTTCTCTCTTTAAAATCTTTATTTTTTTTAAAAGATTTCATTTATTTATTTGACAGAGACAGAGACAGCTGGAGAGGGAACACAAGCAGTGTGGGGAGTGGGAGAGGGAGAGAGAAGCAGGCTCCCTGCTGAGGCTGGACATGGGGCTTGATCCTAGGACCCTGGGATCATGACCTGAGCCAAAGGCAGACACTTAACCAGCTGAGCCATCCAGGTACCCCTAAAATAAATAAATCTTTAAAAATATTCTTTGCTCACTTAAAAATTGGATTGCCATTTTTTTTTCTATCGAGTGGTGAATGTTCTTTCTATATTCGGGATACAGATCCCTTATCAGATACATGATTTGCAAATATTTTCTTACATTCTGTGTATTGCCTTTTCACTTTCTCGGTGGTATCATTTGTGGCATAAAAGTTTAATTTTAATCCAGCTTTTCAATTTTCTGGACTCCCACTTCTATTCCAGTGGTTTATATTTCTATTCTTACACCAGTACCATACTGTTGATTAGTGTTGTAGCTTTGTAGTAAGATTTGAATTGGTAAGTGTGAATTTTCCAACTTTGTTTCTGTTTTTCAAGATTGTTTTGACTATTCTGGATCCCTTGCATTTTCATATGAATTTTAGACTAACTTTATCAATTTCTGCAAAGAATTAAGGTGGGATTTTGATAAAAGCCACATTGAATCTGTAGATCAATCTGGGGAGTGTTGCCAACTTAGCAATATTAATTATTCCAGTCTATGAACATGGGATGTCCTTTCATTCATAGAGGTCTTTATTTTTTATTTATTATTATTTTTAAAGATTTTATTTATTTATTTGACAGAGAGACACAGCGAGAGAGGGAACACAAGCAGGGGGAGTGGGAGAGGGAGAAGCAGGCTTCCCACTGAGCAGGGAGCCCGATGTGGGGCTCGATCCCAGGACCCTGGGATCATGACCCAAGCCTAAGGCAGACGCTTAACGACTGAGCCACCCAGGTGCCCTGAGGTCTTTATTTTTGTTAATGTATTTTTAATTAATTAAAATTTTAAATTAAAGTATAATTAACATACAGTGTTATATTAGTCTCAGGTGCACAATAGAATGATTTAACAGTTTTATACATTACTTAGTGCTCATCAAGGTAAGTGTATGCTTAATCTCCTTCACCTTTTTCAGGAGGTTTGTTCTCTGTAGTTTGTTCTCTATAGTTAAGAATTTTTTGGTTTTGTCTTTTCTTTGTTGGTTTGTTTTGTTTCTTAAATTCCACATATGGGTGAAATCATACAGTCGTTTTCTCCGACTGACTATTACTTAATGTTATACTCTAGATCTATCCATGTTGTTGCAAATGGCATTCTTTTTTATGGCTGAATAATATTCCATTGTATATATGTACCACATCTTATTTATACAATCATCTGTTGGATGGACACAAAACTGTTGTAAATAAGGCTGCAATAAACAGGGGTGGAGATATCTTTTTGAATTAGTGTTACCATTTTCTCTGGGTAAATACCCAGTAGTGGAATTACTGGATCATATGGTAATCCTAATTTAAATTTTTGAGGAACCTCCATATTGTTTTCCACAATGGCTGTACCAGTTTATGTTCATGTGTCTGTTGGCCATCTGGATGTCTTCGGAAAAATGTCTATTCATGTCCTCTGCCCACTTTTTAATTGGAATATCTTTTTTTTTGGTGTTTTATAAGTTTCATATATTTTGAATATTAACCCCTTATTGGATGCATTATTGGCAAATACCTTCTCCCATTTAGTAGGTTTTTTGTTGATTGTTTCCTTTACTGTGCAAAAGCTTTTTATTTTGTTGTAGTACCAATAGTTTAGTGTTGTTTTTGTTTCCCTTGCCAGAGGACTTGTATTTAGAATTCTACAGCTAATGTCGAAGAAATTACTGCCTATGTTTTCTTGTAGGAATTTAATGGTTTCACGTTTCACATTTAGGTCTTTAATCCATTTGAGTTTATTTTTGTGTATGGTGTAAGAAAGTGATCCAGTTTCATCCTTTTGCATGTTGCTGTACAGTTTTGCCAACACCATTTGCCAACACACTGGGATCATGACCTGAGCCAAAGGCAGATGCTTAACCAACTGAGCCACTCAGGAGCCCCTTGTAGAAAGAATTTGGAAATTTTCCTTTCTTCTTTTTTTGGGGGAATAGAGATGAGTAGGTATTAACTCTTCTTTAAATGTTTGGTAGAGTTCACCTGTGAGGCATCTGGTCCTGGACTTGTTTGTTAGGAGTTTGTTTTTTGTTTTGTTTTGTCTTACTGATTCAATGTCATTGTTAGTAATTGGTCTGTTCAAAAATTCCATTTCTTCCTGATTCAGTTTTGGGAGGTTATATGTTTGTAGGAATTTATCCATTTCTTCTAGGTTGTCCAATTTGTTGGCACATAACTTTTTATAATATTCTCTTATAATGCTTTGTATTTCTGTGGTGTTGGTTGCTATTTCACTGCCTTCATTTATGATTTTGAGTCCTCCCTCTTTTGATGAGTGTGGCTAAAGGTATATTGATTTTGTTGATCTTGTCAAAGAACCAATTCTGTTCTATTGTTTTTTAGTATCTCAATTTCATTTATTTTCTAATCTTCATTATTTCCTTCCTTATACTGGATTTGGGCTTTGTTCTTTTTGTAGCTCCTTTAGGTGGAAGGTTAGGTTGTTTATTTTGAGACTTTTCATGCTTCTTGAGGTACACCTGTATTGCTATAATCTTCCTCTTAGAAAAGTTTCTGCTGCATGCCAAAAGATTTTGGACAATTGTGATTTCATTTTTATTTGTCTCCATGTATTTTTAAACTTTGAATTCCTGGTTGACCCATTCTTTGTTTATTAGCATGTTGTTTAACTTCCATGTATTTGTATTATTTCCAGATTTTTTTCTTGTGGTTTATTTCTAGTTCTATACCACTGAGGTTGAAAAAGGATGCATGATATGATTTCAGTTTTTTTGTATTTGTTGAGACTTGTGAGCTTGTGACCCAATATGATAATCTTCTGTAGAATGTTTTGTGTGCACTGAAAAATATGTTGTCTTCTGCTGTTTTGGGATGGAATGTTTTGAATATCTGTAAGGTGCATCTGGTCCAGTGTGTTATTCAGATCCATGGTTTCCTTGTTGATTTTTAAAAAATATTTTATTTCTGTGAGAGAGAGTGAGCAAGCACGAGCAGGGGGGAGGGTCAGAGAGAGAAGCAGACTCCCTGCTGAGCAGGGAGCCCACCATGGGACTTAATCCCAGAACACTGGGATCATGACCTGAGCCAAAAGTAGATGCTTAACTGACTGAGCCACCCAGGCACGCTCCTTGTTTGTCTGGATGATCTATCCATTGACATAAGTAGGTGTTAAAAGTCCCCTGCTGTTATTGTATTACTATTGATTTCCTCTTTTTTTTTATAGTTTTATGTATTTGGGTGCTCCCAAGTTGGATGCATAAATATTTACAATTGTTACGTCTTCTTGTTGGGTTGTTCCCTTTATGATGATACAGTGTCCTTGTCTCTTGTTACAATCTTTATTTTAAAGTCTTATTTTGTGGGCGCCTGGGTGGCTCAGATGGTTAAGCGTCTGCCTTCGGCTCAGGTCATGATCCCGGGGTCGTGGGATCGAGTCCCGCATCGGGCTCCCTGCTGCTTGGGAGCCTGCTTCTCCCTCTGCTTCTCTCTCTCTCCCCCTGTCTCTCATGAATAAATAAATAAAATCTTAAATAAAATAAAATAAAATAAACTCCTTTAAACCTTTAAAAAATATTAAAAAAAAATAAAGTCTTATTTTGTTTCATGTAAGTATTGTTACTTCAGCTTTCTTTCACTTCCATTTGCATTGTAAATGTTTTCCCATCCCTTTACTTTCAATCTACATGTGTCTTAATGATTGTCTTGTAAGACAGCATATAGATGGGTCCTGCTTTTTAAAAAATTTTATCTATCTATCTATCTATCTATCTATCTATCTATCTATCTATCTATTTTATTATGTTCTGTTAATCACCATACATTACATCATTAATTTTTGACTGGTCCTGCCTTTTTTTTAATCCATTCAGTCACTCTGTCTTTTGGACTATTTAGTCTATTTACATTCATAGTTATTATTGATAGGTATGTACTTATTGCCATTTTGTTACTTGTTTTATGGTTGCTTTTGTAGTTTTTCTCTGTTCCTTTCTTCTCTTGCTCTCTTCCCTTGTGATTTTGTGGCTTTCTTTAGTGATATGCTTGAATCCCTTTCTTTTTATTTTTAAGGGTATCTATTATACGTTTTTGACTTGTGGTTACCACTCAGGCTTATATATAATGTCCTATGCATATAGCAAGTCTATATTAGGTTGGTCTCTTAAGTTTGAACCCATTCTAAAAGTACTAAATTTTTACCCTCCCCCACATTTTATGTATATTTTGTCATACTTTACATCCTTTCATTTTGTGAATCCCTTGACTGATTTTTTAAAAGATTTTATTTATTTGAGAGAGGGAAAGAGCAGGAGCAGGGGGAGAGGAGGGGCAGAGGGAGAGGGAGAAGCAGACTCCTTTTTTTTTTAAAGATTTTATTTATTTATTCATGAGCGACAGAGGGGGAGAGAGACAGAGAGAGAGAAGCAGAGGGAGAAGCAGGCTCCCAAGGAGCAGGGAGCCGGATGCAGGACTCAATCCCAGGACCCTGGGATCATGACCTGAGCCGAAGGCAGATGCTTAACCGACTGAGCCACCCAGGTGCCCCTATTCTTAATTTTTTAAAAGACTTATTTTTAAGTAGTCTCTACACCCAGTGTGGGCCTCAAACTCATAACCCCAAGATTAGGAGTCACTTGCTACACCAACTGAGCCAACCAGGTGACCCTGTATTGGGCTCCACACTGAGCATAGAGCCTACTTAAAAAAAAAAATAAGTAAAAGTGCTTATTTTAATTTTTAAGTCTGGTTTTCTGGTCATTGTAACTTAGCCAGTCCAATGCTTAGTAGCATTTTCTTAAATGCCTTGCCTATGTCTCTTCATCTCTTGCCAAGTAGACCTGTGTAAGAAGTCATGCCTTTAAGCTTCAGGCAACTTACAAGACCAGGTTATTTTTCATTTCCTGTTTGGGCAGGGTCTAAAAGTCAACCAAATCTGGATGACTTGGGACTTACCCTCTTTCCTGAGCATGTGCATAGCCTTGTTCATGCATAGAATTCTGGATCCCCAGGAACTGATTGGAGCTTTTCAAAGTCTCCAAGGTTATACCCTGGGGATAAGAGCTTTTTTTTCTGCTAAGCCGAGCCCTGAGTAAAATCTAATAGCCCAACACCCTGAGCATATAGATTTTCTAGGAAGCTGCAAGCTTAGATTAATAATATCTGTATCTATATCTATAATCATACATATATTCATGATAGATTATACACAGACACACACACAGTGGATTTTAATGTAAGAGTACAAAGGACTTACTGATACAGTTTCAGATTCTGCATTGCAACTAACCTAAAGAAACCTCCACTTGTTGAGTTTTCGTGCTTTATCAAGGAATATCCACAGTGATTTTTAAAGACTGTTAATATGTTCCTCTTCTTTTCAACTACTTATCTGTGTGAGTCTAGATTTTCTTCAAAATAACAGAAAACACTATGCAGAAGTAGATACGAGAATCCAGGAATCTTTTGAGCCATGCATTAATGAGGTGTACCATGTAAAAAAAATTATCACTCTTCTCAGTAACTTTTTAAATATGTAAGTATTTTAGAAAATATTGACTGTTTTGGGGCTGGTTCTTTTAACAATGCTCAGGTCTCTTTGTTGACTGCAAGGCTGCTGACTTTTTTTTTTTTTTTTTTTTTTTTTTTTTTTTTTTTCTTTTTTTTTTTTAAAGATTTTATTTATTTATTTGAGAGAGAGAGAGAGAATGAGAGATAGAAAGCACGAGAGGGAGGAGGGTCAGAGGGAGAAGCAGACTCCCTGCTGAGCAGGGGCCCGATGTGGGACTCGATCCCGGGACTCCAGGATCATGACCTGAGCCGAAGGCAGTTGCTTAACCAACTGAGCCACCCAGGCGCCCTAAGGCTGCTGACTTTTGACTACTATGCCGTAGAGCTATGGAGAGAAGAAGAATAGAAATAATCTGAAGTTAAATTGTCAAAGACCCTTTTCTTTTTCCAAGGTTCAGTGATTTTTCTTGGATAGATAATTTTCCATTTGTTCTGTGTCTTTGGTGAGTTTCTAGAGTTCTGAATTGATTGATTCTGTTTTGCCCATCATTTGTTGTTTTAGTGGGGGAGATAAGTTAAACAGGGCCCTCATTCTATCCTTCTGAAAGCTGATCTCCCAAGTGCTTTTACTTTTGCTTCGTCTGTTAGAAATTTGTCATAATCATTTTGTTGCTCCTAAAGCCATACTTGTCTTTCTTCAGAACCTCGAAGATAAAGTTTCCACAGTTTGATGATAGTTTGTTGTACACTACATGGTTCTCTCACATGCATTGTTCCCCATTGTAGAAAAGCAGCTCAGCAAACCCACTGTGATCACCCAGATGAAACAGGAAGATGAAATGAAAACAGGGACAGGAAATCACCAAGATACCTGTTCAAGTGAGCAATGGGCATATATAAATGTTTTGTACCACATCTGGTGGGGGTGAGGAAGAGCTACATTATGAGAAGTCAAACAGGGAACTTAAAAAAATACCCTTTAAATTTGAGTAGAAAGCAGAGACCATTTGGTATGAGCTTATTCATGTACTTTCAGAATTCCCAATCTTTGGCTTTTAACCTATCATTTCATAGTTTTTTTTTTTAATTACGTTATGTTAGTTACCATATAGTACATCATTAGTTTTTTATTTTTAAAGATTTTATTTATTTATTTGAGAGAATGAGAGAGAGAGAGCACTGAGGGAAGAGGGTCAGAGGGAGAAGCAGACTCCCTGCTGAGCAGGGAGCCCGATGTGGGACTCGATCCCGGGACTCCAGGATCGTGACCTGAGCCGAAGGCAGTCGCTTAACCAACTGAGCCACCCAGGCGCCCACATCATTAGTTTTTGATGCAGTGTTCCATGATTCATTGTTTGCGTATAACACCCAGTGCTCCATGCAATATGTGCCCTCCTTAATACCCATCACCGGGGGCGCCTGGGTGGCTCAGTTGGTTAAGCGACTGCCTTCGGCTCAGGTCATGATCCTGGAGTCCCGGGATCGAGTCCCGCATTGGGCTCCCTGCTCAGCAGGGAGTCTGCTTCTCCTTCTGACCCTCTTCCCTCTCGTGCTCTCTATCTCTCATTCTCTCTCTCTCAAATAAATAAAATCTTAAAAAAAAAATAACCCATCACCAGGCCAACCCATCCCCCCACTCCCCTCCCCTCTAAAACCCTCTTGTTTCCCGGAGTCCATAGTCTCTCATGGTTTGTCTCCCTCTCTGATTCCCCCCCCTTCATTTTTCCTTTCCTTCTCCTAATGTCCTTCATACTTTTCCTATGCTTTGAAAGAAAGACCTGCTTATGCTTTAATATTTACATCTAGAATCACTAATTATTCCCGTTTTGCGTGTGTGTGTATAGCTATAACCTTTGCTTATTAACATAATTTTCATTCATGATAGAACCATTCCTTAATAAATGACACAAAACACTAAAGCATGTAAATACCATTCTTTTGATCATGAATGCATTTTTCTTACACATTGTCTTCCTAACACATTGTCTTCCTAAGTTTAGGGTCAATTTGAAGAGAAATCCACATGGATCTTAGTTTTTGTCCTTATCTCACCATTTCATACTCGAGGTTGTTTCCTGTTTGTGTCAGATTGGGCTTGGGCTTTACCTGCTTTTGTCAGCATATTGACAAAAACTTACTTTCCCCCAATTTGTTCAGATGGGATGGTTCTCCTTAAAACCAAACAACCACAACATAAGCAAGATATTTTGGAGAAAGAAGCACGCAGTGGCAAGAAGGTAAGAGTCACATGGGAATTTCTTGCTCTCTGTTAGAAGTCCAGAATTCCATGTAATACTAAGGGGGCAATTTGAGGCACTCATTTTACCAATAGAAAACAGGAAATTCTCTAAATATCATGAATTTGAAGGAAATGTACCCATTAGCTCCAAAAATGGTTGCTGAGAATCCCCAAAGTAAATATTTTCATAATGGAAGTTAGATACTAAATATTGAAAACATCCACTCCAAAGCATTTATGTGTTAAATGTCTCTATAAAGAGACCCTGATGGGAGCAATGTGGTATAAGATTCATATTATTCAAGCTAATAAACTCAAGACAGGAACTGTATATTCACTAAGAAAATGTTAGGTAAGCTCTAGTTTAAACATGTCAGAATTTATGATTTTGGGGGAAAGATTCTCAATCAATATAATGAATGTGATAAATCTTGTGATCATAACTTACTTCAACCAATAGGAGCAAACTCATGGAGGAAGATCCATTGAACAGAATAAAATTGCCTTGAGCATGAAATCTAGCATCACTCAGAATCAGAGAATTCATCCTGACGAGAATCCCCATCAGTGCCTTCATCTCGGGAAAGCCCTCAGAGATTGTTTACACCTTAACCCACATGAGAACATTCTTTTGGGGGAAAAATCCAGTGACTGTAAAAATGATAAAAATAACTTCATCAGGAGTTCTTTCTTAGCTGTACATAAGAAGCAACATACAAGAGAGAAATCCTACAAATGCACTGACACTAGGAAAGTCTCAAGTTCAATCTTATATATTAAGCATGAAAAAACTTGCATTAGAGAGAAATATTTTCAGTGTAGCCAGTGTGGTAAAGTATTACAGAACCACTCATCCTTTGCATTGCACATGAGAACCCACAGTGGAGAAAAACCCTTTAAATGTAACCAGTGTGGGAAAGCCTACAGTTCAAGCTCTTATCTTACACGGCACAAGAGAATTCACACTGGGGAGAAGCCCTATGAATGCCGTGACTGTGGAAAAACCTTCAGAGATAGTTCACTTCTTAGACAACATGAAGGAATTCATTCAAGGGACAAACCTTACAAATGTGATCAGTGCAACAAAACCTTCGGTAGAAGCTCTAGGCTTACCATGCACAAGATAATACATACCAAAGAGAAGCCCTATGCCTGCAATGATTGTGGGAAAACCTTCAGTATTCTTTCATACCTTACAAGACATAAGAGGGTCCACACTGGTGAGAAGTCCATTGAGTGTAGCCACTGTGGAAAAGCATTAAGTAGTCCATCAGCCCTGAAGACACACCTGCGGATACATACTGGAGAGAAACCTTACAAGTGTGATCAGTGTGGGAGGACTTTTAGAATGAGCTGTAATCTTAATGTGCACAAGAAAATGCATGCTGGAGAGAAACCGTGTACTTGCAATGACTGCGGGAAAGCCTTCAGGGATCACTCGTGCCTTAAAGAACACGTGAGAATTCACACTGGGGAGAAACCCTTTGCATGTAATCAGTGTGGGAAAGCCTTCAGAGTGAAATCTTTTCTCACTTTACATAAGAAAATTCACATGAAAATGAAACAATATGAGTGTAAGGAGTGTGGGAAAGCCTTCGGTGGTCTCTTATCTCATAGGAGACACATGAAAAAGCACACGAGGGAAAAGAAACCCTTCAAGTGTAATGAGTGTGAAAAGGCTTTTAGGAGACATGTGTCCCTTACAATACACATAAGAACTCACACTGGAGAGAAACCCTATGAGTGTGATCAATGTGGGAAAACCTTCAGCGTAAGGTGTAATCTTACTGTGCACAAAAGAGTCCATACTGGTGAAAAGCCCTATCAATGCAGTGTCTGTGGACGTGCTTTCAGTAAGCTCTCCTCCCTTCGACGGCATCACGAGAGCACTCATGCTGGATAAAACTCCTAGTAAATGTCCATGTGCAGTAGTTCTCAGTGAACTCTCAATCCTGAAGGCATACAAGCAAATGCTAACTGCAGAGGAGAACCGGATGTAAACAATGGGAGAAAGTCCCTGAATAATATAGGTCTGTGGGAGAAATATAAGTTATGCTATGACTGTGACAAATCCTTTATTCATCCCCTAGATATGTGACCACTTGATGCTGAAAGTAAAAACTTTTAGTGTCTTCAAGACTTGTTACTTGAGAAAAATAAACACCTAATGTTTTAAGCCACCATGTTTACAGTGTGTGTGTGTGTGTGTGTGTGTGTGTATGTGTGTGTTGGGAGGGAGGTTTTATTCACAAATGACTGTCACCAATATAACTTATGTCAGGTTTTTAGAAATTTATCTAGATAATTAAAAAATTGAATTGCTACTGGGGTACCAGGATGGAGGTTACCTATATTAACTATTACACACACTGGTCAAGAAGTAGAAAGAACATTTTCAGCACTTAGAATCCTCTTTCAGTGCTTCCTTTTCACTCAGTCACCCTAATTCTTGCCACCAGAACATGTGTACTCTGTGGATTCAATGCATTTTTAAAAAATCTTTTTAAGTAATCTCTGCACACAATATGGGGCTCGAACTCACAACCCCAAGATCAAGAGTCACATGTTCCATTGACTGAACTGACCAGGTACCCCTAGAATCATGCATTTTTAACAGCTTTATTGAGATATCATTCACATGTCAAAGTATAAAATTCAGTGGTTTTCAGTATGTTTACAGAGTTGCATGCACTGTTATACCTGATATGTTATCATTGTATTTGGATTCTGCTCAACTCTATTTGTGAGATTCATCTTTCATCTATGTTCTTCCTTTAGCAGAGTTTTATTCTCATTGATATATAGCTTTCATTTTATGAATATGCACAATTCATAAAACTGTTCTGGACATTTGGGTTGTTTATAGTTGGAGTATTTTTTTTAGGATTTTATTTATTTGAGAGAGAGCGAGAGAGCATACAAGCAGGGGGAGGGACAAAGGGAGAGGGAGAAGCGGACTCCCTGCTGAGCAGAGAGCCTGATGTTGGGCTCTGTCCCAGGACCCTGAGATCATGACCCCAGCTGAATGTACGTGCTTAACTGACTGAGCCACTCAGGAGCCCTATAGTCATAAGTAGTTCTGCCATGAGCGTTCTTGCACATGTTTTAGTTCACAGCTGTAGGTATTTTTGTAGGGTCTATATTTTAGGAGTGTGGTCTGGGTCAATAGGGAATACACAAGGTCATGTTTATTCAACACTACCAAACGGTTTTACAAAGTAGTAGTTCCAATATGCATATCTGCTCTCTTGGTAATATTTTACACTGTCTTTTTCATTTTGGCAGTTTTGATGTGTGTTATAGGACCATATTTTGATTTTTAAATTTTTAAAAACTTCTCATTTTGAACCAGTTTTGCACTTAACTAGAAAAGTTTGTACAGAGTCCTGTATATCCCCGTTTCCCAAGGTTAATGCAATTTATCACCTGCTTATTTCTGGTTAGTGCTTTTTTGTGTGTGATCTCTAAAATTGCTAGTTTTGATGTCGATTTTTTCAGGCACCCTCCAAAAGCCTGCCCTAACAGTCAATTGGTTTCTTTGCATGCACTCTTTCCTATTAGAGTACTTACCTCATTCATTAAGAGACTTTATTTATTTAAAGAAAAATTTCTTAGAGTGACTCTGTGGAGATGCTCCCATG
Organism: Callorhinus ursinus; assembly: GCF_003265705.2. Taxonomy (NCBI): domain Eukaryota; kingdom Metazoa; phylum Chordata; class Mammalia; order Carnivora; family Otariidae; genus Callorhinus; species Callorhinus ursinus. Next base: position 65,934 of record NW_027397144.1, on the reverse strand, counting down.
ATACATGCCCTGCATCCCCAGTCTCTTCCCTATGGGGACTTAAACACCACTTTGCTTCTCTTATTCTTCCAGTGATAATCTCTGCCTCAGAGAACACTAGGAATTGGTCTAATGAGAAGCTCATCAATTCTCTTAAGGTCAGACTGAAGAAATTCAAGAATGAGATGCCCTGTCTGGAGGTGAGAGGAAACATGGGACGAGAATGATGTATACCTGTCCTCTCAGGGTCAGGAAATCTGGTCCTCCATGAGTCCTTTCTATGAGCTGTTCTCCTTAAGGATTTGAAATGCCTTGGGGAAGAAACGACAGTACATATTTGGCTAATGAGGAACTTTGGAAATTGAGCTCCCAGGGCCACAGAGACTACAGAGTCTAACTGTGACCATTCCTCTAAAAGACCTGTTCGTGTCAGGAAACACACCTGAGTCTCCTGAGATGCTCCCTCTTGCCCTGGAGCCCAATTGCCTTACTTGGTCCCTCTGCCCTTCCTGGGACAGATTTCCCATCTCTACCCTTCAATACCTAGAGGAAAGGTGAATTACTCATTGGTGACTTCAAGGTAATCTGATGTGCCCTAATAAATGCTGTGAGAAATTGAACAGTTTTTTTTTTAATCAGCCTATCTGGAGGACATCCAAGAGGTAAGGAAGTTTGGTAAGTTTGTTATATTGAATTTGCAGTCAGCTTTCATTCCCCGCTCTTACTCTGCCTTTTCAATTCCAGGGACTCTTTCCCTACCTGAACATGAATTAGCCCCTCCAGAAATTGGACAGATAGGGGTGCCTGGGTGGCTCAGTCAGTTATGCATCTGCCTTCGGCTCAGATCATGGTCCCAGGGTCCTGAGATTGAGTCCCGCATCGGGCTCCCTGCTCAGTGGGGAGCTTGCTTCTCCCTCTGCCATTCCTCCTGCTGGTGCTTGCTGTCTGTCAAATAAATAAAATCTTAAATTGGACAGATAATTCTACAAGTCTCTGGTTTCCCTCATTTTGGGGGGCTGTGAATGGGACCAGGATGGTTGAGTTTGGTTTCTCAATTTTCCTGTATCTGGTTCCAGCTTTTATCTCAGAGAACTCAAGTCTTGTTCCTACTTCTTATCTGTAAGGACCTTGAGAGAGGAGGTTGAGACCCATTAGTCTACCTTTCCAGTCTCTCAAAATCCCCAAAGAAAATATAGAAATTTAAAGCCATCAGAACAGCACAGTGAGCAGTAAAATAAATAGCCATGCAATCACTTTGCAGAATTAATGCTGACATTTTGGCCGTATTATCTTAAGATATTTTCTTTTAAAATAATAAAGTATTACATACACATTATATATTACCATTATATTTTAAACTGAGTATCAGATCCAAATCCCACAGAGAAAGGCCTTTATTTGCCTTCAGATCGGGATAACTATATATCATCATGGACAAATCCTCTATATCTCCTCCTCCCCTCCCAGAGGTTACCACTCTGGAATTGGTGGATATTTGCCATGGGTAGTTTAACACTATTAGTACATGTGAACATGTCTGATAAATCTCTACTATAGAAAAAAATTGTAATTAACCCAAATGCCCACTGATGAGAGAATGTATGTTAAAATTAATAAACCAGATCTTCCTTGTGTCAATCTTGATAAATATAGAAGATAATGTAAAGCCAAAAAAAGTTGCTGAACTGAATAATGTACTATGTATAACAAATATGAGCATGTAACATAAGCATAGAATGTTTATGGCTACATTATTACTCATGTGAAACATTTCAGGGGAATGATAACATGCAAAATTCAGTATCATGCTTACCCTCTGAGAGGGAAGGTCACTATTGAGATTGTATACAAATATGCTGGGGTTTCAAGGTGATTTCCATTGTTTTATTAATAAAACTGGGGCAAGCTTGGCACAATATCAAATTTAGTCATGCTGGCTGGTGGGCTTAAGCCCTTCATTGTCATTTTGTACTTTTTGGGATACTTAAATTGAACATAAAACATGAAACAATTATTTTAAGGAGTATTTATAATTACATAAATTCCATCATGCTGTAGCTATCATATAAATTGCTTTTCTCCTTTAATAATTTTGGTTTAATTTTATACAGCAAGAAATAACGTAAATATTTAGACTGCATATTTAAAACATTTAAGAAATTAAGGATGATATAATAGTATAAAATATTAAAATAACATGGTGTACCATGACTATGCCATAACTTAATGAATGTATTCCCATACTGATGTTTGTTTAGGTTATTTCCTTTCTCTATTTCATTATACTGAGGGCTCCCAGTGGAGATCTGAGTACATCCCTTTCAGCCCTGAGATCATATTCTTGGGGTGCCTTCCCTCCTTGCCTCTTTCACTCTGTCTCACTCTCAGCTTCCCTTCTAGACATTAGGACTGTCCACGGCAAAAACCAAAAGTGATAAGAAAAGTCATTGCAAGGCCCCACTGTGCTTGGTGCTTTTCATTTTCCATTGGTGTAATACCTGTGTGTGTGTGTGTGTGTGTGTGTGTGTGTGTGTGTGTGTATTAATTGTATTACGTTGGTCACCATACAATACATCATTAGTTTTTGATGTAGTGCCTTTGTATATTTTATGGTAGTTGCCATTATAAAAATGAGAAAATTGGGATGCCTGGGTGCCTCAGTCAAGCACCTGCCTTCAGCTCAGGTCATGATCTTAAGGTCCTGAGAGTGGGTCCCACATCACGCTCCTTGCTCTGTGGGGAAGCTGCTTCTCCCTCTGTCTGCCACTCCCCCTGCTTGTGCTCTCTCTCTCTCTCTGACAAAATCTTTAAAAAAAATGAAAATTGAATCTGCTCAGAGAGGTTCAGGGACCTTCTCATGTCACAGATCCATGTTACAATTGGGGGATTCATGATTAAACCAAGGAGTGTCTGTGTTCAAGCCTTATCCCTAGATGGTTTTTATGATCCCTTGTCTTTCTCCAGGAAAAAAAGTCGACTCTGCTCAGGGCCTCAATTTGTGAAGCAAAGGGCTCACATTAGGTGGGCTCACTGTACACATCTTGTGATTCTATCATATATTTGAGATACTGTTACAGAAATTCCTTCAATTCATTACTTCATGAGAATGGTAGGCAGATGCTTAGACATTGCTAACCCATGCCAATCCCTTATTGCCACTTTAGGGGGCATCATGAGCAATTTCCCAGGAACCTGGATAAGCCAGATGGGATGTGAGAGGCCTGGAGCTGGTCCTCGGTTGGTCCACGAGAGACTCCTTCCCCGAACCAGGGGCTGAGGGGGCTGAACCAGGAATAATAGGAAGGAGGGTCTGATCTATGGCTTACTCTTTTAACATTTTCTTTCTTTTAATTGAGATATAGCATTGCAATAGTTTCAGATGTACCACACAGTGACTTGATATATGTAAATATTGCAAAATAATTACCAGAATAAATTTCAGTAACATCCATCACTACCCATGGTCATACATTTTTTTCTTGTGATGAGAACTTTTAAGAACATTTTTATATTATCTATGATAAATAAATGAAAGACATGGGTTAAGTCAAAAATAGGAGGGACCTATGCTATTAGATAAAGAGAGGTTAATTTTCACTTTCAGAAATGGTGGTAAGAAAGGAAAAATGAGAGGGCGCCTGGGTGGCTCAGATGGTTAAGCAACTGCCTTGGGCTCAGGTCATGATCCTGGAGTCCCGGGATCGAGTCCCGCATCAGGCTCCCTGCTCAGCGAGGAGCTTGCTTCTCCCTCTAACCCTCCCCCCTCTCATGTACTCTCTCTCTCTCTCTCATTCTTGCTCTCTCAAATAAATAAATAAATCTTTAAAAAAAAAAGAAAGGAAAAATGAGAAGGCACATGCTGTGATGAGCACTGGGTGTTATATTTAACTAATGAATCACTGAACATCAAAAACCATTTATGTACTATACAGTGGCTAACAACCATAAATAAAAAAAGAAAGGAAAAATGATGGGAGAGAAAGACATTACGGGGTATGTATCAAAGTCAATAAAAGGGTAAATATATCTATCCAGACTATTAAGCTAAGCAAAGAGCTTGACGCTAATGACTTCCAGTAACATTTGAATATTTTTAGAATTAATTATCTCCCCCGTTCTTGTTTTCTTTCATTCTTTTATTTTTTTTTCTTTTTGTACCTCATCATTATGTGGTTAAAGAATGTTAAGTGGAAACGAGAAAATACCAGTGAAGAAGAGGTAGGGAACTTCTAAAATTGTCATTTGTTTTCCTCCTAAACACAGAGATAATTGGATAAAACACACTGAAGTGTTACTAATTGCATGTGCAATGTCAAAAATTTGTATTTATTACTGTAAGTCCCCACATTACCCTGAAAGTGTAATCATCCAGGTGTATTTGCTTCTTTTTTAAAGATTTTATTTATTTGAGAGAGAGAGAGCATTTGGGCAGGGGGAGTAGAGGGAGAGGGAGAAGCAGGTTCCCTGCTGAGCAGGGAGCCCTACACGGGGCTCGATCCTGGGACTCAGGAGTCATGACCTGAGCCGAAGGCAGACACTTAACCGACAGCCACCCAGGTACCACTGCTTGCAGGCATCTTAACAGGGCAATGTTTTTTTTTTTTTAAAGATTTTATTTATTTATTTATTTATTTGAGAGAGAGAGAGAGAGAGAGAGAGAGAGAGAGAGAGAGAGCATGAGAGCATGAGAGGGGGGAAGGTCAGAGGGAGAAGCAGACTCCCCGCTGAGCAGGGAGCCCGATGTGGGACTCGATCCCGGGACTCCGGGATCATGACCTGAGCCGAAGGCAGTTGCTGAACCAACTGAGCCACCCAGGTGCCCCTGTTTTTTTTTTTTTTTAAGATTTTATTTATTTATTCATGAAAGACAGAGAGAGAGAGAGAGAGAGAGAGAGAGGCAGAGGGAGAAGCAGGCTTCCAAGGAACAGGGAGCCCGATGCGGGACTCGATCCCAGGACCCTGGGATCATGACCTGAGCCGAAGGCAGATGCTTAACCATCTGAGCCACCCAGGTGAACAAGGCAATGTTTCATTCCTCTTTTTTTTTTAAGATTTTATTTATTTATTTGAGAGAGAGAATGAGATAGAGAGAGAGCATGAGAGGGGGGAGGCTCCGAGGGAGAAGCAGACTCCCTGCTGAGCAGGGAGTCCGATGCGGGACTCGATCCCGGGACTCCAGGATCATGACCTGAGCCGAAGGCAGTCGCTTAACCAACTGAGCCACCCAGGCGCCCTCATTCCTCTTTTCTTATTAAATACCTCTACTTGACAAAGATTTGATAGAAAATAGTACTGCATGGAGCACTGGGGTGTTATACGAAAACAATGGATCGTGGATCACCACATCAAAAACTAATGATGTATTCAAAATCCAAGAGGCACAGAGAACCCCTCTCAAAATCAATGAAAATAGGTCAACACCCTGACATCTAATAGTAAAACTTACTGGTCTCAGAGACAAGAGAAAATGCTGAAAGCAGCTCAGGAGAAGAGATATGTAACCTACAATGGTAGAAACATTAGATTGGCAACAGACCTATCCACAGAGACCTGGCAGGCCAGAGAGGACTGGCATGATATCTTCAGAACACTAAATGAGAAAAATATGCAGCGAAGAATACTATATCCAGCTAGGCTGTCATTGAAAATAGAAGGAGAGATACTAAAGGAATTTGCAAACACGAAACCAGCCCTCCAAGAAATATTGAAAGGGGTCCTCTAAGCAAAGAGAGAGCCTAAAAGCAGCATAGATCAGAAAGGAACACAGACAATATACAGTAACAGTCACCTTACAGGCAATACAATGGCACTAAATTCATATCTTTCAATAGTTACCCTGAATGTAAATGGGCTCAATGCCCCAATCAAAAGACAGGCTATCACATTGGATTAAAAAATAAGACCCATCGATATGCTGTCTGCAAGACTCATTTTAGACCCAAAGACACCCCCACATTGAAAGTGAAGGGGTGGAAAACCATTTACCATGCTAATGGGCACCAAAAGCTGGGGTGGCAACCCTTATATCAGACAAATTAGATTTTAAACCAAAGACTGTACTAAGAGATGAGGAAGGACACTCTATCCTACTTAAAGGGTCTATCTACACAAGAAGATGTAACAATTGTAAATATCTATTCCCCGAACATGGGAGCAGCCAATTATATAAGGCAATTAATAACAAAAGCAAAGAAACACATTGACAACAATACAATAATAGTGGGGGACTTTAACACTCCCCTGACTGAAATGGACAGATCATCTAAGCAAAAAATGAACAAGGAAATAAAGACTTTATTTTTTTTTAAAGTTTTTTAAAAAAAAGATTTTATTTATTTGACATAAAGAGAGAGACAGAACAAGCAGGCAGAGGGAGAGGGAGAAGCAGGCTCCCCGCCGAGCAAGGAGCCTGATGCGGGACTCGATCCCAGGACCCTGGGATCATGACCTGAGCTGAAGGCAGATGCCCAGCCGACTGAGCCACCCAGGCGCCCAAGGAAATAAAGACTTTAAATGACACACTGGACCAAAAGGACTTCACAGACATATTCAGAACATTCCATCCCAAAGCAATGGAATACACATTCTTCTCGAGTGCCCATGGAACATTCTCCAGAATAGATCACATCCTAGGTCACAAATCAAGTCTCAGCCGGTACCAAAAGATTGGGATTATTCCCTGCATCTTTTCAGACCACAATGCTTTGAAACTAGAACTCAATCCCAAGAGGAAAGTCGGAAAGAACTCAAATACATGGAGGCTAAAGAGCATCCTACTAAAGAATGAATGGGTCAACCAGGAAATTAAAGAAGAATTAAAAAAATTCATGGAAACCAATGAAAATGAAAACACAACTGTTCAAAATCTTTGGGATACAGCAAAGGCAGTCCTGAGAGGAAAGTATATAGCAATACAAGCCTTTCTCAAGAAACAAGAAAGGTCTCAAATACACGACCTGACTCTACACCTAAAGGAGCTGGAGAAAGAACAGCAAAGAAATCCTAAACCCAGCAGGAGAAGAGAAATAATAAAGACCAGAGCAGAAATCGATGAAATAGAAACCAAAAGAACAGTAGAACAGATCAACGAAACTAGGAGCTGGTTCTTTGAAAGAATTAACAAGATTGATAAACCCCTGGCCAGACTTATCCAAAAGAAAAGAGAAAGGACCCAAATCCACAAAATCATGAATGAAAGAGGAGAGATCACAACCAACACCAAAGAAATACAAACAATTATAAGAACATATTATGAGCAACTCTATGCCAGCAAATTAGATAACCTGGAAGAAATGGGTGTATTCCTAGAGATGTATCAACTACCAAAACTGAACCAGGAAGAAATAGAAAACCTGAACAGACCTATAAGCACTAGGGAAATTGAAGCAGTCATCCAAAATCTCCCAAGAAACAAAAGCCCAGGGCCAGATGGCTTCCCAGGGGAATTCTATCAGACATTTAAAGAAGAATTAATACCTATTCTCCTGAAACTGTTCCAAAAAATAGAAATGGAAGGAAAACTTCCAAAGTCATTTTATGAGGCCACCATTACCTTGATCCCAAAACCAGAAAAAGACCCCATCAAAAAGAAGAATTACAGACCGGGGCGCCTGGGTGGCTCATTGGTTAAGCGACTGCCTTCGGCTCAGGTCATGATCCTGGAGTCCTGGGATCGAGTCCCACATCGGGCTTCCTGCTCAGCAGGGAGTCTGCTTCTCCTTCTGACTCTCTTCCCTCTCGTGCTCTCTCTCTCTCATTCTCTCTCTCTCAAATAAATAAATAAAATCTTTAAAAAAAAAAAGAAGAATTACAGACCGATATCCTTGATGAACACGGATGCATAAATTCTCACCAAAATACTAGCCAATAGGATCCAACAGTACATTGAAAGGATTATTCAACACGACGAAGCGGGATTTATCCCTGGGCTGCAAGGCTGGTTCCACATCCGCAAATCAAACAATGTGATACAATATATTAACAAAAGAAAGAACAAGAACCATATGATCCTCTCAATAGATGCAGAAAAAGCATTTGACAAAGTACAGCATCCTTTCTTGATCAAAACTCTTCAGACTATAGGGATAGAGGGTACATACCTCAATATCATAAAAGCCATCTATGAAAAACCTACAGCGAATATCATTCTCAATGGGGAAAAACAGAGCTTTCTCCCTAAGGTCAGGAATGTGGCAGGGATGCCGACTATCACCACTGCTATTCAACATAGTATTAGAAGTCCTAGCCACAGCAATCAGACAACAAAAAGAAATCGAAGGCATCCAAATCGGCAAAGAGGAAGTCAAACTTTCACTCTTTGCAGATGATATGATACTGTATGTGGAAAACCCAAAAGACTCCACCCCAAAACTGCTAGAACTCATACAGGAATTCAGTAATGGGGCAGGATATAAAATCAATGTACAGAAATCAGTGGCATTCCTATACACCAACAACAAGACAGAAGAGAGAGAAATTAAGGAGTCGATCCCATTTACAATTGCACCCCAAACCATAAGATACCTAGGAATAAATTTAACCAAAGAGGCAAAGGGTCTGTACTCAGAAAACTATAAAATACTCATGAAAGAAATTGAGGAAGACACAAAGAAATGGAAAGACATTCCATGCTCATGGATTGGAAGAACAAATATTGTGAAGATGTCAATGCTACCTAGAGCTATCTACACATCCAATGCAATCCCCATCAAAATACCATCCACTTTTTTCAAAGAAATGGAACAAATAATCCTAAAATTTGTATGGAACCAGAAGAGACCCCGAAGAGCCAGAGGAATCTTGAAAAAGAAAAGCAAAGCTGGCGGCATCACAATTCCGGACTTCCAGCTCTATTACAAAGCTGTCATCATCAAGACAGTATGGTACTGGCACAAAAACAGACACATAGATCAATGGAACAGAATCGAGAGCCCAGAAATGGACCCTCAACTCTATGGTCAACTCATCTTTGACAAAGCAAGAAAGAATGTCCAATGGAAAAAAGACAGTCTCTTCAACAAATGGTGTTGGGAAAATCGGACAGCCACATGCAGAAGAATGAAACTGAACCATGTCCTTACACCACACCCAAAAATAGACTCCAAATGGTTGAAAGATCTAAACGTGAGACAGGAGTCCATCAAAATCCTAAAGGAGAACACAGGCAGCAACCTCTTCGACCTCAGCCGCAGCAACTTCTTCCTAGAAACATCGCCAAAGGCACGGGAAGCCAGGGCAAAAATGAACTATTGGGATTTCATCAAGATAAAAAGCTTTTGCACAGCAAAAGAAACAGTCCACAAAACCAAAAGACAACCGACAGAATGGGAGAAAATATTTGCAAACGACATATCAGATAAAGGGCTAGTATCCAAAATCTATAAAGAACTTATCAAACTCAACACCCAAAGAACAGATGATCCAACCAAGAAATGGGCAGAAGACATGAACAGACATTTTTCCAAAGAAGACATCCAAATGGCCAACGGACACATGAAAAAGTGCTCAACATCGCTCGGCATCAGGGAAATCCAAATCAAAACCTCAATGAGATACCACCTCACACCCGTCAGAAAGGCTAAAATTAACAAGTCAGGAAACAACAGATGTTGGCGGGGATGCAGAGAAAGGGGAACTCTCCTACCCTGTTGGTGGGAATGCAAGCTGGTGCAGCCACTCTGGAAAACAGTATGGAGGTTCCTCAAACAGTTGAAAATAGAGCTACCATACGATCCAGCAATTGCACTACTGGGTATTTACCCCAAAGATACAAATGTAGGGACCCGAAGGGGTACGTGCACCCCAATGTTTATAGCAGCAATGTCCACAATAGCCGAACTGTGGAAAGAGCCAAGATGTCCATCGACAGATGAATGGATAAAGAAGAGGTGGTATATATACACAATGGAATATTATGCAGCCATCAAAAGGAATGAGATCTTGCCATTTGCAATGACATGGATGGAACTGGAGGGTGTTATGCTTAGTGAAATAAGTTAATCAGAGAAAGACATGTATCATATGACCTCACTGATATGAGGAATTCTTAATCTCAGGAAACAAACTGAGTGTTGCTGGAGTGGTGGGGGGTGGGAGGGATGGGGTGGCTGGGTGACAGACATTGGGGAGGGTATGTGCTATGGTGAGCGCTGTGAATTGTGCAAGACTGTTGAATCAGAGATCTGTACTTCTGAAACAAATAATGCAATATATGTTAAAAAAAAAGAAGATAGCAGGAGGGGAAGAATGAAGGGAGGTAAATTGGAGGAGGAGACGAATCATGAGAGACGATGGACTCTGAAAAACAAACTCAGGGTTCTAGAGGGGAGGCGGGTGGGGGGATGGGTTAGCCTGGTGATGGGTATTAAAGAGGGTACGTTCTGTGTGGAGCACTGGGTGTTATGCACAAACAATGAATCATGGTCATTTACATCAAAAACTAATGATGTAATGTATTGTGATTAACATAACAATAAAAAATTTAAAGAAAAAAAAGATATATATTGTAATCCCTGGAGCAACCTAAATAAATAAATAAAAACGTCAAAAAATAGGTTTAAAATAAAAAAATCTAATGATGTATTATATGGTGACTAACATAACATAATAAAATTAAAAAAAGAATGGATAGAAAATAAAAACTTGGGACAGAATGGTATGGGGGGAAATTTGAGGGGAACACAAAGCAAGGAAAGGAGGGGTAAAGAGAGGAGAGAGGAAAGCAGGAGAAAAGGTAGGCATATTTAAGAAAGTTTCTCTTAAGTTTTGTTTTCTTGTCACCTCCATCTTTTCTATCAGACCCCTCAGCAACATGAAATCAGGAAACCTCTCAGATACTATAGAGTTCCTCCTTCTGGGACTGTCAGAGGAATCAGAACTGCAGCCCCTCCTATTCTGCCTGTTCCTGTCTGTGTACCTGGTCTCTGTGCTCGGGAACCTGCTCATCATCCTGGCCACTATGTATGACTCCCACCTCCACACCCCCATGTACTTCTTCCTCTCTAATCTATCTTTTGTTGACATCTGTTTCACCACCACAATGATTCCAATGATGCTTGTGAACATCCAGACACAAAGCAAATCCATCAGTTACATAGGCTGCCTCACACAAATCTGCTTTGTCCTGACTTTGGCTGGATTAGAAATGGAATTCTGGTCATGATGGCCTTTGATCGATTTGTGGGCCATCTGTCACCCACTGAGGTACAATATCATCATGAACCCCAAACTGTAGGCTGCTCGTTCTGCTGTACTTCCTTATTAGTGTTCTGGATGCCCTTCTCCACACTTTGATGGCACTACAAATTTCCTTCTGCACCTGGAGACCTGGAGATTCCCCACTTTTTCTGTGAATTAGCTCATACTCTCAAGCTTACCTGTTCTGATATCCTCATCAATAACATCCTCGTGTATTTAGTGACCAGCCTGTTGGGTGTTATTCCTCTCTCTGGGATAATTATCTCTCTCTTTTTTTTTTAAGATTTTATTTATTTATTTGAGAGACAGAGAGAATGAGAGAGAAAGCACATGAGATGGGGGGAGGGTCAGAGGGAGAAGCAGACTCCCTGCTGAGCAGGGAGCCCGATGCGGGACTCGATCCAGGGACTCCAGGATCATGACCTGAGCCGAAGGCAGTCGCTTAACCAACTGAGCCACCCAGGCGCCCTGGGATAATTATCTCTTACACTCGAATTTTCTTGTCTGTCCTGAAAAATCCCATCAGCTGGTGGAAAATATAAGGCACTTTCCGTTTGTGGGTCACACTTAATTTTTTCCCTGGTCTATGGGACAGGTTTTGGGGTGTACCTTAATTCTGCAGCTACACACACCCCCCAGGAAGAGTGCAATAGTATCAGCCATGTACACTGTGGTCACCCCCATGATGAACCCCTTTATCTATAGTCTGAGGACCAAGGACATGATGGGGGCTTTGAGGAAACTTCTCTAGAGTATCATCTTTCCATTAATGTGTCAGCTGCTTTGGACTTACACTGCTGGAACTTGACAAAAATAATGTGCGATCCAGACAGCCTGACCAACTTTGAATATATGAAACCAGAGATAAAATGGTTAAGGGTAAGAATTTTGAAATCAGACCAGCTGGGTTTGAATCCTACCTCCACTGAAATATAGCCATGTGGCCTTTGACACTTTATCTCAACTCTCTAAACTCAGTTTCCTCACCTATAAAATTGGCGTGATTATATTAGTTTATATTTTGGGAAGATATGAGATACTCCAGCTCAGTTAGGATGCATGCCTTCAGCTGTACTAAGGCAAAATTCTCAACTCCAATACAGTCAAGTGATAAAACAATGATCTTTCCTAACAAAAACTTAAGGGATTGGGTAGGTCCAGGCACAGAACCCCAGGGATGCATTTCACTCTGCCATGTGGTGGTATTTGCTTATCAGGGCTATTCTCTTGGTGGTCACTGATGCCTGATCCAGGGCAGAGGTCTTTCAGACCCAGAAACAAAAACTGATGACCTCTCCTTGGGTTTCCTTGCAACACAAACATAGTATTTCCAAGGAGATGTCCAGAAAGCATTATTCTTATCATCAGCCCAAATTGAGATATGTGTCCTGTATTAGTTTCCTATTGTCCTTGTAACATTACAAACTTAGCCTCTTAAAACAACATGTATGCATTCTGTTGCAGTCTGAAGGTCAGAAGTCTGAAATCAGCTATATGGCAAAGCGTTAGTTTCCTTCTGAAAGCTGGTTGGAGAAAAAGTTATCATTTAACAGGTACAGAGTTTCTGTTTGGGATGATAAAAAACGTTCAGGAAATGGATAGTGGTGATGGTCATACAACACTGTGAGTGTTCTTAATGCCATGGAATTGTACACTTAAAATAGCTGAAGACATACAAATGGCTAACTGACACATGAAAAAATGTTCATCATCATTAGCCATCAGGGAAATTCAAATCAAAACCACATTGAGATACCACCTTACACCAGTTAGAAGGGCAAAAATTGACATGGCAAGAAACGACAAATGTTGGCGAGGTTGTTTAGAAAGGGGAACCCTCTTACACTGTTGGTGGGAATGCAAGTTGGTACAGTCACTTTGGAAAACAGTGTCAAGATGCCTCAAAAAATTAAAAATAGAGCTACCCTATGACCCAGCAATTGCACTACTGGGTATTTACCCCAAAGACACAGATATAGTGAAAAGAAGGGCCACATGCACCCCAGTGTTCATAGCAGCAATGTCCGCAATAGCCAAACTGTGGAAAGAGCTGAGATGCCCTTCAACAGATGAATGGATAAAGATGTGGTCCATTATATACAATGGAATATTACTCAACCATCAGAAAGAATGAATACCCAACTTTTGTATCAACATGGATGGGACTGGAGGAGATTATGCTAAGTGAAATAAGCAGAGAAAGTCAATTATCATATGGTTTCACTTATTTGTGGAACATAAGGAATAGCATAGAGGACATTAGGAGAAGGAAGGGAAAAATGAAGGGGGGGAATCAAAGGGGGAGATGAAACATGAGAGACTATGCAATCCGAGAAACAAACTGACGGTTTTAGAGGGGAGGGGTTGAGGGGATGGGTTAGCCCGGTGATGGGTGTTAAGGAGGGCATGTATTGCATGGAGCACTGGGTGTTATAGGAAAACAATGAATCGGGGCACCTCGGTGGCTCGGTGGTAAGCGTCTGCCTTCAGCTCAGGTCATGGTCCCAGGGTCCTGGGATCGGGCCCCGCATCAGGCTCCCTGCTCCACAGGAAGCCTGCTTCTCCCTCTCCCACTCCCCCTGCTTGTGTTCCCTCTCCCGCTGTCTCTCTCTGTCAAATAAATAAATAAATCTTAAAAAAAAAAGAAAACAATGAATCATGGATCACTACATCAAAAACTAATGATGTATTGTATGGTGACTAACATAACATAATAAAATAAAATTTAAAAAATAAAAATAAAATAGCTGAAATAGTAAATTTTATGTGATACATATTTACCACAATAAAAAACTCAAAAGAATTCATTCCAATGTACCAAAGCATTAAACACAAGAATCAAAGTGATTAAATATTTTGGAAGATAAAATAGGAAAATATTTTTTAATAATTTTTTATTGTTATGTTAATCACCATACATTACATCATTAGTTTTTGATGTAGTGTTCCATGATTCATTGTTTGTGCATAACACCCAGTGCTCCACGCAGAATGTGCCCTCTTTAATACCCATCACCAGGGTAACCCATCCCCCCACCCCCCTCCCCTCTAGAACCCTCTGTTGGTTTTTCAGAGTCCATCATCTCTCATGGTTCGTCTCCCGGTCCGACTTACTCCCCTTCATTCTTCCCCTCCTGCT
>NW_027397144.1:20079-36620 GCF_003265705.2 Callorhinus ursinus | reverse complement strand
CTGACCTTCTGCACAGACCTTGAAATCCCTCTCTTCTTCTGTGAAGTTGTTCAGGTCATCAAGCTTGCATGTTCTGACACCCTCATCAATAACATCCTGATATATTTTGCAACTAGCATATTTGGCGGTATTCCTCTGTGTGGAATCATTTTCTCTTATACTCAGATAGTATCCTCTGTTTTGAGAATGCCATCAGCAGGTGGGAAATATAAAGCTTTTTCCACCTGTGGGTCTCACCTGTCAGTTGTGTCTTTGTTCTATGGGACAGGTTTGGGGGTATACATAAGTTCTGCTCTTACTAACTCTTCCAGAAACACTGCAGTGGTTTCAATGATGTACACTGTTGTCCCTCAAATGATGAACCCCTTCATCTACAGCCTGAGGAACAGGGACATGAAGGGAGCCTTGAGGAAACTCATAAGTAGAACACCTTCTCTTCTGTGACTGTGTCATCTGCATGGACTGTGGTTTCTAGAATGAGTCAAAGTGACAAAAATACATGGTGAGCCAGAATGTCAGATTCTTGCATCACCAAGTTCTTTTAGAATGACTAGAGAACTTAATGGGTAAGTTCATCTTAACTTTGTGTTGAAACTTGATTTGTTCTTTGAATAGCTCTGTGATGTTTCAAAAATGAATTCTATTATCAAACGCAGTTTCTTTGGTCAGGTCCATAGAGCTGAACCTGAGGCAGGGCATACAGTGATTTTGTTTGGATATTCAAGGAAGAAGAAAAGTAAAGAAGTTGGATGGATCATGGAGAGGATCCAAATAAGTCTGTAGTCATGGAGACATAATTCTGCCAATTCCATAGATTGCACCGTTTGAATTGCACTTTGAAAATAAGCCTCCTATGAAACATGGGAGGAATGGATCTTTTATGCCTAATTTGGTAATTTCCAAGAGTGGTCACTGGTAACTTGTGTCTGTGCATAGCACTATCAGCATCTACTACACTTAGTTTCATCATCTATAAAACTGTTATAATTTGATTATCTTGGTAGTTTGAGATGATGGTAAATGAAGATAAACTGTTTAACTTAATTAGTGAAAAAAACTTTGTTTTGGGTGCCTGGGTAGCTCAGTCGTTAAGCGTCTGCTTTCGGCTCAGGTCGTGATTCCAGGGCCCTGGGATGAAGCCCTGCATCGGGCTCCCTGCTCAGCAGGAAGCCTGCTTCTCCCTCTCCCACTCCCCCTGCTTGTGTTCCCTCTCTCGCTGTCTCTTTCTGTCAAATAAATAAATAAAATCTTTAAAAAAAACCCTTTGTTTCTGCTAAAAGAAAGTAACCCTGACTCTAATAGACACAAGCAATAAAGAATGTTATATTCTTTTTAAAAAAGTTTTTATTTTATTCCAGTTAGGTAACACAAAATGTTATATTAGTGTCAGGTGATATAGTGATTCAACACCCATACAACACCCAGTGCTCATAACAACTGCCCTCCTATATCCCCATCACCTATTTCAGCCATTTCCCCCACCTACCTCCCCTCTGGTAACCATCAGTTTATTCTCTGTAGTTAAGAGTCTGTTTCTTGGCTTGCCTCTCTCTCTCTTTTTTCCCCTTTGCTTATTTGTTTTGTTTCTTAAATTCCACACATAAGTTAAATCATATGGTATTTGTCTTTCTCTGACTTATTTCACTTAGCATTATACTCTCTAGCTCCATTCATGTTGTTACAAATGGCAAGATTTCATTTCTCTTTATGGCTGAATAGTATTTCATTTTACATATCTATTTTTATGTATAATATATAGATATACAATGAATATTATTCATATATACACATACATATGACATCTTTATCCATTCATCTATCAGTGGACACTTGGGCTATTTTCATAATTTGGCTATTGTAAGTAATTCTGCAATAAACATAGGGGTGACTTTTCAAAGTGGGTATCCTGTCCAATATTGATGGAAATTTTGTTTGTAACTGGTTTTCTGTTATTATGAATAAAGCTGTTGGAATATTCTCATCTATGTCCCTTGGTGGAAATAAGATAGCCAGTTATACACATTAGAAGGTCCGGATAATCTATATCATCATCAATATACTTTCAAGGATACTGATAACCTGGTGGGAGTAAAAATAATTTATTAATTGGCATATCTTATTGTTATGTGGCTGGGCATCTTCACATATTAACTTTCTTTTATTATTTATAATTTTTTAATTAAAAAATTTTATTCCAGTATAATTAATACTTTATTATATTAGTTTCACTATACAATAGAATGATTCAACAATTCTATACATTACTCAGTGCTCATGATGATAAATGTACTCTTCATCTCCTTCACCTATTTCACCCAGCCCTCCACACACCTTCCTTCTGGCAACCATCAGTTTATTCTCTGTATTTAAGAGTCTGGTTGTTTTTTGTTTTTTGTTTTTGTTTTTTGTCTTTCTCTTTTTTTTTAAAAAAAGATTTTATTTATTTATTTATTTGAGAGAGAGATCGAGCGAGAGAACATGAGCAGGGCAGGGAGGGGTAGGGGGAGAACAGAGTCCCCGATGCGGGACTTGATCCCAGGATCCTGGGATCATGACCTGAGCCAAAGGCAGACGCTTAACTGAGCCACCCAGGTGCCCTGTCTCTCTTTTTCTTTGATGGTTTGTTTTGTTTTTTAAATTCTACCTATGAAGGAAATCATATGGTATTTGTCTTTCTTTCTTTTTTTTTAAGATTTTATTTATTTATTTGACAGAGGCACAGCAAGAGAGGGAACACAAGCAGAGGGAGTGGGAGAGGGAGAAGCAGGCTTCCTGAGGAGCAGGGAACCCGATGCGGGGCTCAATCCCAGGACCCTGGGATCATGACCTGAGCCAAAGGCAGTAGCTTAATGACTGAGCCACCCGGGCACCCCTGGTATTTGTCTTTCTCTGACAAATCTTGCCATGTTGTTGCAAATGGGAAGGTTTCATTCTTTTTTATGACTGAGAAATATTCCACTGTGTGTATATATACCACATCTTCTTTATCTATTCATCAGTGAATGAACACTTGGATTGCTTCCATAATTTGGCTACTGTAAATAATGCTGTAATAAACATAGGGGTGTATATATCTTTTTGAATGAGTATTTTTGGGTTCTTACTACTGGTAAATATCCAGTAGTAGAATTACTGGACCATATGGTAATTCCATTTTTTTCTTTCTTTTTTTTTTTTTAAAGATTTTATTTATTTATTCATGAGAGACAGAGGGAGAGAGAGAGAGAAGCAGAGGGAGAAGCAGGCTCCCAAGGAGCAGGGAGCCCGATGCGGGACTCGATCCCAGGACCCCGGGATCATGACCCGAGCCGAAGGCAGACGCCCAACCATCTGAGCCACCCAGGCGCCCGGTAATTCCATTTTTAATTCTTTGATGAATCTTCATACTGTTTTCCACAGTAGCTGCACCAGCTTGCATTCCCACCAATAGTATGTGAAGCTTCCTTTTTCTCCACATCCTTGCCAACACCTGTTGTTTCTTGTATTTTTGAATTTAGTCATTCTGACATGTGTGATGTGACATCTCATTGTGGTTTTGATTTGCATTTTCCTGATGATTAGTGATGTTGAGCATTTTTCATGTGTCTGTTGGCCATCTCTATGTCTTCTTTGGAGAAGTGTCTATTCATGTCTTCTGCCCACTTTTTAGCGGATTATTTATTTTTTTGTTTGAGTTGTGTAAGTTCTTTGCATATTTTGGATACTAACCCCTTATCAGATATGTCTTCTCCCATTCAGTAGGTTGTTTTTTCTTTTGTTGATTGTTTCCTTAGCTGTACAGAAACTTTTCATTTTGATGTAGTCTCAATAGTTTAATTTTGCTTTTTTATATTTATTTAAATTCAATTATCCAAGGTATAGTACATCATTAGTTTTTGATATAATGTTCAGTGATTCATTTGTTTCCCTTGCCTCAGGAGACATATCTAGAAAAATGTTGCTGTGGCTGATGTCAGAGAAATTACTACCTGTGCTTTCCTCTAGGATTTTTATGGTTTCAGGTGTCAGCTTCCCTTTCTTTTAAATATTTGTTTGTGGTATTTCTACTGAGTTTATGTTTTTCTTACTTATTTTTAAAATGTCTTCTTTTTTTAAAAGGTTTTATTTATTTATTTGAGAGAGAGAGTGAGAGAGAGAGAGAGAGAGAGTGCACGAGAGGGGGTAGGGTCAGAGGAAGAAGCAGACTCCCCACTGAGCAGGGAGCCTAATGTGGGACTTGATCCTGGAACTCCAGGATCATGACCTGAGCCCAAGGCAGTTGCTTAGCCAACTGAGCCAGCCAGGTGCTCCTATGCTTTTCTTATTAATTCACATAAGTTTTTTAGATAATTTTAACCCACAGTACCCTAGAGTGAACAAATATGTACCTTGAAAATATTGTGAAAAAATTAGAAAAAAAATAGTTACAAATATGTAAAAAGAAGTAACAGATTTGTCTGCATTGATGAGAGACAAATTGTTACACAGAATAAATTAGAATCTACTTATAAATATACACAATGAAGATTAAGCTTCAGGAAACAGTGACTCTTAGAAGAAAAACTTTTGAGAGTTCCCCATTTTACAACAACTCAGCTATATTTTCAAATGTATTATTTATATCAATATATAAAAACTATATTTTCATAGCTAAAATTGGTATCAGACTTACTGATGTCATTCATTGGATAGAGATCCCTTCATTAATACCTAAGAAAAGAAGACTGAAATTCACTTAGAGAAGGATAGTATGTCTATATTTGCAAAACATCTGAAATGGAGATGAACAGACCCAGATGTACATGATGTACACTTGGTCTCCTAGGGTCAAGAAAGCACCATCCTGAATTCCACTGTTCTAGAGTCTTGGTCCTTGAGGATTTACACTGCCCTGGGATGTCTGTGAAAAAAAAATTGCTTAGTTAATGAGGAGCTTTGGAAATTGAACCTTCAGGGATACAGAGACTGCAATCTGCCTGTGACCACCTCATTCAACATGAAAAGTAGTAGCACACCTAAGCCTCCTCCCACAGATGATCCCTCTTGTTCCGGAGCCTGGGTCTCACTCAATCCCTCTGCCCTTCCTGAGAACAGATCTTCCATAAGGTACATCAGAAATGTCAATCATCATTCCACTATGATGCCAACCAGGTAACCTAACACCCCTTACTCAATGTTTGGAAATGGGGGCAAATGTCTTACTACAGGTTCATCTGGGGCAGCTGTGAAGAGAGTACATACACCAAATGATTGAATCCAAGTCACCTATGGTCCTTTCACCTGTCTTGTCTTCACGTGTTTCCTTGTACTTTTTGCCATCACTCCATTTACTAATACCTTTTCACTCAATTGTATGGCCAGGACCATTTCTTCTTGGGTAGAAATCTGCTTTTTAAAAAACATGACTGTTGGGGCCCTTAGGGCCTGGGTGGCTCAGTCGGTTAAGCATCTGCCTTTGGCTTAGGTCATGCTCCCAGGGTTCTGGGATCAACCTCTGCATTGGGCTCCTTGCTCAGGGGGGAGTCTGCTTCTCCGTTTGCCCCTTACCCCTCACCCCTCACCCCGGTCTCATGCTCTCTTTCTCAAATAAATAAATAAATAAAATCTTAAAAAAATAAAGTCTAAAAAATATGACCATTATAAAATTTTCTGACATTTACTTATAATCTTGTAGTGGTAAGAGGGCAGGAAGTTTGGAAAAAGTTTACCTTATCTTCTCATTCTTGGTTCTTGACACATCTATGTATTATCTCAGTTGTCTGCCTCTGAAGTATCTAGAGGTCCAGACAGAATGTTTCTTTTTTTAAGATTTATTTATTTATTTATTTATTTATTTATTTTTTAGACAAGGAGATATTGAATACAAGAGTGGAGAAAAGGGAAATTGTCAATATTAGGAGCATTACTTTCCCCATAAACGCAGAAAAGAAGGTCCATAAGTTAGAATCACCTTTTCTGGGAAAGGGTTAACAGTGGAGGTCTCAGGAGAATCAAAGGAGTTGCTGGAGAATCTTCTGTTGTTATTGGAGGTTGAGTGATGGTTTTATTTTCAGCACCACAGCTGAGAAACAGCTCCCTGCCTGCCATTCATAGTGTCTCTCATGGACCCAAAGCAGGGCATGATCTCACAACCCTGAGTTCATGATCTGAGCTGAAACCAAGAGTTGGATGCTTAACCGACTGCGTCACCCAGGTGCCCCCCAGACAGAATCTTCAGGTACCTTCCCAGTCTGTTTCTTTTTATAAAATTACCAAATGTTTTATTTTTTTTCAGAAGTAAACATTTTTATTGAAGTGTAACATACACAAAGAAAGGTGCACTAATTAATGAATTTTCTAAAGTGGAATAAACCCACATAACTACTAAGTCTGATCAAGAAATTAAGCAAAAACTAATGATGTACTGTATGGTGACTAACATAACATAATAAAAAATGATAAAAAAAAGAAAGCATTACAAGGTGTTCACATTCTACATATTAGTTTATTTTTTAAAAGGATTTTATTTATTCATTTGAGAGAGAGAGGATGAGCATGGGGAGGGACAGAGGGAGAGGGAGAGAGAAAAGCCTGACATGGGGATCAATCCTAGGACTCTGAGATCATGACCTGAGCCAAAGTCAGACACTTAACTAACTGAGCCACCCAGGTGCCCCTAAAATTACAAAATGTTTTAAATAAACAGAGCATCATAAACAGTGTAATTTTTTAAAATGACTACCTCTTAACCCTCTCCAGACTTAATAGCTATTGATGCTCTGCTTTATCAGCTTCAGGCTTTTATTATTATTATTTTTATTATGGTATTTTATTTTTTTATTATGTTATGTTAATCACCATACATCATTAGTTTTTTGTCTTTAAATTTTTTATTGTTATGTTAATCACCATACATTACATCATTAGTTTTTGATGTAGTGTTCCATGATTCATTGTTTACATATAACACCCAGTGCTCCATTCAGTACGTGCCCTCTAAAATACCCATCACCAGGCTAACTGATCCCCCACCCCCTCCCCTCTAGAACCCTCAGTTTGTTTCTCAGAGTCCATAGTCTCTCATGGTTCGTCTCCCCCTCCAATTCCCCCCCTTAATTTTTCCCTTCCTGCTATCTTCTTCTTCTTCTTTTTTTTAACATAATGTATTATTTGTTTCAGAGGTACAGATCTGTGATTCAAGTCTTACACAATTCAGAGGGCTCACCATAGCACATACCCTCCCTTATTATTATTATTATTTTTAAAGGTTTTTATTTATTTATTTGTCAGAAAGAGAGAGAGAGTGCACAGCAGGGAGAGAGGCAGGCAGAGGGAGAAGCAGGCTCCCCGCTGAGCAAGGAGCCTGATGTGGGACTTGATCCCAGGGTCCTGGGATCATGACCTGAGCTGAAGGCAGATGCTTAACCAACTGAGCCACCCAGGCATCCCAGGTTTTTATTATTTTTAAAGAAACAGAATAATATACATACAGAAGGCACCCATCTCTTATTCCTCTCTATTAGTCTCCATCCCATCCCGAGATGGTTTTTGCCTCTAGTGATGCTCCTCCTCCTGGTCTAGGAAACACACATTTGATTGACTCCATCTTTTCCATCAGATTCATCAACAATATGGAATCCAGAAATGATACACATGTCTCAGATTTCCTTCTCATGAGAGTGACAGAGGATCCAGAACTGCAGTTCCCCCTATTCATCCTGTTCTTATCCATGTACCTGGTCACCATCCTGGGAAACTTGCTCATCATCCTGGCTGTCAGCTCTGACTCCCACCTCCACACACCCATGTACTTCTTTCTCTCCAACCTGTCTATTAATGATATCTGTTTAAGCACAACCACTATCCCAAAGATGATGGTGAACATCCAAACACAGAATCAAAGCATCACTTACACAGGCTGCCTCACCCAGATCTGCTTTATCCTGGTTTTTGCAAGTTTAGAAAGTAGTCTTCTTGCAGTAATGGCCTATGACCGCTATGTGGCCATTTGTCATCCACTGAGGTACACCGTCATCATGAACTCCCGCCTCTGTGGCCTTCTGATTCTACTCCCCCTCTTCGTCATCATTGTGGATGCCCTGATGCACAGTCTAATGGTATTGCAACTGACCTTCTGCACAGACCTTGAAATCCCTCTCTTCTTCTGTGAAGTTGTTCAGGTCATCAAGATTGCATGTTCTGACACCCTCATCAATAACATCCTGATATATTTTGCAACTAGCATATTTGGCGGTATTCCTCTGTGTGGAATCATTTTCTCTTATACTCAGATAGTATCCTCTGTTTTGAGAATGCCATCAGCAGGTGGGAAGTATAAAGCTTTTTCCACCTGTGGGTCTCACCTGTCAGTTGTGTCTTTGTTCTATGGGACAGGTTTGGGGGTATACATAAGTTCTGCTCTTACTAACTCTTCCAGAAACACTGCAGTGGTTTCAATGATGTACACTGTTGTCCCTCAAATGATGAACCCCTTCATCTACAGCCTGAGGAACAGGGACATGAAGGGAGCCTTGAGGAAACTCATAAGTAGAACACCTTCTCTTCTGTGACTGTGTCATCTGCATGGACTGTGGTTTCTAGAATGAGTCAAAGTGACAAAAATACATGGTGAGCCAGAATGTCAGATTCTTGCATCACCAAGTTCTTTTAGAATGACTAGAGAACTTAATGGGTAAGTTCATCTTAACTTTGTGTTGAAACTTGATTTGTTCTTTGAATAGCTCTGTGATGTTTCAAAAATTAGTTCCAATTCCTAAGCCTGGTATTTTTGGTGGGATCCTCACAAGCTGTCCCAAGACAAGGGTTATACTCATAATGAAATGTCAGAAGAGAAGTGAGAGAAGTTGGACAGGTCAGGGAGAGGATCAAATAAGTCTGTGGTTATAGGAGAGATTTGATTCTGCCTGATCTCACGGTTATGGCCATGTGAATTGCACTCCAGAGACAAGCCAGATGTATGACCTGGTGTGTGTGTGGGGAGCTGTTCTTTCATACTCCAATAATTCCTGAAACCTATCACTGGTCAGTGTCAGTGCAGGGTAACATCAGCATTAACTATACTCAGTTCTATAATGTGATTATCTCATTGGCTTGAGATGATCATTAGACCTTTGATCCTGATCAGTGAGGAAGCTATCATCTCTACTAAGAAAGTAATCCTGATTATAAAATGCCAAAACAATAAACATATTTGTATTTCCCTGATGATCGGTGATGGTGAGCATCTTTTCATGTATTTGTTGGCCATCTATATGTCTCCTTTGGAAAAATGTCTGTTCATGTCTTCTGCCCATTTCTTATTGGATTTTCATTTTTTTGCATGTTGAGTTTTATAAGTTCTTTATAGATTTTAGATATTAATCCTTTATCAAATATGTCATTTGCAAATATATCCTCCCATTCCATACGTTGCCTTTGATGGTTTCCTTCACTGTGCAGAAGCTTTTTATTTTGATGAAGTTTCGATTGTTTATTTTATTTTATTTTTTTGAATCATGGGGCATTTTTATTATAATTTTATATTTCAAAGTGGTTATACCAATTTACATTCTGATCCACAGTATATGTGTTCCTCTTGCTTCATATTCTCACCAGTACTTTGATTACCAGTCTCATGGGTGAGGTTATATGGTATTACATTATGGGTTTCAAAAAAGATTTTATTTATTTATTTATTTGACAGAGAGAGACACTGCGAGAGAAGGAACACAAGCAGGGGGAGTGGAAGAGGGAGAAGCAGGCTTCCCACTGAGCAAGAAGCCCGATGTGGGGCTCGATCCCAGGACCCTGGGATCATGACCTGAGCCGAAGGCAGCCGCTTAACTGAGTCACCCAGGCCCCCTTACGTTATGGTTTTAATGTGCATTTCCTTAACTACAAATGAGATAGAACATTTTTTTTAAGATAGAACCTTTTTTAATAGGTTAATTGGCTATTTAGATTTCTTTTTCTGTGAAGTGCATGTTCAAGTTTTTGCCCATTTTTCTACTGATTTTTTTTTCTAGCTGATGTGTATAAGTTTATATATAAACTTATATAAACTGAGCCACCCAGGCACCCCACACTGAAACTATAGATCACTTGGGATAAGTGAAACCTTTATCATGACATGTCTTCTAATCTGTAAATGTGGTATCTACATCTAAAACGAATGATG
The DNA here is from genome assembly GCF_003265705.2 of Callorhinus ursinus. Lineage (NCBI taxonomy): Eukaryota > Metazoa > Chordata > Mammalia > Carnivora > Otariidae > Callorhinus > Callorhinus ursinus. The sequence goes on along the minus strand of NW_027397144.1, from coordinate 26,485 downwards.
TACTATATGTTGGCTAATTGAATTTAAGTAATAAAAATGAGAGACATTTGGGGGATGCCTGTGTGGCTCAGTTGGTTAAACGTCTGCCTTCAGCTCAGGTCATGATCCTAGGGTCCTGGGATTGAGTCCCCCATCTGGTTCCTTGCTTAGTGGGGAGCCTGCTTCTCCCTCTGCCTGCCGCTCCCCTTGCTTGTGCTCTCTCTCTGACAAATAAATAAAATCTCAAGAAAAGAAAGAAAGACATTTGAGAAGACCTAAATCAGTTGTTTTTTTTTTTAAACCTGTTGTGATTCTTTTTTTTTTTTAAGATTTTATTTATTTATTAGAGATCGAGTGAGAGAGAAACAGCATGAGAGGGGAGAGAGTCAGAGGGAGAAGCAGGCTCCCCACTGAGCTGGGAGCCCGATGTGGGACTCAATCCCAGGACTCCGGGATCATGACCTGAGCCGAAGGCAGTCGCTTAACCAACTGAGCCACCCAGGCGCCCTCTAAATCAGTTGTTTATTTTTGCTTTTGTTTCCCTTGCTTCAGGAGATGTATCTAGAAAGAAGTTGCTATGGCCAATGTCAAAGAGGTTACTGCTTGTGTTTTCCTCTAGGATTTTTCTAGTTTCAGGTCTTATATTTAGGTTTTTAATCATTATGAATTTATTTTTGTGTTTGGTGTAAGAGAGCAGTCCAGTTTAATTCTTCTGCATGTTGCTGTTGAGTTTTCCAACACCATTTGTTGAAGAGACTGTTTTTCCCACTGGATATTCTTTCCTGCTTTGCAAAGATTAATTGATCATATAGCTGTAGTTTTATTTCTGGGCTTTCTATTCTGTTCCATTGATCTCTGTGTCTCTTTTTGTGCCAGTACCATATTGCCTTGATGACTACAGCTTTGTAATATAACTTGAAGCCTGGAATTGTGATGCCTCCAGCTTTGCTTTTTTTTTTTTTTTTTTTTTAAATTTTTTGTGTCTATTCAGGATCTCTTTTGGTTCCATACAAATTTTAGGAATTTTTGTTCTAGCTCTGTGAAAAATGCTGTTGATATTTTGATAAGAATTGCATTAAATGTATAGATTGCTTTGGGTAGTATAGACATTTTAACATGTTTGTCCTTCTAATCCATGAACATGAAATGTCTTTCCATTTCTTTGTGTCATCATCAATTTCTTTTGCCAGTGTTTTATAGTTTTCAGAGTACAGGTCTTTCACCTCTTTGGTTAAGTTTATTCCTAGGTATGTTATTATTTTTGGTGCAATTGTAAATGGGATTGATTCCTTAAATTCTCTTTCTGCTGCTTCATTGTTGATGTATAGAAATGCAACAGATTTCTGTACATTGATTTTGTATCTTGCCAGTTTACTGAATTCGTTGATCAATTCTAGCAGTTTTTTAGTGGAGTCTTTTGGGTTTTCTATATAGAATATTGCATCATCTGCAAATAGTGAAAGTTTTACTTCTTCCTTGCTGATTTGAATGCCTTTTATTTCTTTTTGTTGTCTGATTGCTGTGGCTAGGACTTCCACCATACACAGTGAAGGAAACCATCAACAAAACTAAAAGGCCACTTATGGAAACATATTTGCAAACAACATATCCAATAAGGGTTAGTATCCAAAATCTATAAAGAACTTATCAAACTCAACACCCAAAACACAAATAATCCAGTTAAGAAATGGGCAGAAGACATGAACACACATTTTTCCAAAGAAGACACCTAGATGGCTAACAGACACATGAAAAGATGCTCACCATCACTCATCATCAGGGAAATACAAATCAGAACTACAATAAGATATCATCTCACACCTGTCAGAATGACTAAAATCAACAACATGAGAGACAATATGTTGGCAAGAATGTGGAGAAAAAGGAACCCTCTTGCACTGTTGGTGGAATGCAAACTGGTACAACCACTGTGGAAAAGAGTGTGGAGGTTCTCAAAAAGGTAAAAATAGAGATACCCTATGACCCAGCAATTGCACTACTGGGTATTTAACCAAAAAATACAAAAACACTAACTCAAAGGGATACATGCACCCCAGTATTTATAGCAGCATTATCTCAATAGACGAATTATGGAAATAGCCCAAATGTCCTTTGATTGATGAATGGATAAAGAAAATGTGGTGTATATATACAATGGAATATTATTTACCAGAAACAAGAATGGAATCTTGCCATTTGCAATGATATGGATGGAGCTAAAGAGTATAATGTTAAGCAAAATCAATCAGAGAAAGACAAGTACCATATGATTTCACTCATATGTGGAATTTAAGAAACCAAACAGATGAGCAAATTGATTAAAAGAGAGAGAGATAGAGAGAGGCAAACCAAGAAACAGACTCTTAATTACAGAGAAGAAAGTGATGGTTACCAGAAGGGAGGTGGGTAGGGGATGGGTTAAATAGGTGTTGTGGTTAAGGAGTGCACTTGTGATCAGCACCAGGTGATGTATGGAAGTGTTGAATCACTATATTGTACACCTGAAACTAATAATACACTGTATGTTATCTAACTGGAATTTAAATAAAAACTTAAAAAGAAACAATGGGAAAGATACAGTCTCTTCAACAAATGGTGTTGGGAAAACTGGACAGCCACATGGAAATGAATGAAACTGGACCACTTTCTTTCACCCTATGCAACTTTCATGATTTTTACATGTGCAGTTTGGTGGCACAACTACACTCACAGCATTAGGCAAACATTGAGTCTGTTTCCATAGCTTTCATGAATCAAACAGAAAATCTGTAGCCATTTATCATAACTTGATCTAATGCCACAGAACCTAGTCTACTTTCTATCTCTATGATTTTTCTTACTCTAGATATTTCATATAAGAGAAGTCATAAAATACATGTTCTTTTGCATCTGGCTTATTATACTTAGCATAATGTTTTCAAGGTTTGTCCATGTTTTAGTATGTTTCAAAACTGCATTCCTTTTTATGCTCAAACATAATCCAGTGTGTGTGTGTGTGTGTGTGTGTGTGTGTGTGTGTGTGTGTGTTTCCACACTTTGGGTATTGTCAGTAATACTGCTACGAGCATTGTTATATAAGTACCTGTTTGTATTCCTGATTTGAATTCTTTGGCTATATACCTAGGGGTGGAATTGCTGTGTTGTATGGTAGTTCTATATTTAGCTTTTGAGAAACTGCCAAACGGCACTCTCTGAACTCAAAAAATCTATGTCCTCTGATTTTATTCTGTATAAAATTGTTTGGACTGATTGGGGCCCCCTGCAATTCCATATGAGTCTGAGGATCAGTTTTTCCATATCTGGAAAAAAGGCATTGTCCCTTTTTGCACAAAAATAATATTGAGAGAAATTGCATTGAACCTCTAGGTTTCTTTTCTTTTTTTTAGATTTTATTTACTTATTTGAATGAGAGAGAGAGAGAGAGCACAGAGGGAGAGAGAGAAGTAGACTCCCTGCTGAGCAGAGAGCCCAACACAGGGCTCGATCCCAGGACCCTGAGATCATGACCTGAGCCGAAGGCAGATGCTTAGCCAACGGCAGATGCTTAGCTGACTGAGCCACCCAGGCACCCCACTAGGTTTCTTTGTATAGATTGACATCTTAACAATGAAGTCTTTCTACCTGTTAACACCAAACACAGTTCCATTTATTTAGGTTTTCTTCAATTTATTTCAGCCATGTGTTCAGTTTTCAGTGTACAAGTCTCTTACCTCGTTGGTTAAATTTATTTTAGGTGTTTCATTGTTTTAAATGCTATTTTAAACAGAATAACCTTCTTATATTCCTTTCAGTTGCTCCTTTCAGATGTGTAAGAACACAACTGATATTGGTATGTTGATCACATATCCTGCAACAGTTCTTTGCTCACTACCTTTCTTGTGGATTCTTTGGAGTTTACTATATATAGGATCAGGTCCCTGTGAATAGAGGTAGTTTCACTTCCTCCATTCCAATCTGGATGACTTTTATTTGGTTTTCTTGACTAATAGCTCTGGCTAGAACTTCCAGTTCCATTGTGACCAGCAACAGTGAGATAGGCTTCCTTGCCTTGTCCTTTTGTTAGGGAAAAAGTTTTCAGTCTTTCACTATGAAGTATGGTGTTAGCTGTGGGTTTTTCATAAAAACCATTTAACATCTAGAGGAATTATTGCACCATCCCTAGTTTTCTGAGTTTTTTTTTTTATTATCATGAATGGGTTTTGGATTTTATGAAATTCCTTTTCTTCATCAATTGAGATTGAGTTTTTTTGTCCTTTTGTTTATTAATGTGATGCATTTCCTTGATCTAGTTTCTTATGTTGAACCACCCTTGAGTTCTTGGATAAATATCATTTGGTTATGGTAATTATCCTTTTAATTTGGTGTTGGATTCAATTTGTTAATATTTTGTTGATTTTTGCATTTGTCTTTATCAGGGATATTCCTTTATAATTTTACTGTGATGTCTTTATATGGATTTGGTGTCAGGGTAATGCTGGCTTCATGAGATGATTTAGGAAATGTTTCCATCTTTAAAATTTTTTGGAAGAATTTAAGAAATATTGGTGTAAATTCTTCCTTAAATATTTGGTAGAATTAACCAGTGAAACCATGTCATCATGAGCTTTTTCTGTGTTGGGAGGTTTTTGATTATAGATTCAATCTCCTTCCTCATTATTGGTCTCTTCAGACTTTCTTTCTTCATGATTCAGTCTTGATTTCTTTTATGTTTTTAGGAGTCTATCCATTTCTTCTAGGTTATCCAGCTTGTTGGCATATAATTGCTCATAGTAGTCTCTTAGGATCTTTTGTGTTTCTGTGGTATCAGTTGTAATGTTTCCTTTTTCCTTTTTTATTTTATTTGAGTCTTCTCTCTTTTTTTTCTTAGTCTAGTTAAATTTTCTAATTTTTATTATCATTTCAAAAAAAAACAGCTCATAGTTTTGTTGTTTTTTTAAATATGGTTTTCATGGGGTGCCTAGGTGGCTCAGTTGGTGAAGCATCAGACTCTTGGTTTTGGCTCAGGTCATGATCTCATGGGTCATGAGATTGAGCCCTGGGTTAAGCATCCAAATCTTGGATTCAGCTCAGGTCATGATCTCATGGGCTGTGAGATCGAGCCCTGAGTTGGGCTCTGCACTCAGTGGGGAGTCTGCTTGAAGATTCTCTCACCCTTCCCCTCCCCAACTTGCTCTGTCCCTCACTCAATAAATAAATCTTTATATGGTTTTCTGGTCTCTATTTCATTTATTTCTGCTCTTTATGTTTTACCTCCTTCTGCTAAGTTTGACCTTAGTTTGTTCTTTATTGAGATTTTTTTTCCCTTAATGTAGACATGTGTCACTCTAAATATCTCCCTTAGAACTGTTTTTTAAAAGATTTTATTTATTTGAGAAAGAGAGAAAGAGAGAGGGGGAGAGAGGGGGAAAGCACAGAGGGGGAGTGAGAGGGAAAAGCAGATTTCCAGCCAAGCAGAGAGCCTGATGTGGGGCTTGATCCCAGGACCCTGAGATCACAACCCGAGCCAAAGGCAGACACCCAACTGACTGAGCTACCCAGGTGCCCCACTCTTAGAAGTGTTTTTGAATCATCCTATAGTTATTGATATATTGTGCTTTCATTTTTTTTGTTTCAAGGTGTTTTTTATTTCCTTTTTGATTTCTTCTGTGTGTTTTTTTTTTATGTTCAGTTAGCCACTGTATAGTACATCATTAGTTTTTGATGTAGTATTCAGTGAATCATTAGTTACATAAACACCCAGTGCTCATCACAACACATGCCCTCCTTAATACCCATCACCCTGTTACCCCCTCTCCCACAACCCTCCTCCCCTCTGAAACCCTCAGTTTATTTTCCAGGGTACATAGTCTCTCATGCTTCATTGCCCTCTCTGATTTCTCCCCCTTCAGATTTCCCTCCCTTTCCCTATGGTCCTCTTGCTATTGCTTATGTTCCACATATGAGTGAAACCATATGATAAGTGTCTTTCTCTCCTTGACTTACTTCACTTAGCTTAATTCCCTCCAGTTCCATCCATGTTGATGCAAATGGTGGGTATTCATCCTTTCTGATGGCTGAATAATATTCCATTGTGTAATGTACCACATCTTCGTTATCCATTCATCTATTGAAGGGCATCTCAGCCCCTTCCACAGTTGGCTATTGTGGACATTGCTGCTATGAACATTTGGAGTGCATGTGCCCCTTCTTTTCATTACATCTGTATCTTTGGGGTAAATACCTAGTAGTGCATACTGGGTATTTACCCCAAAGGTACAAATGTAGGGATCCGAAAGGGTACATGCATCCCGATGTTTATAGCAGCAATGTCCACAATAGCCAAACTGTGGAAAGAGCCAAAATGTCCACTGACAGATGAATGGATAAAGAAGATATGGTGTACACACACACACACACACACACACACACACACACACACACACACACA
>NW_027397144.1:19653-20069 GCF_003265705.2 Callorhinus ursinus | reverse complement strand
ACACACACACACACACACACACACACACACACACACACACACACACAATGGAATATTATGCAGCCATCAAAAGGAATGAAATCTTGCCATTTGCAATGATGTGGATGGATCTGGAGAGTGTTATGCTGAGCGAAATAAGTCAATCAGAGAAAGACATGTATCATATGACCTCACTGATATGAGGAATTCTTAATCTTAGGAAACAAACTGAGGGTTACTGGAGTGGTGGGGGGTGGGAGGGATGGGGTGGCTGGGTGATAGACATTGGGGAGGGTATGTGCTATGGTGAGCACTGTGAATTGTGCAAGACTGTTGAATCACAGATCTGTACCTCTGAAACAAATAATACATTATATGTTAGAAGAAGAAGAAGAAGAAGAAGAAGAAGAAGAAGAAGAAGAAGAAGAAGAAGAAGA
>NW_027397144.1:0-19643 GCF_003265705.2 Callorhinus ursinus | reverse complement strand
GAAGAAGAAGAAGAAGAAGAAGAAGAAGAAGAAGAAGAAGAAGAAGATGATAGCAGGAGAGGAAGAATGAAGGGAGGAAATTGGAGGGGGAGATGAACCATAAGAGATGATGGACTCTGAAAAACAAACTGAGGGTTCTAGAGGGGAGGGGGGATGGGAGGATGGGTTTGCCTGGTGATGGGCATTAAGGAAGGCACGTTCTGCTTGGAGCACTGGGTGTTATATGCAAATAATGAATCATGGAACACTACATCAAAAACTAATGATGTAATGTATGGTGATTAACATAACATAATAATAATAAAAAAATGAAAAAAAAACTTTTCTAGGAAACACAGAGAAAAACCAATGTGATGTATTTCCCAAATTGTCACAGCACACATTCAGTAAAAATCAAGCAAGTTATAAAACAATCAACTAAAGACTGAAAAAAACCTGTAAGAATTTGAAAGGCACTTTGTAATTGTTTGATTTACCAACTATCTACATTTATACATTGCCAAAATAGAAGAACCCATAGTCTCCTGTAACTGGTCAGAAACAATGAGGTTTTGGGGGTGCCTAGGTAACTCAGTCAATTAAGCGATTACCTTCAGCTCCAGTCATGACCTCAGGGTCCTGGGATGGAGCCCTGCATCAGGCTCCCTGATCAGCCGGGAAGCAGGAAGTCGGCTTCTCCCTCTTCCTCCCTTTCCTCTCCCTGCCACCAGCTCCTGCTCACTCTCTCTCTCTCTCTCAAATAAATAAAATCTTTAAAAAAAATACCTAGTAGTGCAGTTGCTGGGTCATAGGGTAGCTCTATTTTTTTAACATCTTGAGCAACCTCCATACTGTTTTCCAGAGTGGCTGTACCAGCTTGCATTTGCACCAACAGTGTAAGAGGGTTCCCCTTTCTCCACGTCCTCACCAACATTTGTTGCTCCCTGTCTTGTTAATTTTTGCCATTAGAACTGGTGTAAGGTGGTATTTTATTGCTGTTTTGATTTGTATTTCCCTGATGGCTAGTATGTGGAACATTTTTTCATGTGTCTGTTAGCCATTTGTATGTCTTCTTTGGAGAAGTGTCTGTTCATATCTTCTGTCCATTTTGTGACTTGATTATTTGTTTTTTGGGTGTTTAGTTTGAGAAGTTCTTTATAGATCTTGGATACCAGTCCTTTATCTGTAATATCATTTACAAATATCTTCTCCCATTCTGTGGGTTGCCTCTTCATTTTGTTGATTGTTTCCTTTGCTGTGCAGAAGCTTTTTATCTTAATGAAGTCCCAAAAGTTCATTTTCGCTTTTGTTTCCCTTGCCTTTGGAGACGTGTCTTGAAAGAAGTTGTTGTGGCTGATGTCAAAGAGGTTACTGCCTATGTTCTCCTCTAGGACTTTGATGGATTCCTGTCTCACATTGAGGTCTTTCATCCATTTTGAGTTTATCTTTGTGAATGGTGTTGGAGAATGGTCGAGTTTCATTATTCTGCATGTGGCTGTCCAATTTTCCCAGCACCACTTATTGAAGAGACTGTCTTTTTTCCATTGGATATTTTTCCTTCTTTGTCCTAGTTGACATGCAAGAGTTGAGGGCCCATATCTGGGCTCTCTATTCTGTTCCATTGATCTATGTGTCTACCCTATGACCCAGCAATTGCACTACTGGGTATTTACCCCAAAGATACAGATGTTGTGAAAAGAAGGGCCACATTCACCCCAATGTTCATAGCAGCAATGTCTACAATAGCCAAACTGTAGAAAGAGCTGAGATGCCCTTCAATGGGCATCTTCCTTATCCAATGAATGGATTCTTCTTTATCCATTCATTGGATAAGGAAGATGTGGTCCATATATACAACGGAATATTACTCAGCCATCAGAAAGGATGAATACCCACCATTTGCAACAACATGGACGGAACTGGAGGAGATTATGCTAAGTGAAATAAGTCAGGCAGAGAAAGTCAATTAGCATATGGTTTCACTTATTTGTGGAACATAACGAATAGCATGGAGGACATTAGGCAAAGGAAGGGAAAAATGAAGGGGGGGAAATCAGAGGGAGAGATGAACCATGAGAGACTCTGGACTCTGAGAAACAAACTGAGGGTTTTAGAGGGGAGGAGGGGAAGGGTTAGCCTGGTGATGGGTATTAAGGAGGGCATGTATTGCATGGAGCACTGGGTGTTATGTACAAACAATTAACCATGGATCACTACATCAAAAACTAATGATGCACTGTATGGTGACTAACATAACATAATAAAAAATTAAAAAAATAAGTGGAGCTGTACATTAAAAATATAAATAAATAACAACAACAACAACAAAAAGGATGACTGTGACACCAGTCAGAATGGCTAAAATCAACAACATAGGAAACAACAGGTGTTGGTGAGGATGTGGAGAAAGGGGAACCCTCTTACACTGTTGGTGGGAATGCAAACTGGAACAGCCACTCTGGAAACAGTATGGAGGTTCCTCAAAAATTTAAAAATAGGGTAGCCTGGGTGGCTCAGTTGTTAAGTGTCTGCCTTCAGCTCAGGTCATGATCCCAGGGTCCTGGGATCGAGCCCCGCATTGGGCTCCCTGCTCGGCGGGAAGCCTGCTTCTCCCTCCCCCACTCCCCCTGCTTGTGTTCCTGCTCTCGCTGTGTCTCTCTCTGTCAAATAAATAAATAAAATCTTTAAAAAAATTTAAAAATAGAATTATCTTACAGTCCAGCAATTGCACTACTAGGTATTGGCCCAAAGAATACAAAAATACTGATTTGAAGGGGCACATGCACCCTGCTGTTTATAGCAGCATTATCAAATAGCCAAACTATGGAAAGAGCCCAAGTGTCCATCGACTGATGAATGGATAAAGAAGATGTGGTGTGTATATATATATATATAGATAGATAGATAGATAGATAGATAGATAGATATACATATATATATATAATGGAATATTTCTCAACCACCAAAAAGAATGAATATTGCCATTTGCAACAGTGTGGATGGAGCTAGAGTGTATTATGCTAAGTGAAATAAGTCAGTCAGAGAAAGACAAATACCATATGATTTCACTCATGTGGAATTTAAGAAATAAAACAGATGAACATATGGGAGGGGGAAAAGAGAGAGAGAAAAGCAAACCATAAGACTCTTTTTATTATTAATTTATTTTTATTAACATATAATGTATAATTTTTTCAGGGTTACAGGTCTGTGATTCATCAGTCTTACACAATTCACAGTGCTCACCATACACATACCCTCTCCACTGTCCATCACCTACCCCCCATCCTCCCACCCCCCACCACTCCAGCAACCCTCAGTTTGTTTACCATAAGAGACTCTTAACTACAGGGAACAAACTAGGGGTTGATGGAGGGAAGTACATGGGGATGGGCTGAATGGGTGAGGGGTATTAAGGAGGGCACTTGTGATGAGCACTGGGTGTTCTATGTAAGTGATGAATCACTGAATTCTACTCCTGAAACCAATATTGTACTGTATGTTAACTGGAATTTACTTACTTTTGAAAAAAGATTTTATTTATTTACTTATTTAAGAGAGAGCATGAGAGAGAGAGAGAGAGAAAGCACAGGGGGAGGGAGAGCGACAAGCAGACTCCACGCTGAGCAGGGAGCCCTATGCAGGGCTCAATCCCAGGACCCTGAGATCATGACCTGAGCTGAAGGCAGATGCTTAATCGACTGAGCCACCCAGGCACTCCAACTGACTGGAATTTAAATAAAAACTTGAAAAAAAAAAGAAAAGAAAATATGACTGTGAAAACCTAAAATGGGAGTAGCAGATCTGTGAGTTAATCAGAGAATTGTCACAGGGAATAGATTAAAATCTATTATATAAAACATATTGTATGTGCTCTGTGTATACACAGTGAAGATTAATGTTCAGGAAACATTAAGGACACAGAGAGATAAACCTCAGAGTGTTTGCATTTTTATAATAATATAGCTATGTTTTTAAATATTTTATTTATATAATATACATAATTAACAATACGTATAATATGGTAAGATATATTAAAATATATATAATATATATAAACATTCACACTGTATTCTCACACCTCAAAAAGGTATCAGAATTCCTGATGTCATTGATTAGATAGCAATATCTTTATCCATAACTTAGAAGACTCTTATCCAATTAGAGAAGGATGGCGTGTCCACATTTACCAAGAATTTGAAATGGAGATAAGCAGACACAGGTGGAGAAAAGTACATGGTATATACTGGGCCTCACAGGGTCAGGAAATTCCTTCCTTCTTGATTCTTGGTCTTGAAGGATTTGCACTTGCCTGGGATCTCAGTGACAATAAAATTGTTTGACTAATGAGGAGCTTTGGAAATTGAACCTCTAGGGATACAGAGACTGCAATCTGCCTGTGACCGCTTATTTCAGCAATCCTTCCCATGAAAAGCAGTAGCATAATTGGGCCTCCTCCCATAGATGATCCTTCTTGCTCAGGAGCCTAGGTCTCATTCAGTCCTTCTGCCCTTTCTGAGTACAAATCTCCCAGACGGCGCCTTCAGGGGAAATGTCAATCATCATTCCACTGTGATGCCAGCCAGGTAACCTACATGGATGTTTGGAAATGAGGGCAGGTGTTTCACTATAGGTTCATCCAGGGGAAGTTGCGAAGAGAGTACATGTACCAGATGAATGGAATCAAGTCATCCAGGGTCCTCATGCCTGTCTGGGATTCTCTTCACATCCTTGTATTTTGTACCAATTTCAAGTACCTCCATTTACTAATGTACTCACTCTCTAGTATGGCCAGGGCCATTTCTTGATGAGTAGAAATCTGCTTTTTTATTTTATTTTTATTTATTTTTTTTTCCTTCTAAAGTTTTTGTTTATTTAAGTAATCTCTACACCCAATGTGGGCCTCAAACTCAGGACCCCAAGATCAAGAGTCACATGCTCTTCTGACTGAGCCAGACGGGTGCCTCAGATATTCTTTCCCTTCTAAAATATTTTTTTAATTTTTTTTATTGTTATGTTAATCACCATATATTACATCATTAGTTTTTGATGCAGTGTTCCATGATTCATTGTTTGTTCATAATACCCAGTGCACCATGCAAAACGTGCCCTCCTCAATACCCATCACCAGGCTAACCCATCCCCCCACCCCCCTAGAAATCTGCTTTTTTAAAAAATAGGATGACTGTTAGACAAGTCTCTGACATTTACTTACAATTTTGTGGAGGTAAGAGGGCAGGGAATATTTGGTAAAGTTCACTTTATCTTCCCATTCTTGGTTCTTGACATACTTATGTATTATCTCAGGTGCTTGCCTCTGAGGTCTCTGGGGATCCAGACAGAATCTTCAGCTGCCTCCCCAGTCTGTTTCTCTTTATAAAATTACCAAATGTTTCAAATAATCAAAATGATATAGATAGGGCAATATTAAAAAATGGCCACCTGTTAACCCTTTTAGGAATTAACAATGGATGACACTCTGCTGTATCAACTTCAGGTTTTTGTTAAAGGAACAGAATAATATACATACAGAAAGCACCCACTTCTTATCCCTCTCTATTAGTCTCCATCCCATCCTAAAACAGTGTTTGTCTCTGGTGATGCTTCACCTGCTGGTCTAGAAAACACACATTTGATTGTGTTGTCACTCCACCTTCTCCATCAGATTCATCAACAACATGGGACCCAGAAACAAAACAGGGGTTTCAGAATTCCTTCTTTTGGAAGTGACAGAGGATCCGGAACTGAAGCCCCTTCTCTTTATTCTGTTTCTATTCATATACCTGGTCACCATCCTGGGAAACTTGCTCATCATCCTGGCTGTCAGCTCCGACTCCCACCTCCACACCCCCATGTACTTCTTCCTCTCCAACCTGTCCTTTACTGACATCTGTTTAAGCACAACCACCATCCCAAAGATGCTGGTGAACATCCAAGCACAGAATCAGAGCATCACTTATACAGGCTGCCTCACACAGATCTACTTTGTCCTGGTTTTTGCTAGTTTGGAAAGTTTTCTTCTTGCAGTAATGGCTTATGACCGCTATGTGGCCATCTGTCATCCACTGAGGTACACCGTCATCATGAACTCCCACCTCTGTGGCCTTCTGATTCTACTCTCCTTGTGCATTAACATTGTGGATGCCCTGATGCACAGTCTGATGGTGTTGCAACTGACCTTCTGCACAGACCTTGAAATCCCTCTCTTCTTCTGTGAAGTTGTTCAGGTCATCAAGCTTGCATGTTCTGACACCCTCATCAATAACATCCTGATATATTTTGCAACTAGCATATTTGGCGGTATTCCTCTGTGTGGAATCATTTTCTCTTATACTCAGATAGTATCCTCTGTTTTGAGAATGCCATCAGCAGGTGGGAAGTATAAAGCTTTTTCCACCTGTGGGTCTCACCTGTCAGTTGTGTCTTTGTTCTATGGGACAGGTTTGGGGGTATACATAAGTTCTGCTCTTACTAACTCTTCCAGAAACACTGCAGTGGTTTCAATGATGTACACTGTTGTCCCTCAAATGATGAACCCCTTCATCTACAGCCTGAGGAACAGGGACATGAAGGGAGCCTTGAAGAAACTCATGAGTAAGATATCATTGTTTTTTCAGGAGTGTGTTGTTTAATTTCCGCATATTTGTATATTTTCCTTTTGTCCTTCAGTTACTGATTTCTAGCTTCACACCATGTTGATTAGAAAAGACACTTTGAATGATTTCAATATTTTTAAATTTACTGAAAACTGCTTTGTGGCCTAACATATGATCTATCCTGAGGAATGTTCCAGGTGCTCTGGAGAAGAGTGCATTTTTTGCTGTTGTTGGATAGAGTGTTCACATGTGTCTGTTAGGTTTTGTTTGTTTATAATGTTTTTCAAGTTCATTATTTCTTATCAGTCTATCCAGTGATACTAAGCATTGTTGAACGTGATGTATTGAAGTCTCTTAAGTATTATTGTGGAAACGTGTATTTCTTACTTCACTTCTGTCATGTTTGCTTCATGTATTTTAAGGCTCTGTTGTTTGGTGTATGTATGTTTATAATTGTTATATTGTCTTGATTATTGACCTTTTAATCTCTATTTCTGTGTATCTGTTTATCTATTTTCCATCTTGCTTGCTTTGTTTATTTTAACAGTTTTGACTTAAAGTCTATTTTTATCTCCTGACATTAGTTCTCTTTTGGTAACTATTTGCCTGGACTGTATTTTTTATTTTTAAATTTAAAGTCTATTTGTGTTTGTGAATCCATAATGAGTCTCTCATAAACAGCCTATATTCACGTCATGTTTTCTTTATCTTTCTTCCAATCTCTACCTTTTGATTGGAGAGTTTAATCTACTTACCTTTTTTTTTAAAATTTTATTATGTTATGTTAGTCACCATAAAATACATCATTAGTTTTTGATGTGGTGATCCACGATCCATTGTTTTCATATAACACCCAGTGCTCCATGCAGTACGTGCCGTCCTTAATACCCATCACTGGGTTAACCAATCCCCCCTCCAGGGAGAAAAAACAAACAGAGTTTTTTCTCAGAGTCCATAGTCTCTCACGGTTCATCTCTCCCTCCAATTCTGCCCCCACCCTTCATTTTTCCCTTCCTTCTCCTAATGTCCTCCATGCTAAGGAGATACTAATTATTCCATTGAAAATTTTATTTTATTTGTGTCTAATGCCTTTTTTGTTGTTGTTGTTCTTTATTTCTTCCATTACTGCCCTCCCTACTGCCTTGATTTTTTGTGGTGAACATTTTGGGTTTTTCCTCATTGTCTTTTTGGAGTATATCCAGATAATTGTCTTTATGGTTATCATGGGCATTACATTTAATATGCCAAGTTCATAAAAATCTAGTTTGAATTCATACCACTTTTATTTCAATAGCATGCAAAACCTCTGCTCTTATATTGCTCTGTCCTTCTTTATGTTGTTACTCTCACAAATTAAATCTTTATACATTGTTTCCAATAGCATAGATTTAACATTTTTTACATTTGTTTTTTAAAGCCAGTAGGAAATAAAAAGAGGAGTTATAAGCCAAAAATACAATGCTGTTTTTTTATTTGCCCATGCATTTATCAGAAATTTTTATTTTTTCATACAGAATTGAATTGCTGTTTAGTGTCTTTTCATTTTAACCTGGAGGAATCTGTTAGATATTTTCATAGAGCAGGCTTAGTGGTAATGAACTACTTCAGTTTTATTCTTCTGGGAATGTTTTATTTCTCCCTCATTTTTGGAAGGAAAATTTTGTCAAATATAAAATTGTCAGTTTTCTTTCAACACTTTTAAATATGTCATCACACTACCCTCTCGCCTTCATGGTTCTTATGAGAAATTGGTTGTTAGTCTTATTAAGGACCTCTTGTATGTGTGGAATTGATTTTCTCTTAAGTTCTTGTATATGACGAGCTCCTTTCAAGATTCTCTCTTTCCCTTTGGCTTTGCCAGTTTGACGATAATGAGTCTTAGTGTTAGTATCTTTGAGTTATCCTCCTTGGAGTTCACTAAGGTTCCTAGTTTTGTAGGTTCATGTCTATTTTCATGTTTGGGGAGTTTTTGTTCATTTTATCTTCAGTTACTCTTCTCTTTCTCTTCTCCTTCTGGGACTCCCATAATGCATATGTTTTTTTCACTTGATGGTGTCTCACCAGTCCCTTAGGGTCTGTTCACTTTTCTTCATTCTTTTTTCTTTCTGCTTCTCAGACTCAATATTATAATGTAATAGCTCTGGGTATTGGAATCTCCCGCAGAGTTTGCTTTTTTCCACAGTTTTATTGAGAAATAATTGACATACATCACTAATAAGTTTAAGGTATAAGCATGGTGGTGTGTTTTACATATATTGTGAAATCACTGCCACAATAGGTTTAGTTAACATCCATCATCTCATATAGATACAATCAAAAGAAAAGAAAAATATTTTCTCCTTTTGATGAGAACTTGAAGGATCTATGCTGACAACTTTCCTATATATCAAATAGCAGTGTTGGCTGTAATCATCATATTGTATGTTATATCCCTAGAATTTACTTATCTTATAACCAGAAGTTTGTACTTTTTGACCACCTCCCTCCAATTCCTCTTCACCCCACCTCTCATCTCTGGTAACCACAAATCTGTTTTCTTTTTCTATGAGTTAGGTGTTTTGTTTTTTTAGATTCTACATATAAGTGAGATCACACAGTATTTGTCTTTCTCTGTCTGATTTGTTTCATTTAACATAATGCCTTCAAGGTCCATCCATGTGTGTCTGGTGATGGATGAATGGATTAATAAGTTTTGGTGTGTGTGTGTGTGTAACATAAAAAATTGAGGCAGTCCTACCATTTGCTTTTTAAAAAATTGTTCAAGGTGGTAGTAGTCTGTTTAGTAACTTTCCCAGAATATATTTGCAAAGACTATAATTTTTATTTTATGTGGTCATTGAAATCTATGTTCCTTACTTCATTCAGCTAGTGTTGTGACAGAATTCCCTAAATGCCAGGAGTGATACAAACACACAAAGAAATAACACAGCTCTCCCAGTCTTTCCAGATTGGATCTGTGCTGCAGTACTCTTTCAACACTTATCCAGGTTTGCACTGAGTGTAGAGAATAATGTGAAAGTTTAGGATCTTCTCTGGTCTTTTCTGAGTATATGTTTTGCCATGGGCATGCATGTGGCTTTCTAAATTTTCTCATATACATTGTTGCTTTTATTTTTTAAAGGTTTATTTATTTATTTCATTTTTTAAAAAGATTTTATTTATTTATTTGACAGAGAGAGACACAGTGAGAGAGGGAACACAAGCAGGAGGAATGGGCGAGGGAGAAGCAGGCTTTCCGCTGAGCAGAGAGCCCGATGCGGAGCTTGATCCCAGGACCCTAGGGATCATGACCTAAGCCAAAGGCAGATGCTTAACAACTGAGCCACCCAGGTGCCCCAGGTTTGTTTATTTATTTTAGAGAGAGAGAGCATGAGCAAGGGGAGGGGCAAAGGTAGAGTAGGGGAGAGAGAATCTCCAGCAGATTCCCTGCTGAGCATGGAACCCAATGTGGGGCTTGATCCTACAATGCTGAGATCATGACCTGAGCCAAAATCAAGAGTCAGATGCTTAACCAACTGAGCCACCCAGGTGCCCCAACTTGGTGGCTTTTAAACATCTGAATTTCCTAAAGAAAAATTCCTCTGTTTTACTCTGGGGTAAGCTGGTCTATTTTATTGTTTTTAAAATTTTACAGAAGATTTTATTTATTTGTTTGTTTGTTTGTTTGTTTGTTTGTTTATTATTTTGGGGAGACAGAGAGAGTGCTAGTGGGCAGAGGGAGAGAGGGAGAAGGAGAGGAAGAGAATCTTTTTTAAAAAATTTTTTTATTGTTATGTTAATCACCATATATTACATCATTTGTTTTTGATGTAGTGTTCCATGATTCATTGTTTGTTCATAACACCCAGTGCTCCATGCAGAATGTGCCCTCTTTAATACCCATCACCAGGCTAGCCCATCCCCCTACCCTCCTCCCCTCTAGAACCCTCAGTTTGTTTTTCAGAGTCCATCATCTCTCCTGGTTCGTCTCCCCCTCTGACTTACTCCCCTTCATTCTTCCTCTCCTGCTATCTTCTTCTTTTTCTTTTTTCTTAAAATATGTTGCGTTATTTGTTTCAGAAGTACAGATCTGTGATTCAACAGTCTTGCACAATTCACAGCGCTCACCATAGCACATACCCTCCCCAATGTCTATCACCCAGCCACCCCATCCCTCCCACCCCCAACCACTCCAGTAACACTCAGTTTGTTCCTGAGATTAAGAATAGGAGAGGAAGAGAATCTTAAGCAGATTCTACACTGAGTGTGGAGTCCAACACAGGGATCATGACCTGAGCCAAGATGCTTGGCTTGACCCTAAACTTTCCCATTGGTTAAGCACAAGTCAGACTCTTAACCAGCTGAGCCACTCAGGTGCCCCCTATTTTATGTTTTGACTTAATCTTTTACTGTAAGTGTATATAGGCTGCTAGTTTGGTTTACAGTATTTTCTATCAATACCCACTATTTTTCCAGCCTGAGTTCTGAGTTAGGCAAAACAGAGATGAATGCCTTGTGTCAGTCATTCAAGTAGCTCCCAGATGGGTTAAAACAGACATGCAGAATGGTTTGAGAAAGGATCTACTCTGCTTCCTCAGAATACCTGGACCAGGGTCTCATGCTGAGAACACAGGCTATGTCCATTTTCATACTAAGACTATTGCCATGCCAGGGAAAGTGAGGGGCAAGGGCAAGTAAAAATGCCACATAATTTTCCTTCCAGTTTGAAGTTGCTTATTTCTTGATCCAGCACTTACTTGGTTGCTGTAAATTTTGACCATTTTCAGAAGTTCTGACAATTCTGCTTGCTTTTTTCAGTGTTACTTTGAGAGGACAAGAGCTTTGAGCTGCCCAATCTCCCATTTTGCCTCTTTGCTGAGGCTGCTCTTCCATGCACAGTTCATTTTGATTATAGGGAATACATTAGAAATTGTTGAACATATAGGTCAAGGCTCTCAGGCTGTGCTGTCCCATGGAGGAGCCACTGCACACATGTGGCTGTTGAGCACATGAAGAATGGTGGTCTGAACTGAGACAGGTGCTGAGTTTCAAACCCACAGTGGATTTCAAAGAGGAAAAAAGTAAAATAGCTTATTAATAATTTTACATGGTTTACACATTGAATTAATATACTAAGTTAAATAAAATATATTGTTAACATTTATTAAAAAAGAAACTGTTGAATATAATATGTAGAAACAGAATACAATGAGCCATACATAGAATTAGTCCTTAGAATTTGCTTTTTATGGTATATTTGCTATATTATCATGCATATTATCACTTGTATTTTATAGGTGATCTATCATCTATCATCTATCTATCTATCTATCATCTATCTATCTATCATCATCATTATCTATTATCTATCTATCTATCTATCTATCTATCTATCTATATCTATCATCTGTCTATCTATCATCTATCATCTATCTATCTATCTTCATCATCATCATCTATCTATCATCTATCTCCATATAATAAACTATACTTTTGAGCTTAACATGTCCTGTCTTCCTTAGATTGTTGCTATAAAGGGTGCCTTTTAATGTACCTTAGGAAACAAGACAAGAATACAATTACAGAACAGAACTGCATCTATGTATAAAAGGAATTTGAAATGGATATGAAAAGAAATAGGTGGATGGAGAAGAATTGCATACTTTTGGCTCCCAAGATGAGGGAATTAGCCAGTTTTAAGTTATTCCTTCTCTGAGCCTTGTTCCTTAAAGATTTTTACTACCTGGGGATCGGCATGATAGCAAAAGAATGTGACTAATGAGGAACTTTGGATATTGAACCCTGAAGGACCACAGAGATTGCAAATTGTCTGCCTGTGACCACTCTGCTCAGGTTACTGGCAACACACCTGAGCCTTTTCTCAGGGACCATCATTTTGTATCATGGCCTAGTCCTTTGAACTGTGTTTTCATTCTCCCTGAGAGGTATCAGAGGGAGAACTGGGTATCACTCCTTAGTGCTGGCACCCAGGTAATCTGACGTTCCCTAGTATATGGTTTTCAAATAGGAAGAGGTGTTTGTCTACTGTTTGTCACAGTCCCTTTGGGTCTGTGAGTGAGAACATGCTGAAGATGACCCTGATCTTATTCATCTGTGAAGTTCTTCATTGTTCATCATCTGGTATAAACATGTACTTTTGCAGCAATACCTAATAAGTCTCATTTTCTACTCTGAACCCGAAGTTCTAAAGACCTTTTCTATCCTCAGGAGAAAACTTCCCTTGCACAATTTTGTGGAAAGTTGTAGAATTCTTTAAAATGTTTCTTAATTTCTGGGCACAGAATTGAAGTAGATGGTCAGCATATATTTATCCCTCCATGTCTGTTCTTTAACATTCTTTTGTAGGGATGATCCTTGGTCTGGATCCTGGTGCCTGTCTATGAGGACTCTGGAACAGGAGATGGACCAGGGTAAACCCCATAAGCTACATCTCTAGTGCTGGCCCCTCTTTAGTAACCTACTAAATATAAAGAAATGGAGACTAATATAGAATATCAGGACAGGTACTCATGTATCTATGTCTGGAATTAATAAATTTTTATATTTGCCATAATAGTTTTCTTCTTTTTTTAATTTATTTTTATTATTATGTTATGTTAGTCACCATACAATACATCATTAGTTTTTGATGTAGTGTTCCATGATTCATTGTTTTTGTATAACACCCAGTGCTCCATGCAGTACGTGCCACAATAGTTTTCTTCTTAAAGTAGAAAATAGTTTGCATAGAGACAATATTCTATTTTTGTTTTTCTCCATCCCTGTTCCTCCATTCCCAGAGGAAACCACAGTCTTTAGTTGGCTGAGTCTCTTGGTATTGCGGTAAACTATTTTTACACACACACATGTGTGTATGTGTATTTGTGTGCATGTATATGCAGGTGCATGTATGTGTGTCTGTATGTCACAATGCAAATGCCCATTCCTTCAAGAAGAAATAAATAGTGATGTTGTAAGACGGGAATATAACAAAGGAGTGAAAGTCAATGAACCAGAATGAAATGTACCAAGGTTTGTTTCCTCTCTCTGCTTCTATACATGAGCAAGATTTACAGTGGGAGTTTTAGCACATAAATTCCTTCCTGAAATTTATTACCATGCCAGGATTGTTCTTTCTTTCTCTCCTCTTTTTTTTTTATCTTGTCCCACCCCTCACTTCCCTCCTTATAATGAACCATGCCTGTTTGTCCAGTCATTGTCATCCCATAAGCAAATCTTTTTTTTTTTTTAAGAGAGAGAGAAAGAGAGAGAAAGAGCAGTGGGTGGGTAGGGGCAGAAGGAGAGGGAAAGAGAGAATCCCAAGCAGTCTTCTTGCCCAGTGTGGAGCCAATGTTTGGCTCAGTCTCACAACCCTGAGATCATGACCTGAGCTAAAATCTAGAGTTGGATACTTAACTGACTGAGCCACCCAGGGGCCCCTCCATAAGCAAATTCTTATAGGTGATATTAAGATCCCATATGTCAAGCACTGTGTTTGGCAATATTTCCTAGCTGTAAACATCTCCTTGTTCCCAAAGCATGTGCTGGAAGCTGGAATAAACTCAGGTGTTTCTGAGTCCAAATTTATAGCAAATGATCAGTTCTGATATAATTGCTTATTTTCACAACTCCATGCATGACTCAGATTTTCTGATTGGTGAAACAGAGTTTTTATTTATTTTTTAATTTTTTGAAGATTTTATTTATTTATTCACCAGAAAAAAGAGAGAGAGAGAGAACGGGAGAAGCAGTCTCCCTGCGGAACAGGGTGCCCGATGCAGGACTCGATCCCAGGACCCTGGGATCATGACCTGAGCCAAAGGCAGACGTTTAACTGACTGAGCCACTCCGGTGCCCAAAGCAGAGTTTTTATATTGCTATTCATCTTTATTTTATTTCTGTTATTTTAAAAAGATTTTATTTATTTATCCATGAGAGATTGAGAGAGAGAGAGGGAGAGAGTGAGTGCAGGGGGAGGGAGAGGGAAAAGCAGAGCCCAACACAGGGCTCAATCTCATGACCCTGAGATCATGACCTGAGCTGAAATCAAGAGTCAGATGCTTAACCGACTGAGCCACCCAGGTGCCCCACTATTCATCTTTAAACATTAGGATCCTGATGAGTGTTTTTTTTTTTTTTTTTTAAGTAATCTCCACACCCAATGTGGGGCTCAAACTCACAACCTGGAAATCAAGAGTCAGATGCTCCACCAACTAAGCCAGCCAGGCAACCCTTGATGAGGTATTTACCTTTAAAAAATCATTAGAGAATTTTTCTAAATCATTGGCTAATAAGAATTATAGGCAATACATGGATGCACCCAGGACTGAGCCAACTAGGTCTCCCCTGTTTGGAAGGATCCAAGGTCAATATTCTAAAAAAATCTCATCTTAACCCAGGAAATAGAAGAGTTGATGCTGGTACATATCTTCTGAATATACTCAGGAGGCACTGCTCATAGCTGCCTGACCCAAGCTTTAGTGGGGCCCAATTAGGAAAAAAAGGAGGATCTGAACTTCTGTGATGGATTTTTTATAGTGCAACCATGATTTAATTAATTTATAAAAGCACTTTATAGATATGATTGGCATGTAAACAAGCTGTATATACTAATATATACAACTCAATGAGTTTGGGATAAGTGTATACTTGCGAAATCATCACCACCATCAAGATGATGTCTATCCATCGTTTCCTAAAGTTTTCTCCCATCCTCATTCTTACTATTTTTATTTTTTAAAGAATTTATTTATTCATTTTTAAGAGAGAGAGAGAGACAGAGAGAGCAGAAGCAGGGGGAGAGGGAGAGGGAGAAACAGACTCCCCTCTGAGTTGGGAGCCCGACATAGGGCTCAATCCCAGGACATGGAGATCATGACCTGAGCTGAAGGCAGATGCTTAACCATCTGAGCCTCACAGGCACCCCTCTAATTATTTTTATTATTATTTTTTGTGATAGGAATACTTAATATAAGATCTACCCTCTTAGCAAATTTTGAATGTGCAGTACAGTATTGTTAGTTGTAGGCACTATGGTGTATAGTAGATTTCCGGAACTTATTTATTTTGCACAACTGAAACTTTGTACCCTTTGACCATCACCCTCCTAATTTACTTCTCTCCCAAGCCAGTAGCAACCACCATTTGACTCTGCTTCCATGAGTTTGACTCTTTTAGATTCCATGTATAAGTGATACAATGCAACATTTGTCTTTCCCTGTTGGGCTTATTTCACTTAGCATAATGTCCTCTGGGTCCATCCATGTTGTCACAAATGGCAAGATTTCCTTCTTTTTCTAAGGTTAAATAATATTCTATTGTGAATATATACCTCATTTTCTTTATCCGTTCATGCATTAATGAACATTTAGATTGGCTTCGTATCTTGGCTCTTGTGAATAATGTTGCAACAAACATGGGAGTGTGGGTATCTCTTTGAGATCCTGATTTCAGTACACCTGAGTATTTACCCAGAAGTGGGATTGCTGGATCAAATGGTAGTTCTATTTTGAACTTTTTGAGGTACCTCTATAGTGTTTTCCATAGGGCTCTACCAATTTACGATTTCCACCAACAGTGCACCAGGCTTTGTTTTCTCCACACCCTTGACAACACTTTGATTTTTTTCTTCCTTCCTTCCTTCTTTTTCTCTCTCTCACACTCCTTCCCTCCAGTCCTCCCTCCCTTCCTCC
This sequence comes from Callorhinus ursinus, assembly GCF_003265705.2. Classification (NCBI taxonomy): domain Eukaryota; kingdom Metazoa; phylum Chordata; class Mammalia; order Carnivora; family Otariidae; genus Callorhinus; species Callorhinus ursinus. The sequence goes on along the minus strand of NW_027397144.1, from coordinate 3,397 downwards.
CTTCCTCCTTACCCTCCTCCCCCTCCCATTCCCCTTCCCTCTCCCCCTTTCTCCTCCTCCTCCTTCTTCTTCTTTTTCTTCTTCTTCTTCTTCTTCCTCTTCTTCTTCTTCTTCTTCAGTAGCCATCCTAACATGTGTAAGGTGATTTCACATTGTGGTTTTGATTTGCATTTCCCTGATGATTAGTGATTTTGAGCATCTTTTCATATACCTGTTGGCCATTTGTATGTCTTCTTTGGAGAAATGTCTTTTTAGGTTATTTCATCATTTTAAAAATGGGGTTACTTTTTTTTTGCTATTAGTTTGGATATTAACTCCTCATCAAATGTGTGGTTTGCAAATATTTCTCCCATTTTGTAGGTTGTCTTTTCATGTTGTTCTTTCCTTATGCTGTGCAAACTTTTTAGTACGATGTGTCCAACTTGTTTATTTTTTTCTTATGTTGCTTGTGCTTTCAGTGTCATATCCAAAAACATATTGCCGAGACCATGCCAAGGAGCTTTTTCCTTATGTTTTGTCTTAGGAGTTTTATGATTTTAGGTCTTCTGTTTAAGTCTTTAATCCATTCAAGTTGATTTTTAAAATATCTCTTTATTTTACTTTTTCTTTTTTTTTTTATTTGAGTATGGTTGACACACAATGCTACATTAGTTTCAGGCATACAACATACTGATTTGACAAGTTTTACATTATGCTATGTTCACCACAAGTGTAGCTGCCACCTATCCTGATACATTGCTATTATAGTATCATTGACTATATTCCTTGTGCTGTGCCTTTTATTCCCATGACTTATTCATTCCATAACTGGAAGCCTGTATGTCCTATCTCCCACTCTTCTCCATCCATCAATAGATGAAAAAAGATAAGGAATATGTGGTATACATATCAATGGAATATTAGGCAGCCATAAAAAAGGATGATATTGTGCCATTTGAGACAACATGGATGGACCTAGAGGATATTAAGCTAAGGGAAATAAGTCAGACTGAGAAATACAAATACCATATGATTTCTTTCATAATTACTTTTTGGTATGGTGTAAGATACACATCCAATTTTTTTTCCAATGCATGTAGATATCTAGTTTTCTTTTTTTTAAGGTTTTATTTATTTATTTGAGGTGAGAGAGAGAGGGCATGAGTGGGGGTGGAGAGAAGGAGAAGCAGGCTCCCTGTTGAGTGGGGAACCTGATGTGGAGCTTGATCCCTGGACCCCAGGGATCATGACCCCAGCTGAAAGCAGGTGCTTAAGCCACTCAGATACTGAGCCACTCACGTGCCCCAATATCCAGTTTTCTTAATACCATTTGTTGAAGTGACTACCCCTTCCCCATTGAATATTCTTGGAACACTTGTCAATGATTAGTTGACTGTGTATGTGTCAGTTTATTTATGGACTCTCTATTCTATTCCACTGGGCTCTGTATCTGTTTTTATGCCAATATTATACTGTTTTAATTACTATGGTTTTGATATGTAGCTTGATATAAGGAAGTGTAATGCCTCCAACTTTGTTTTTCTTGCTCAAAATTGCTTTGACTCTTTGGGGTCTTTTGTGATTCCATATACTTTTTAGGATTGTTTTTTCCCCCCCATTTATTTATACATATTGTATAGTGAATGGTATATACCCAGCCTCAGAGTCAGAAAAGCAGTCATCCTGAATTCCTCCCTCTGGAGTCTTAGCCTTGAGGGATTTGCACTGCCCTGGGTCACAGTGATAATAAAATTGCTTGGCTAATGAGCTTTGGAAATTGAACCTGTAGGGATATAGAGACTGCAATCTGCCTGTGACCACTTGCTTCAACAGTTCTCCAGAAAAGAAGTAGCACACCTGAGCCTCATCTCATAGATGATCCTTCTTGCCCTGGAGCCTGAGGGTCACTCAATCTTTCTGCCCTTCCTGAGTATTGGTCTTCCATTTGGTACATTCAGAGGAAATGTCAAATCATTCTACTACAATGTCCACCAGCTAATCTAGTGTCTGTTAGTCAATGTTTGGAAAATGAGGACAGATATTTTACTACAGTTTCATCCAGAGGAAGCTGTGAAGACTACATGCATCAAATGATTAGAACCATGTCACCCAGGGTCCTCCTGCCTGTCATCTGCTTCACATGTTTCCTTGTACTTTATACCAATCTCAAGTACTGCTGATTTACTAATATCATACTCAGTCTCTGCTATAGCCAGGACCATTTTCTTACTGAGTAGAAATATGCTTTTTATAAAACAGGATGGCTGTTATAAAATTATCTGACATTTACTTGCAATCTGGTGGTGGTGGGAGGCAGGAAATTTGGTAAAGTTCACTTTATGTTCCCATTCCTGGTTCTTTTTTTTTTTTTTTTTTAGATTTGTAGATGGTAGATTTTTATTATGTGTATTGTACATCAATAAAATATTCTGGGTTCTTCACATACTTATGTATTATCTCAGTTGCTTGCCTCAGAGGTCTTTGGGGATCCAGACAGAATCTTCAGCTGCCTCCCCTGTCTGTTTCTCTTTATAAAATTACCAAATGTTTCAAATAATCAGAATAGCATAGAGTGTAATTTTTTAAAAAATGGCCACCTGTTAACCCTTGTGGGAATTAACAATGGATGACACTCTGCTGTATCACCTTCAGGTTTTTGTTAAAGGAATAGAATAATATGCATACAAAAGGCACCTGCTTCTTTTTTTAAAAGATTTTACTTATTTCTCAGAGAGAGAGAGAGAGAGAGAGAGAGAGAGAGATACAGAGCACAAGCAGAGGGAGTGGCAAGGCAGAGGGAGAAGCAGACTCCCCACTGAGCAGGGAGCCTGATGTGGGACTTGATCTCAGGACCCTGGGATCATGCCCTGAGCCAAAGGCAGGCGCTTAACTGACTGAGCCACCCAGGCATCCTGAAGGCTCCTACTTCTTATCCCTCTCTATTAGTCTCCATCCCATCCTAAAACAGTGTTTGTCTCTGGTGATGCTTCACCTGCTGGTCTAGAAAACACACATTTGATTGTGTTGTCACTCCACCTTCTCCATCAGATTCATCAACAACATGGGACCCAGAAACAAAACAGGGGTTTCAGAATTCCTTCTTTTGGAAGTGACAGAGGATCCGGAACTGAAGCCCCTTCTCTTTATTCTGTTTCTATTCATATACCTGGTCACCATCCTGGGAAACTTGCTCATCATCCTGGCTGTCAGCTCCGACTCCCACCTCCACACCCCCATGTACTTCTTCCTCTCCAACCTGTCCTTTACTGACATCTGTTTAAGCACAACCACCATCCCAAAGATGCTGGTGAACATCCAAGCACAGAATCAGAGCATCACTTATACAGGCTGCCTCACACAGATCTACTTTGTCCTGGTTTTTGCTAGTTTGGAAAGTTTTCTTCTTGCAGTAATGGCT
>NW_027397143.1:4101921-4129651 GCF_003265705.2 Callorhinus ursinus | reverse complement strand
CGCTTTTACGAACGGGAGCCGTGCGCGAGGCTCTCCCACACGGTAGATGGTACTCGCCTTCCTCCCTCAGAGAGGTCGGTGCCAGCTAAAGCACGGTGACTCCACACGGGTCCTGCTTCGAGTTTCCTCGCTAACAATTATACCTCCCGGCAGAAGTGCAGGCCTGCTTTCCTGAAGCAAGCGGGGAGTCGAGGCCTGCGTTCTGCCGCAGCCGATGTCTCACTCAGGAAACGGTTTGGGACTCACTTGCAGTGCTCTCACGCAGGCATCCCGGGAAGATGGGATCATCGCCCTGCCTTTCACGCACACCCACTGAAAGAGCTTCCACCGCCGGCAAGAGTGACGCTAGTCTAGCTACCACCCGGTCCCTCTCCAGTGCTGCTTCTTCGAGTACGTCCGCTAGCCGTCAGACCTCCAGGCCAGGAGGGGCCGGAGGGCTGGCTCCCTGAGACAAGGGGCGAGTCGTGTTCTGCCTTCTGCCCCATCCCAAGTCTCCCTCAGAATATGCTTCCAGAAGGCCTGGCCGTGCAGCCACCCACTCTCAAGGGCAAGGGCCTGCAGTCTCAGGAAAGGCTACATGAAGAGGTAGAATGGGTTCCCTCCAGGGTTGTCTGTTCGAGGGGAGTGGCTGCCTTTATGCCTGCACGCACACACGGGGCCAGGCCTGTGGCTTCATGAAACAAGAAGAGGGTGAGAGCTGCCTGCTGAACGCTCCAGTTTCTCACTCGGTGTGACGGACGGGAACTGTTCCCGAGTCTCTCCTCCTCGAACCCTGCAAAGCCCTCCACCTTCAAGACGAGCAATGTAAGCTAAATTTCGTTAACTCTATCGCTTGGATTCCTCGTCTTAAGTGGCTGGGTCCCAAAGGATTCCAGACACACAGGGTTCAGCTGTGCTCTCCTCCCCACACAAGAGGGTGTTCCAGAGCAGCCTTTCTTCACAGGCCTGCTGGCGAAATAGGAGTTGAGTCGAGAGGTGCCTTGGGCACACTGCCTCTTTCTCCCTGGAAGTTCTGCCTTGATCCATTCCCCTGGTTGGCATACCAGCACATTTGAAAAGGAGGCCGCGCTGAGGAGAGGCTCGGTGAGGGGAAAGTAGGCTTCCTTATGAGCTTGTTTCTTTCAAGGCAAGGTTGAGCACTGAGAGTTCCAACCACACCTCGAGGGGTGGTGAGAGCTTCAGGGAGCAAGAGCCGAGGCGAGGGGTGCCTCTCTTCCGCACCGGCCTGCTTCTCCCTCGCTTTTACGACGGGAGCCGTGCGCGAGGCAATCACACACGGTACACTGTACCCGCCTTCCTCCTTCAGAGAGGTCGGCGCTAGCTAAAGCCCGGTTTCTCCACACGGGTCCTGCTTCGAGTTTCTTCGCTAGCAATTAGACCTGCCGGTAGAAGTGCAGGCCTGCTTTCCTGAACCAAGCGGGGAGTCGAGGCCTGCGTTCTGCCGCAGCCAGAGTTGCACTGAGGAAACAGTTTGGGACTCACTTGCAGTGCACTCACGCAAGCACCCCGGGAAGATGGGTTCATTGCACAGTCTTTCAAGCACACCCACTGGAAGAGCTTCCACCAGCAGCAATAGTGAAGGTAGTCTAGCTACACCCCGGTCTCTCTACACTGCTGCTTCTTCCAGTAAGACCACTAGACAGCAGACCTCCAGGGAAAGCGGGGCCGCAGGGCTGATTCCCTGAGACAAGGGGCGAGTCGTGTTCTGCCTTCTGCTCCATCCCGAGTCTCCCTCAGAATATGCCTCCAGAAGGCCTGGCGGTGCATCCACAGACCCTCGAGGGCAAGGGCCTGCAGTCTCAGGAAAGGCTACATGAAGAGGGAGAACGGGTTCCCTCCAGGGTTGTCTGTTCGAGGGGAGTGGCTGCCTTTATGCCTGCACGCACACACGGGGCCAGGCCTGTGGCTTCATGAAACAAGAAGAGGGTGAGAGCTGCCTGCTGCACGCTCCTGTTTCTCAGTCGGTGTGACGGACGGGAACTGTTCCCGAGTCTCTCCTCCTCGAACCCTGTCAAATCCCTCCAGCTTCAAGACAGGCAAAGCAAGCTAAGTTTCGATAACTCTATCGCTTGGATTCCCATGGTAAGTGGCTTAGTCCCTAAGGATTCCAGACACACAGGGTTCAGCTGTGCTCTCCTCCCCAAACAAGAGGATGTTCCAGAGCAGCCTTCTTTAACAGGCCTACTCGCGAAATAGGAGTTGAGTCGAGAGGTGCCTTGAGCCCACTCTCTCTTTCACCCTCTTTCTCCCTGGAAGTTCTGCGGGGATCCATTCCCCAGGTTGGCGCACCAGCACAGTTGAAAAGGAGGCCGCCCTGACCCGAGGCTCCGTGAGGGGAAACTGGGCTTCCTTATGAGCCTGTTCATTCCAAGGCAGTGTTTCAGCACTGAGAGTTCGAACCACACCTCGAGCGGTGGTGTGAGCTTCAGGGAGCAAGAGCCGAGCCGAGGGTGCCTGTCTTCTGAACAGGCCTGCTTCTCCCTCGCTTTTACGAACGGAAGCCGTGCGCGAGGCTCTCACACACGGTACACTGTACCCGCCGTCTTCCCTCAGAGAGGTCGGCGTTAGCTAATGCACGGTTTCTCCACACGGGTCCTGCTTCGAGTTTCTTCGCTGGCAATTAGACATGTCGGCAGAAGTGCAGGCCTGCTTTCCTGAACCAAGCGGGCACTCGAGGCCTGCGTTCTGCCGCAGCCAGGGTCTCACTCAGGAAACGGTTTGGGACTCACTTGCAATGCTCTCACGCAGGCACCCAGGGAAGACGGGATCATTGCCCTGCCTTTCACGCAAACCCGCTGGAAGAGCTTCCACCGTCAGCAAGAGTGACGCTAGTCTAGGTACCACACGGTCCTTCTACACTGCTGCTTCTTGCGGTAAATTCGCTAGCCATCAGACCTCCAGGCAAAGTGGTGCCGCAGGGCGGGCTCCCTGAGACAAGGGGCGAGTCGTGTTCTGCCTTCTGGCCCACCCCGAGTCTCCCTGAGAATATGCGCCCAGAAGGCCTTGCCGTGCAGCCACAGACCCTCGCGGCCAAGGGCCTGCAGTCTCAGGAAAGGCTACTTGAGGAGGGAGAACGGGCTTCCTCCAGGGTTGTCTGTTCGAGGGGAGTGGCTGCCTTTATGCCTGTACGCACCCACGGGGCGAGGCGAGTGGCCTCATGAAACAAGAGGACGGTGAGAGCTGCCTGCTGCACGCTCCTGTTTCTCACTCGGTGAGACGGACGGGAAGCGTTCCCGAGACTCTCCTCCTCGAACTCTGTCAAATCCCTCTAGCTTCAAAACGAGCAATGCAAGCTAAGTTTCGGTAACTCTATTGCTTGAATTCCTCGTGTTAAGTGGCTGGGTCCCTAAGGATTCCAGACACACAGGGTTCAGCTGTGCTCTCCTCCCCACACAAGAGGGTGTTCCAGAGCAGCCTTTCTTCACAGGCCCGCTCGCGAAATAGGAGTTGAGTCGAGAGGTGCCTTGGACCCACTGCCTATTTCTCCCTGGAAGTTCTGCCGGGATCCACTCCCCAGTTTGGCACACCAGCACAGTTGAAAGGGAGGCCGCCCTGAGGAGAGGCTCTGTGAGGGGAAAGAAGGCTTCCTTATGAGCTTGATTCTTTCAAAGCAAGGTGAGCACTGAGATTTCGAACCACACCTCGAGCGGTGGTGTGAGCTTCAGGTAGCAGGAACCGAGCCAAGGGTGCCTGTCTTCCGCACCGGCCTGCTTCTCCCTCACTTTTACGAACGGGGGCCGTGCGCGAGGCTCTCACACACTGTACACTGTACCCGCCTTCCTCCCTCAGAGAGGTCGGCGCTAGCTAAAGCACGATTTCTCCACACGGGTCCTGCTTTGAGTTTCTTCGCTAGCTATTACACCTGCCGGCAGAAATGCAGACCTGCTTTCCTGAAACCAGCGGGGAGTCGAGGCCTGCGTTCTGCCGCAGCCAGAGTCTCACTCAGGAAACGGTTTGGGACTCACTTGCAGTGCTCTCACGCAGGCAACCCGGGAAGATGGGATCATTGTCCAGCCTTTCACGCACACCCGCTGGAAGAGCTTCCACCGCCGGCAAGAGTGACGCTAGTCTAGCTACCACCCGGTCCCTCTACACTGCTGCTTCTTCGAGTAAGTCCGCTAGCCATCAGGCCTCCAGGCAAAGCGGGGCCGCAGGGCTGGCTCCCTGAGACAAGGGGCCAGTCGTGTTCTGCCTTCTGCCCCATTCTGAGTCTCCCTCAGAATATGCTTCCAGAAGCCCTGGCCGTGCTCCCACACACCCTCGCGGCCAAGGACCTGCAGTCTCAGGAAAGGCTACTTGAAGAGGAAGAACAGGTTCTCTCCAGTGTTGTCTTTTAGAAGGGTGTGGCTGCCATTACGCCTGCACACACACACGGCCCCACGCGACTGGCCTTATGAAACAAGTGGTGGGTGAGAGCTGACTGCTGCACGCTCCTGTTTCTCATTCGGTGTGACGGTCGTAAACCATTGCTAAGTCTCTCCTCCTCGAACCCTGTCAAATCCCTCCAACTTGAAGACCAGCAATGCTAGCTAAGGTTCGGTAACTCTATCCCTTGCATTCTTGGTGGTAGTGGCTGGGTCCCTAAGGCATCCAGGCACACAGGGTTCAGCGCTGCTAACCTCCCCAAACAAGAGGGTGTTCCTGAGCATCCTTCCTTCACAGGCTTATTTCTCTGCCACTGTAACATCCAGGTGTGGTTTCACATGCTTCCACCATAACACACAACAAGTGAAGTTTGCGCTCAGGAACCCGTTTTTGGCTGAGGCCCGGGCTCCGCTACCGTTGTGTTCCCTGGCTCTAAGGTGTATGGCACTTAGGACTGATCACACACACGGGGGTGGGTGCAGACGTCCTGGTGTTGCATAATAGGAGTTGAGTCGAGCAGTGGTGTTAGCTTCAGGTAGCAAGACCCGAGCCGAGGGGTGCCTGCCTTCCACACCGGCCTGCTGCTCCCTCGCTTTTACGAACGGGAGCCGTGTGCCAGGCTCTCACCCACCGTACACTGTACCCGTCTTCCTCCCGCAGAGAGGTCGTCAGTAGCTAAAGCAGGGTTTCTCCACATGGGTCCTGCTTCGAGTTTGTACGCTAGCTGTTAGAGCTGCCTGCAAAAGTGCAGGGCTGCTTTCCTGAAACAAGCGGGGAGTCGTGTTCTGCCTTCTGCCGCGGTCAGAGTCTCTACCAGGAAAGGGTTTTGGACTCACTTGCAGTATTCTCACGCATGCACCCCGTGGGGGAGGGGATCGTTGCCCAGGCTCTCGTGCACACCAACTGAAAGTGCATCCACCGCCCGCAACAATGACGCTAGTCTAGCTAGCACATGGTCCCTCTACACTGCTTTTTTTCGAGTTAGTCCGATAGGCATCAGAACTCCAGGCAAAGCGGGGCCGCAGGGCCGGCTCCCTGAGACAAGGAGCGACTCGTGTTCTGCCTTCTGCCCCATCCCGAGTCTCCCTCAGAATATGCTTCCAGAAGGCCTGGCCGTGCTCCCACAGACCCTCGCGGCCAAGGGCCTCCAGTCTCAGGAAAGGCTACTTGAAGTGGAAGAACGAGTCCTCTCCAGTGTTGTCTTTTCGACGGGGCGGTGGCTGCCTTTACGTTTGCATGCACACACGGGGCCACGCGACTGGCCTCATGAAACAAGAGGTGGGTGAGAGCTGCCTGCTGCACGCTCCTGTTTCTCACTCGGTGTCACGGATGGGACCCGTTCCCCGGTCTCTCCTCCTCGAACGCTGTCAAATCCCACCAGCTTCAAGACCAGCAATGCTAGCTAAAGTTCGGTAACTACCGCTTTCATTCTTCGTTGTGGTGGCCGGGTCCCTAAGGCATCCAGACACACTGGGTACAGCCGTGCTCACCTCCCCAAACAAGAGGGGGTCGAGAGCAGCCTTCCTTCACAGGCCTCTTTCTCAGTCAGGGTAACGTCCAGGTCCCGTTCCGCCTGCTTTCACCAAAACACACAACACGTGAAGATTGCGCTCAGGAAGGGCGTTCCTGGCTGAGGCCCAGGGTCCTCTAACGTTTTGTTCCTTGGTGCTAAGGTGGATGGCACTTAGGACTGAATGCACAGAGGGGCCAGGGACAGACGTCCCGGCCTCGCGAAAGAGGAGTTGAGTCGAGAGGTCCCTTGGGCCCACTGCTTCTTTCTCCCTTGGACTTCTGCCGGGACCCACTCCCCAGGTTGGCACACCAGCACAGTTGAAAAGGAGGTCGCCCTGAGGAGAGGCTCTGAGAGGGGAAACTGGGCTTCCTTACAGGCTGGTTTCTTCCAAGGCAGGATTGAGCCCTGAGCGTTCCAACCACATCTCGAGCGGTGGTGTTAGCTTCAGGTAGCAAGAGACGACCGGAGAGGTGCCTGCCTTCCACAGCGTCCTGCTTCTCCCTCGCTTTTACGAACAGGAGCCGTGTGCCAGGCTCTCACCCATGGTACACTGTACCCGCCTTCCTCCCTCAGAGAGGTCGGTGCTAGCTAAAGCATGGTTTCTCCACACGGGTTATGCTTTGAGTTAGTATGCTAGCAATTAGACCTGCCTGCAGAATTGGAGCCGCAGGGCTGCCTTCCTGAAACAGGCGGGGAGTCGAGTTCTGCGTTCTGCCGCAGCCAGAGTCTCACTCAGGAAACGGTTTGGGACTCACTTGCAGTGCTCTCACGCATGCACCCCGCTCAGATGGGATCGTTGCCCAGGTTTTCGCGCACACCCACTGGAAGTGCTTCCACCGCCCGCAAGAGTGACGCCAGTCTAGCTACCACACGGTCCCTGTACACTGCTGCCTCTTCGAGTTAGTCCGCTAGCTATCAGACCTCCAGGCAAAGCGGGGCTGCAGGACTGGTTCCCTGAGACAAGGGGTGAGTCGTGTTTTGTCTTCTGCCCCATCCCAAGTCTCCCTCAGAATATGCTTCCAGAAGCCCCGGTTGTGTCCCACACACCCTCTCGGCCAAGGGCCTCCAGTCTCAGGAATGCTTACTTGAAGAGGCAGAACGGGTTCTCTCCACTGTTGTCTTTTTGAGGGGGGTGACTGCCTTTACGCCTGCACGCACACACGGGGCCACGCGACTGGCCTCATCAAACAAGAGTTGGGTGAGAGCTGCCTGCTGCACGCTCCTGTTTCTCACTCGGTGTCACGGATGGGACCCGTTCCCCGGTCTCTCCTCCTTGAACGCTGTCAAATCCCTCCAGCTTCAAGACCAGCAATGCTAGCTAAAGTTCGGTGACTCTACCGCTTGCATTCTCTGTTGTGGTGGCCAGGTCCCTAAGGCATCCAGGCACACAGGGTACAGCCGTGCTCACCTCCCCAAACAAATGGTGGTCAAGAGCAACCTTCCTTTACAGGCCTCTTTCTCAGTCAGGGTAACATCCAGGTCCTGTTCCGCCTGCTTCCACGAAAACACACAACACGTGAAGATTGCGCTCAGGAAGGGCGTTCCTGGTTGAGCCCCGGGGTCCTCTAATGTTGTGTTCCTTGGCGCTAAGGTGGATGGGACTTAGCACTGAACGCACACAGGGGCTGGGGGCAGACACTCCGGCCTCGCGAAAGAGGAGTTGAGTCGAGAGGTGCCTTGGGCCCACTGCTTCTTTCTCCCTTGGAGTTCTGCCAGCACCCACTCCCCAGGTTGGCACAGCAGTACAATTGAAAGGGTGGCCGCGATGTGGTTAGGCGCTGTGAGGGGAAGCCGGGCTCTCTTCAGGGTTGTTTCTTCCAAGGCAGGGTTGAGCACTGAGCGTTCCAACCACACCTCCAGCGGTGGTGTGAGCTTCAGGTAGCATGAGCCGAGCCGAGGGGTACCTGCCTTCTGCACCGGCCTGCTTTTCCCTCGCTTTTATGAATGGGAGCCGTGCGCCAGGCTCTCACCTATGATACACTGTACCCGGCTTCCTCTCTCATAGAGGTTGACGGTAGCTAAAGCACGGTTTCTCCACATGGGTGCTGCTTCAAGTTAGTATGCCAGCAATTAGACTTGCCTGCAGAAGCGGGGCCGCAGGGCTGGCTTCCTGAAACAAGTGAGGAGTCGTGTTCTGCCTTCTGCCGCAGCCTGAGTCTCACCCAGGAAACGCTTTTGGGCTCACTAGGAGTTCTCTCACACATGCACCCCGCGGAAGAGGGGATCGTAGGGGTCCCCTACCTCACTTGCAGTGCTCTCACGCATGCATATCGCGGAAGACTTCAACCCTCAGCAAAGCCTATTTTAGTTGAAGCACGGGTTCTCTACAGTGCTGTTCCTTAGAAGTATGTGTTTCACTTTTGGCCTGCACGCACACACAGGGCAACGATACTAGCCCCATAAAGGAAAGCTTCGTCGACAGGTGTGTTCGACAACGGCCTTTTTCTCCCTCGGGTTTATGTAGGGAGGCCACTCCCCGGGCTCCCAGCCCCACTGCGCGTTATGCAGCTTCCTCCCACCCAGTCGTGGTCGGGAGCTAAATCATGGACAGTTTCCCTCTCTGTTACTTCCCGAGGAAGGCGGCAGTCGTTAGTTCTCCAAAATCTTTTGCGCTTTCAGAAATAGGTTCGGGCATTGTCTGGGTCCCATTAATTCCAGGTTAGGTGTCCATAGGTGTCAAGTACCTTGCAGGCCAGAAACGGTTCTGAGGCTTGCGTTGAAGGCTAGCATAAGAATGATGCTCCATCTTCCCGTGTTGCTTCAGCTCGATTCTCTTAGTATTCCAGGAGTATTGATCCCAGAATCTTGCACTCGGGGAAAGTATGGGGATCGCAGGTGGCGATCTGCTTTCCTTCCTGAGTAGATGGGCCACGGAGAGGTCTCCCAAATCCCTTGTGTGCACACAATGGATATTGGCCACAGTAAGGGCCACAACCAGGGCTTGGGACACTGTTGTGTTCAGGCTCAGAGTCCGGGCCAATGTGATGGCAGTGCACCATCATATCCTTCCAGCAGGTTGGAGGGGGAGCATAAAGGTAAGGTGAGGGGTAGCGTTTGGTTTCAGGCTTTAGGGACAGTATGGGGCAGACCTCATTTTATCTCTGGCATCTTGCTGTCATGCACCGCCCCGGTGGTTGCAGGTGGCACATTTTTGTTCACTACTCTAGGCTCTATCGTCCTGTACCAGAGGTGAATATCCAATCCACTTCCTCATGTGACTTCGCGTTTGAGCTTAGGTCGGGCCAGAGCCATGCTAGGGTCATGGGGAAGAAATTAGATGATGGGAGGCCAGTCTGTGATGTCACGGTGGAGACCCGATCTGAAGGCTCTGATGAGGGTAAACATTCGGTTTAGCTTCCCACTTCCAGAGTTGGTGTTCACGGTGTTGCTGAGGATTCAGGGTTACGTTAGAAACCCGGGGTCCAGCAGCAACCAGGGTTACTAATGACATGTTTTCCCTGGGTGTTCCTTTCTGATGAGTCTAGCAATGGCTAGGTCTGCCCCATCCACTGAACACTCTGAACGGATTTTGGGTGACTGCCATGGCCACTGCCCAGACGAGGGCTAGGGTTATGCTCTGCAGGAATATCCGGAAAGACATGCTATCAGTGCATTGCCTTACCCAGTCTGGAGTTGAGGTGTTAGGGTGACATTTAGGTTTAGGGGTTGGTTTCAGGGCCTGGGCATATTGTGTGGCTGACATCATTATGTCTCTAGGAAACCTCCTCTCCAACACCATCCTGGTGCTTGCACACTGCACATATTCATTCCATCTTCATGGCTGAATCGCCCCACTCCAAACGTGCGTTCCAAATCTGGTTTTATAGGAGACCTTTCCTCGTGCCCTGGTAGAGCCAGAGCGATGCCAAGCCTTACGGTGAGAAGGCTGAAGATGACAGGCCCTGATCCGATATGGACGTCTAGACCAGCTCTCAGCACGGCTTTAGGTTGAAGCTTGGTCTTCCTGGATAGTGTCTTTGTGGAGCTGCCATCGTTTCTAGTGTTTTGTTAGAGTCCTGGTCTTTGGGGGCAACAGGGGTAGCAAATGGCAGCTTTTCCCATCTTTCTGATGAGTCTGGCATTAGCCCGTTCTCCAAATGCATTGGTGCATTTGGAAGGTCGGGTCGGACATCATCAGGGCAGAATCTCGGCTAGAGTTCCGGTTTCTTTCCGGGTGTATTTAGGGGGTCAATTTGATGACATTGCGTGGACGTCCTCTGAGGCCTGAGATGAGGGTTGGCATTAGGGTGCGGCTCCAGCCTGTGGTGTTGCCTCAGCGGGATGCTCCTAGTGTTGGTGAGGTCTTGGTTTTTCAGGGCATCTTGCTCTCCAGCAAAACCCTGGTTTGAAGTGGCACGGTTTCCTTCTCTGTTCCTGTATTTGTAGTCTGGCAATGGGTAGGTCTCCCAGATCCATTGCTCATTCAGGACGGACGTTGGTCATAAGCAGTGCCACAACCAGGGCTCGGGTTAGGATTAGGTTCCATCAGACTCTCGGGGACAACTTGATGGCAGTACTCCATCTTGTCCTGCTGGCCTCTTTGAGGTTGAGCATTAGGCTTAATTTCCGGGATAGGGTTTGATGTTAGGCTTCAGGCACAGTGTGGGGCTAAGGTCAGAGGCTAATCTCTAGCCTCCTACTTTCATGGACCACCCTGGTCATGGCACGCGGCACATGTTTTCCCCTGCCGGTACATTTGTCCATCTTGCCCTGCGCCAGACATGAGTATCAAATCTGCTTTCTTGTGTGACTTCGCTTCACACCTAAGTTAGGCCAGAGCCATGGGTAGTGTCAGGGTGAGAATCCAGAAGATGGTAAGCATCTCTTCGATGTCATATTGGTATTAAGTAAGTATTAGTATGGGTCCCCGGCTTCTGCTAGAGCGGCCTTAGGGGTGCTTGGTTAGATTTTAGTTCTTTTATTTCTCCAGAAAGGGTTTCTCTAATATCTTCCATGTTTTTTCAAGTCCAGCTAGTATCTTTAAAATCGTCATTCTGAACTCTAGTTCCGACATCTCATTAATGTCCGTATTGATTAGGTCCCTGGCAGTTGGTACTCCCTCTTGTTCTTTTTTTTGAGGTGACTTTTTCCGTCTTGTCATTTTGTCCAGAGGAGACTAGACAAATGAGAGAAAAAATGCTAACAGTATAAAAACGACGCCAGAAAAATATACACTAAACAAATCAGAAGAGACCTGAAACCGGGGGGAAAGAAAGGGAAAGAAAGAAAAAAGAAAAAGATAAAGATTAAAAAAAAAACCGGAATATGGTCAATTATGATCAGGCTGATGCATAGATCAGTGCCACACCCTAGATTTTGGGTGTATTTTGGTCTGTTAGATGAAAATGCCTCCCAAAATTTTAAAGAAAGAAAAGCTTATATATGTACAAAAATAAGGGTAAATATGATGAAGGAATAGAATTTGACTGTAAAGATGAATATTATATAAAAGGAACTGATAAGATAAGAAGTTGTTTGAAAAAAGAAAGAAGAGGATTAAAAAAAATAAAGGGAGAGAATGTGATCAGGCAGGAGACAAGGACAAAGCTGTACACTAGAGATTTAGGATATATTTTGGTCTGTTAGAAGAAACTGTATCCCCAATTTTTAAGAGAGAACAACTTATATATATATATATATATATATATATATGTATATATATATATATATACCAAAAATAAGGTTACCTATTTTGAATCGATAGAATATGACTCTAAAAATGAAAAATAAAAATGATTTTTTTAAAAAGGGGTTGAGAAGATATTGGTTGAAAAAGGGAAAAAGAAAAATTCAAAAAAAGAGAAAAGAAAGAAAATTTAAAAAATTAAGTTTGAAAGACTAAAGCATCATGGGTAAAAAACCATTCATTCTATGTGCCGTATTCCCCTAGTGCTGGAGTTCTGCCATTTTCATTGATCGGTAAACTTGGTCTTGGCAGGCTGTTCTTGCTGATCTTCTGGGAGAGGGGCCTGTTGCAGTGGTTCTCTTGTCTTTGCCGGAGGCAGAATTGCCCCTCCCTTCCCGGGTCTGGGCTAAGTAATCCGCTTGGGTTTGCACTCAGGAGCTTTTGTTCCCTGCAAGCTTTCTGTACAGTTTTGGAGGATGAGAGTGAAAATGGCAGCCTCCCAATCTCTGCCCAAGAGGCGCTGAGAACTCAGGGCCCCCGTCCTCAGTGAGCCCCCAGAGAAAAGAAGTCAGTCACTCCCATCTCCCCGGTCTCCGGCCGCACTCCATGCTCACTGGGCCTGTGACACAAATTTTCTATCTCTGGCACAGGACCAGGTGTGGAATCTCCAAACCCAGCAGAGACCTGCGGGGTTCTCCCGTGCCGCTCCTCCTGGTGGAGGAATGGGAGTCTCTTCGGATTAACGCTTGTTGGGTCCCTGCTGGAAGAGCAGTGGTCCGACTTTGCCAGGGATCACGGTTTATGGCAACCCAGAGCTGAGAGCCCACTCCTCGGCTCCGACTCTGCAGCTGGCTTCCCCGCTCCAATACCTGGGAGCTCTGCCACACTCAGGCACCCGCGGTCTTTCTGTGACCCCTAGGGTCCTGAGAACACACTGTCCCGGTGAGGTTTCCACCCCCGCTTACCCAGTGGAGCGACATCCCTCGGCAGAGCTGACTTGTAAAAGTTCCAATTTTGTGCTCTGCTGCTCTATCACTTGCCGGTAATGGCTGACGGAGGCCCCCTCCCCTGCTATCTATCTTCCCAAATATCGCCTCAGATTCACTTCTCCACACATCCTACCTTCCAGAAAGTGGTCGCTTTTCTGTTCAGAGAGTTGTTGCTATTCTTTTCTTCGATCTCCTGTTAAGTTTGTAGGTGTTCAGAATGGTTTGATCCGTATCTAGCTGAATTCCTGGGACAAGATGAAATTTAGGTCTCTTACTCCTCCGCCATTTGCTCCTCCCCCAGACATCCTTAATTTTTAAATGTATTTGTTCAACAATTCATTATTCGCATGTAATACCCAGTGCTCATCACATCATGTGCCCTCCTTAATACCTATCACCCGGTTACCCCATCCCTTCACCCCCATCTCTTCTTTATCCCTCATTTTGGTTCCCAGAGTCCAGAGTCCCTCATGGTTTTTTTCCCTCTCTGATGAGAGTCCATTCGGTTTTCCCTCCTTTCCCTTATGGTTCTCTGTGCAATTCCTTATGTTCCACATATGACTGAAACCATATGATAATTATGTTTCTCTACTTGGCTTATTTCACTTAGCATAATCTCTTCCAGTTCTATCCATGTCAGTGCAAATTGTGGGTATTCATCCCTTCTGATGGCTGAATAATATTCCATTGTAAAAATGAACCACATCTTCTTTATCCATTCATCTGTTGAAGGGCATCTAGGCTCCTTCCACAGTTAGGCTATTGTGGACATTGCTACTATGAACACTGAGGTGCATGTGCCCCTTCTTTTCACGACATCTATATCTTTGGGGTAAATACCCAAGAGTTTGCTGGGTTGTAGAGCAGCTCTATTTTTAAGGTCTTCAGGAAACTCCATACGGTTTTCCAGAGTGGCTGTACCAGCTTGCATTCCCACCAACAGTGTCAGAGAGTTCTCCTTTCTCCAAGACCTCCCCAACATTTGTTGTTTCCTGTCTTGTTAATTTTTGCATTCTAACTGGTGTAAGGTGTTATCTCAATGGGGGTTTGTGATGTTCAACATTTTTTCATGTCTCTTTTAGCCATTTGTATGTCCGCTTTGGAGAAGTGTCTGTTCATGTCTTCTGCCAATTTCTTGACTGGATTATTTGGGTTTTGGGTGTTGAGTTTGAGAAGTTCCTTACAGATCTTGGATACCAGCCTTTTACCTGTAATTATATTTGCAAATATCTTCCCCCATTCTGTGGGTTGCCGTTTAGTTTTATTGACTGTTTTCTGTGCAAAAGATTTTATTTTGATGAAGTCCCAAAATTTCATTTTTGCTTTTGTTTCCTTTGCCCTTAGGGATGTGTCTCGAAAAATCTTGCTGCAGCTGATGTTGAAGAGGTTACTGCCTGTGTTCTCCTCTAGGTTTTTGATGGATTCCTGTCTCACATTGAAGTTTTTCATTTATTTTGAGTTTTTCTTTGTGTATGGTGTAAGAGAGTGGTCCAGTTTCATTCTGCATGTGGTTGTCCAATTTCCCCAGTACCATTTATTGAAGTGATTGTCTTTTTTCCATTGTATATTCTTTCCTGTTTTGTCAAAGATTAGTTGACCATAGATTTTAAGGTCAATTTCTAGGCTCTCTATAATGTTACACTGATCTATGTGTCTGTTTTTGTGCCATGCTGTCTTATTGATCACAGCTTTGTAATATAGCTTGAAGTCTGGCATTTTAATGCGCCAGTTTGGGTTTTCTTTTTCAACATTCTCCTGGTAATTTGGGGTCTTTTCTGGTTCTATGCAAATTTTAGGATTGTTTTTTCCATCTCTGTGAAAAATATCAGTGATATTTTGATAGGGATTGCACTGAAAGTGTAGATTGTTCTGAGAAGCATAGGCAACCAAATAATCCTAAAATCGGTAATAAACTCCCAAAAATCAAAAGTCCAGGGGGATCCTGGGTGGCTCAGTTGGCTAAGCTTCCAACACTTGATCTCAGCTCAGGTCTTGTTCTCAGGGTCATGAATTCAACTCTGCATTGGGCTTCATGTTGGCCATTCAGCCTACATAAAAAAAAAAAAAGTCCAGGACCATTTAATGGTTTCATGGGTGAATTCTACCAAAATTAAAGAAGATTTAATACAGGGGCGCCCAGGTGGCTCAGTCGTTAAGTGTCTGCCTTCGGCTCAGGTCATGATCTTAGGGTCCTGGGATCGAGCCCCACATCAGGCTCCCTGCTCTGCGGGAAGCCTGTTTCTCCCTCTCCCACTCTCCCTGCTCGTGTTCCCTCTCTAGCTGTGTCTCTCTCTGTCAAAAAAATAAATAACTCTTTAAAAAAAAGATTTAATACTTACTCTCAAACTATTTAAGAAATAGACATGGAATGAAATCTTCTAAATTCATTCTATAAGACCAGCATTACCCTAATACTAAAACCAAAAAAAAAAGAGAGAGAGAGAGAGAGAGAGAGTGAACTTTTAGACCAATATCTCTGATGAACATAAATGCAAAAATCAAGAAAATATTAGCAAACGAAATTCATCAATAAAAAATCATTCATTTTTTGGATGCCTGGTTGGCTCAGTCAGTTAAGAGTCTGCCTGCGGTTTAGGTCATGATCCCAAGGAGCCCTGGGATCAAGTGCCGCAATGGGGTCCTTACTTGGCAGGGAGTCTTCTTCTCATTCGACCCCTCCCCCCTGCTTGTGCTCTCGCTCTCTCAAATAAATAAACTATTTTTTAAAAATGGAAAAAAAATAATTCACTGGGTATTGTATGGAAGTAGTGAATCACTCTATTGCACCATGAAACTAATATAACTTTGTATGTTAACTATAGTGGAATTAAAATAAAATTAAATAAAACAAAAGCATGTTCAAGTAAGATTTCCAAGATATAAAAGTGATTAATATCCTACAGGCAATAAAACCATGGTCTCTACCATCGTGTTTTCTACTGGACATAAATCCACAAGTTAACAATGAAATTCCCAGTGTTTGGGCTAAAACCAGGTAGTAAATTGCAAACTCAATCATAAATTACTACATTTTTTCCTCACCTTCCATCTGACAGACATCATCATCCAACAGACCATGAAACCAGATTCTCAATAATAATTCTCAATTTTCCACCAAAACGGAATAAATATCTTCTACGTCTGCACGGAGGCTGAACCAAACTTGACCAGTAACCAGAAAAAACAAAGGGCACAAAGAAACAACAGTGAAAAAGGAAAAGAGAGACTCAAAGAAGTAAAGCTCTTAATTCTTCAGGAATCATTCTGGGTGTCTGCATAACACATACTTAGGTTTAGGCAGTCTGTGAGGTACAATTTTCAGCAAAGAGTATTTATTCTTTCAAGTGAGTTCACACAAGCAACAGTAATTTTTTTAAACATAAAAACCTGACTCTCATACAAATATAAAAGAAACAAGTGTCAAAGTTTTTATTCAATTGATATTAATGAAACAACGAATAAGATGATAAACCTGGTTTAAAGAACACTTCAGATGTTGGAGTTTATAGGCAATCCAATAAAGAGATGATAGATTATTCTAATGGCTAGGTTAGGTACAAAACTGCTTAATGTCCTCAGGGTAATAAATTAAATCTTTGAGATTATTTTTTCATCAGATGGAAATTTACAAAATAATGGTGTAACTTCACAGTGCTTGGGCTCTAATCAAAGAGTAAAAAGCAAAGACAAACATAGGCATATTCTTCTAAAGCATATAAAATTTGGTGGTGAACCTGTGAAACAGTGACATTAAAAGAATATGCATTCATCCTCCACACTATTTCCAAATTTGGGGTAATTTTTCTTAACTCAGAATACAGATGATATTTAAAGCCATGAGACTGCGTAAGCCTTGTGTTGCCTAAAACAGGGATGGTTAATAAATCCCACCACTCTTTTGTGATCCCAGAATGACTAAGGGGCTAACAATGAAAGACCATCTTGCTCTCACACAGTCTAAGATAATACTTGCCCCTACCCTCCCTCCGTGAATTTCCTCATTTTATAAACACCAAGTTTCCTTCCTCTTCTTTAAGACTTCCCTCATCACCAAATGTTCTCCCTATTACAACAGCCTGAATAAAACCGTCTCTTTTATTTCCTTCTCTCCTGTGTTTTTCTCTCTCTCTCTCTTTTTAATTTTATTATATGTTAGTCACCATACAATAGATCATTAGTTTTTGATGCAGTAATCCACGATTCATTGTTTTCATATAACACCCAGTGCTCCATGCAGTACGTGCCTCCTTAATACCCATCACTGGGCTAACCCATCCCCCCACCCCCCTCCCCTCTCAAACCCTGTTTGTTTCCCCGAGTCCATAGTCTCTCCTGGTTCATCTCCCCCTCTGATTCCCCCCCTTCATTTTGCCCTTCCTTCTACTAATGTCCTCCCTGCTATTCCTTATGTTCCACAAATAAGTGAAACCATATGATAATTGACTTTCTCTGCTTGGCTTATTTCACTTAGAAAGGATGAATATCTAACTTTTACATCAACATGGACAGAACTGGTGGAGATTATGATAAGTAAAATCATCTCTTTAACTGTCAAATGCATTTTGTCTTTGACAATCACTTAGAGAGTAATTATAGTGAAAGAAGAGTCTTTGCTTTATCTATGAAACACTCCATTCTTTGCCTACATCTCTCCAAATTAATTATTAATGTAAATTATTGTGTGCATTTAAAAAAATATTTTATTTATTTGACAGAGAGAGTCACAGTAAGAGAGGGAACACAAACAGGGAGAAAAGAGAAGGAGGCTTCCCGCTGAGCAGGGAACCAGATGCGGGGTTCAATCCCAGGACCCTGGGATCATGACCTGAGCTGAAGGCAGACACTTAACAACTGAGCCACCCACATGCCCCTATTGTGTGCATTTTTATTTTTTTTTTAAAGATTTTATTTGTTTTTTTTGTCAGAGAGAGAAAACACAAGCAGGGAGAGCGGCAGGCAGAGCAGGTAGAGGGAGAAGCAGGCTCTCTGCCAAGCAAGGAGCCCAATGTGGGACTCAATCCCAGGATCCTGGGATCATGACCTGAGCTGAAGGCAGAAGCTTAACTGATTGAGCCACCCAGGTGTCCCTATTGTGTGCATTTTTAAAAGCTAATAAACCCAGGGACGCCTAGGTGGCTCAGTCAGTGAAAGCATCTGCCTTCGGCTCAGGTCATGATCTCAGGGTCCTGGGATCGAGTCCTACATTGGTCTCCTTGCTCAGTGGGGAGCCTTTTCTCCCTCTGCCTGCCACTCCCCCTGTTTGTGCTCTCTCTTTCTCTCTCTGACAAATAAATAAATAAAATCTTTAAAAAAAGGTAATAAATCAAAAACATAGGAAAGGCTACATAGTGAAAAGATTTTCTCCTTTTCACTTCATCCTTATGCAACCTAGTTCACATCCCAAATCAATCACTATTACAAGTTCTGCTTATGTTTTTCACAATGCTGAAGAGCCATAATTTATTTTACTAACCCCCTACTGATAGTTACTTATGTAATACCCTATTACCAAATTAATTTTAAGCTCTATAATATGGTCTTTCTGACTCTTCATCTTTATCCCCCCTTTTTGCCTTGTCCACATTTCAATTTGGTCCAAATTCTTCCCTTGGAAGAGAAGAATTCCCTGATTAAACCAATGCCAACTCATATCTCTCCAGGATTTTGCAACCTTCAACCCATAAGCATCGTCCACGTGTCAACCATACTGTTTATCTATAATCATGGAACCTCTAGACTGGAAGAAAATTCAGAGAACACTTAATTTAGCCAAATCCAGAGAGGCAGGAATTTGTGCTATAATCACTCAAACACATGTTTTACAGTTTTGCCTTTGCCAGTGATAGGAGATTCCTATTTCATTTTACTCACATTTCTTGGCATAAACATTGTATCTTTAATTCATCCTTGGACAATGACCAGATTTTCCATTGACAAACATCTACTGAACACCTATGACCCATAAATGTGTAAGTTCTGGGTTACAAAAGAATCCCCCCAGGGTTGCCCTCATGTCCAGACACACAATTCTATTAAGTAAATGATATTTCTTATTAAATGAGTCGTGATAATCTAATAATTATTCTCACTGTACTCAACTCCAAACTTAGAAATGGGCTAAAATAAGGAAAAGAGAGAGAGACTACGCATGAGTAGGAGAGTAGAGGAAAACAAGAATCTGGCTTAGGAGGACAAACATGGGAGTCTGAGATACTTAACCTTTGTGTATGCTTGAAATTTTCTTAATAAACAGTTTACAAGGCTCTTAGGCCACTGGATTTTACCTTATCAACTCCTTTCCCACCAAGTTTCCAGTTCAGCTCCCTGGGGGACTTTTGTGCACATGTATAGCAAATCTCCATAGTAATCAGGTAGATCAAGAAAACAACAACAACAAAACCCACAAACCAGCACCCACTCTTTCTTGTCTGCCCTGGTTGGGTTCTTTAATGAATATAAAACTTGCTTTACACATGTTTTTGCAAAGATCATGTTTGCACTTTAGTTTATTAAAAAGCATGGATCGTATCTGTCATATTCACACTCTATCCCATAGTCTGACCCTTCAAAAACCCTCATCGGCCCTTGTTGCATTTATAGTTGGGATCAGAGATGTCCCTTTACTGCCCAGGAAAATAAGTAGCTAACAGAGGGCAGCAGAGAGCCAAGAACCCAGACACTAGAAATAGAGTTGTTGGGTGTGTTTTTATTTTTATTTTTTAAATTTTTAAAAAGATTTTATTCATTTATTTGACAAAGAGAGACACAGCCAGGGAAAGAACACAAGCAGGGGGAGTGGGAGAGGGAGAAGCAGGCTTCCCGCCAAACAAGGAGTGATGTGGGGCTTGATCCTAAGATCCCGGGATCATGATCTGAGCCAAAGGTAGACGCTTAACGACTGAGCCACCCAGGCGCCCCAGGTGGGGTTTCTTAAAGTGTTATTATTAGTTATTATTATTAGTCTGAACTAGCTAGGGAAGATTTCATAGCAATTTGAGTGGGCCTGGAAAAATAAATCTACTGTTTGGTGAAACAAAAAGGAAAGGGGAGTCTAGACTATTCCATCCTTCGTGTCTTCTGAACTTAACAAGCTTCCTAGCCTGTCTCTGAATCAGTATTGTGATCTGTAAAATGGGGATAAAAGTACCTACTTCAGAAGGTTACTGTAGCAGTAAAAGGAGTGAAGTCTATGAAGGTAAGCACAGGGCCTGGTATGTAGCAAGACTAGATGTTATTCCTTACCTGTTGATATTAATCTTAGCAAAGGCATGCTGGTGAAGATGGTGTGATGAGACTTGGTGGAATGGGCACTTTGGAGGGTAGTCGGAAACATATAGGCAGAGAGGATGAGTCACGATTTTTGCAATTTCAAAAGCCAAGCCAAGGAGCCTGGCCAGGGTAAGCTAGAGGGGAAGGGCCTGGAATGGAGAAACTGCCAAATGCTGCTGAGAGTTCCTAATGGTATGAGGATCTCCTCTCTCCACTCAACAGTCACCACTCTTTCTGAGTTTCCTGGAACTGGAGTATGTCCACGTACTTCCTAAAGCCCTACCATGGTAGCTGTCAAAAGGTCCCCAGGGCTGGAGACCTACACCTAGAGCAACCTAGCAGGACAATTCTGGGCCTCTTTATGGAGCATATTCCTTCCCGGCAGCCCCCACTCTCAGGGCCATCCAGAAAAATCCAGTTTATTTGGTTCTTTCTGTGGGGATGAGCTGAAAGACACAGACAAAGAAAAGGGGAGAAATGGGAAAAGATTGAAGGCACATGCCATTTGCACATGTTACAAATCCAGGTATCCCAGACCAGCATAATAACCTGCTAACATGTCAGAAATGTCATGGGAGGGAAGTGAGTGGGCCGTGGGCATAACAGAGAATAAACAATTGAATTTGATGAACTGAATAAATTTAAAAATTAGAGAAGGCACTCGCACAGACCAATCATGAACAGAAATGAACTGTGGTGTCTGATCAGCTCTGGGCATGAAATCCCAAACCAGTGTTTTTAAATCAGGGCATGGAGGCAGGTAATCAGAAGGAAATAAGTCAGTTATGACCCAGATGAGGAACATTCCCACCACCTTGTCCTCACAGAGGCTGGAGGGGAGAGATGGTCTATGGTCAGCCTAGCATTCATTCTACTCCTGGTCTCCTCACTTGTGAAAACTGGAAGCAGGGTATGCTGTAGGCATTTGAAAAAAATAACTCTACAGTCCCTTCCTGGTTACCATCGTAGTTTACACTATTCATTTTGCTTCCTTGAATTCTTGCCTTTGAGGACTGGCTGATGAAGAATTTTCTGGCAAACTCATTCCAACTCCACCATAATGGTAGTAGGTAGGGGGCCCGGTCTCCTCATGTTCTCCCTGTCTTCAATAATGCCCCTATAGGTCCTTCTCAGACAATTGCCAACTTTTTTCCAACCCAGGGCAAGGGAGCCAGTGTTTAGAAGAGCTCGATGACAAACGGCTACCTCTCTGAACTCCAGCTATGTCCCGGCGCAGGCCAAGGGCTTCAAATATCAACTAGGTAAGAAGAACAATGCGAGAGTAAGATGGCGGAGAAGTAGGAGACCTGGATTTCATCTGGTCTCAGGAATTCAGCTGAATAGGGATCAAACCATTCTGAACACCTACGAACTCAACAGGAGACCAAAGAAGAGAGTAGCAACAACTCTCTGAACAGAGAAGCAACCACTTACTGGAAGGTAGGATGTGCGGAGAAGTGAATCTGAGGCAATATTCGGGAGGATAGATGGCGGGGGAGGGGCCTCCGCTGGCCGCTTCTGGCAAGTGATGGAGCCGCGCAGCACAAAATTGGACCTTTTAGAAGCTGGCTCCACTGAGGGACGTCGCTCCAGTGGCTAAGCGGGGGGTGGAACCCTCGCGGGACAGTGTGGTCTCAGGACCCTCGGGGTCACAGAAAGACCGGGGGTGCCTGAGTGCGCCAGAGCTCCCAGGTATCGGAGCGGGGAAGCCGGCTGCAGAGATGGAGCCGAGGCGCGGGCTCTCAGCTCGGGGTCGCCATAAACTGTGATCTGCGGCCCAGTCGGGCCACTGCTCCTCCAGCAGGGACCCAACAAGCGGCAGATCCCAGGAGACTCCCCTTCCTCCCCCCGGAGGAGCGGCACGGGAGCGCACCACAGGGATCTGCTGGGTTTGGAGACTCCACACGGGGTCGGGTGCCAGAGATAGAAACACTCGATCACAGGCCGGGTGAGCACGGAGTGCGGCTGGAGACCGGGGACACGGGAGTGACTGCTTTTCTCTGGGGGCACACTGAGGAGCGGGGCCCTGAGTTCTCGGTTCCTCTGGGCAGAGATTGGGAGGCTGCCATTTTCACTCTGGTCCTCCAAAGCTGTACCGAGAGCTTGCAGGGAACAAAAGCTCCCAAGAGCAAACCCGAGCAAACCCGAGCAGATTACTTGGCCGGGACTGGCAAGGGCGGGGCAATACCGCCTCCGGCAAAGACATTTGGGAACCACGGCAACAGGCCCCTCCCCCAGCAGATCAGCACAAACAGCCAGCAAGCCAAGACCAAGTTAACCAGTCAATGAGAACGGGAGAACTCCAGCGCTAGGGGAATACTGCACATAGAATTCATGGCTTTTTTACCATGATTCATTAGTCTTTCAAAGTTAATTTTTTTAACTGTTTTTTTTTTAATTTTTCTTGTTCCCTTTTTCAACCAACATCTTATCAATCCCTTTTTTTAAAAAAACATTTTTATTTTTCATTTTTAGAGTCATATTCTGTCCCTTCATAGTAGTTACCCTTATTTTTGGCATATATATATATAAGTTGTTCTCTCTTTAAAATTTTGAGATACAGTTTCTTCTAACATATCAAAGTATACCCTAAAACTCTAGTGTATGGCTTTGTTCCAATCTCCTGCCTGATCACATTCTCTCCCCTTTTTTATCTTTCTTTCTTTCCTTTTTTTCTAATCCTCTTCTTTATTTTTTCAAACACCTTCTTATCAATTCCCTTTTTAAAATTTTTTATAATTTTCATCTTTATAGTCATATTCCATCCCTTCATCATATCAACCCTTATTTTGTACATATATAAGTTTTTCTTTCTTTAAAATTTTAGGAGGCACTTTCTTCTAACAGACCAAAATACATCCAAAATCTAGTGTGTGGCACTGATCTATACACCAGTCTGATCATTTTTGATCATATTGTCTTTTTTGTTTTGTTCTGGTTTTGTTTGTTTTTATCTTTTTCTTTTTTTTCTTTTTTTTCTCTTTCTTTATTCTTTCTTTCCCTTTCTTTTCACCTGGTTTCAGGTCTTTTCTGATTTCTTTAGAGTATATTTTCTGGGGACGTTGTTAACCTGTTAGCATTTTGTTCTCTCATTCATCTATTCTCCTCTGGACAAAATGACAAGATGAAAAAAATCACCTCAACAAAAAGAACAAGAGGTAGTACCATCTGCCAGGGACCTACTCAATACGGACATTAGTGCGATGTCAGACCTAGAGTTCAGAATCATGATTTTTAAAGATACTAGCTGGGCTTGAAAAATGCATGGAAGTTATTAGAGAAACCCTTTCTGGAGAAATAAAAGAACTAAGATCTAACCAAGTCGAAATCAAAAAGGCTATTAATGAGGTGCAATCAAAAATGGGGGCACTAACTGCTAGGATAAATGAGGCAGAAGAGAGAATCAGTGATATAGAAGACCAAATGATGGAAATTAAAGAAGCTGAGAAAAAGAGAGATAACTACTGGATCACGAGGGCAGAATTCGAGAGATAAGCGATACCATAAGACGAAACAACATTAGAATAATTGGGATCCCAGACGAAGAAGAAAGAGAGAGAGGGGCAGAAGGTATATTGGAGCAAATTATAGCAGAGAACTTCCCTAATGTGGGGAAGGAAACAGGCATCAAAATCCAGGAGGCACAGAGAACCCCTCTCAAAATCAATAAAAATAAGTCAACACCCCGACAACTAATAGTAAAACTTACGAGTCTCAGAGACAAAGAGAAAATCTTGAAAGCAGCTTGGGAGAAGAGATATGTAACCTACAATGGTAGAAACATTAGATTGGCAACAGACCTATCCACAGAGACCTGGCAGGCCAGAAAGGACTGGCATGATATATTCAGAACACTAAATGAGAAAAATATACAGCCAAGAATACTCTATCCAGCTAGGCTGTCGTTGAAAATAGAAGGAGAGATAAAAAGCTTCAGGACAAACAAAAACTAAAGGAATTTGCAAACACGAAACCGGCCCTACAAGAAATACTGAAAGGGGTCCTCTAAGCAAAGAGAGAGCCTAAAAGCAGCATAGACCAGAAAGGAACACAGACAATATACAGTAACAGTCACCTTACAGGCAATACAATGGCACTAAATTCATATCTTTCCATAGTTACCCTGAATGTGAATGGGCTAAATGCCCCAATCAAAAGACATAGGCTATCAGATTGGATAAAAAAAAAAGACCCATCGATATGCTGTCTGCAAGATACTCATTTTAGACCCAAAGACACCCGAGATTGAAAGTGAGGGGGTGGAAAACCATTTACCATGCTAATGGACACCAAAAAAAGCTGGGGTGGCAATCCTTCTATCAGACAAATTAGATTTTAAAACAAAGACTGTAATAAGAGATGAGGAAGGACACTATATCCTACTTAAAAGGTCTATCCAACAAGAAGATCTAACAACTGTAAATATCTATGCATGGGAGCAGCCAATTATGTAAGGCACTTAATAACAAAAGCAAAGAAGCACATTGACAACAATACAATAATAGTGGGGGACTTTAACACCCCCTGACTGAAATGGACAGATCATCTAAGCAAAAGATCAACAAGGAAATAAAGACTTTAAACGACACACTGGACCAAATGGACTTCACAGACATATTCAGAACATCCCACCCCAAAGCAATGGAATACACATTGTTCTCTAGTGCCCATGGAACATTCTCCAGACTAGATTACATCCTAGGTCACAAATCAGGTCTCAACCAGTACCAAAAGATTGGGATTATTCCCTGCATATTTTCAGACCACAATGCTTTGAAACTGGAACTTAATCACAAGAGGAAAATCAGAAAGAACTCAAACACATGGAGGCTAAAGAGCATCCTACTAAAAAATGAATGGGTCAACCAGGAAATTAAAGAAGAATTAAAAAAATTCATGGAAACAAATGAAAATGAAAACACAACTGTTCAAAATCTTTGGGATGCAGCAAAGGCAGTGCTAAGAGGAAAGTATATAGCAATACAAGCCTTTCTCAAGAAACAAGAAAGGTCTCAAATACACAACCTAACCCTACACCTAAAGGAGCTAGAGACAAAACAGCAAATAAAGCCTAAACCCAGCAGGAGAAGAGAAATAATCAAGATCAGAGCAGAAATCAATGAAATAGAAACCACAAGAACAGTAGAACAGATCAACGAAACTAGGAGCTGGTTCTTTGAAAGAATTAACAAGATTGATAAACCCCTGGCCAGACTTATCAAAAAGAAAAGAGAAATGACCCAAATCAACAAAATCATGAATGAAAGAGGAGAGAACACAACCAACACCAAAAACATACAAAAAATTATAAGAACATATTATGAGCAACTCTATGCCAGCAAACTAGATAACCTGGAAGAAATGGAGGCATTCCTAGAGATGTATCAACTACCAAAATTGAACCAGGAAGAAATAGAAAACTTGAACAGACCTATAACCACTAAGGAAACTGAAGCAGTTATCAAAAATCTCCCAAGAAACAAAAGCCCAGGGCCAGATGGCTTCCCAGGGGAATTGTACCAAACATTTCAAGAAGAATTAATACCTATTCTCCTGAAACTATTCCAAAAAATAGAAATGTAAGGAAAACTTCCAAACTCATTTTATGAGGCCACCATTACCTTGATCCCAAACCAGACAAAGACCCCATCAAAAAGGAGAACTACAGACCAATATCCTTGATGAACATGGATGCAAAAATCCTCACCAAAATACTAGCCAATAGGATCCAACAGTACATTAAAAGGACTATTCACCATGACCAAGTGGGATTTATCCCTGGGCTGCAAGGCTGGTTCAACATCCGCAAATCAATCAACGTGATACAATATATTAACAAAAGAAAGAACAAGAATCATATGATCCTCTCAATAGATGCAGAAAAAGCATTTGACAAAGTACAGCATCCTTTCCTGATCAAAACTCTTCAGAGTATAGGGATAGAGGGTACATACCTCAATATCATAAAAGCCATCTATGAAAAACCTACAGCGAATATCATTCTCAATGGGGAAAAGCTGAGAGCTTTCCCCCTAAGGTCAGGAACTTGGCAGGGATGTCCACTATCACCACTGCTATTCAACATAGTGTTAGAAGTCCTAGCTACAGCAGACAACAAAAAGAAATCAAAGGCATCCAAATCGGCAAAGAGGAAGTCAAACTCTTACTCTTTGCAGATGATAGTATACTTTATGTGGAAAACCCAAAAGACTCCACCCCAAAACTGCTAGAACTCATACAGGAATTCAGTCAAGTGGCAGGATATAAAATCAATGCACAGAAATAAGTGGCATTCCTATACATCAACAACAAGCCAGAAAAGAGACAAATTAAGGAGTCGATCCCATTTACAATTGCACCCAAAACCATAAGATACCTAGGAATAAATCTAACCAAAGAGGCAAAGGATCTGTACTCAGAAAACTATAAAATACTCATGAAAGAAATTGAGGAAGACACAAAGAAATGGAAAACCGTTCCATGCTCATGGATTGGAAGAACAAACATTGTGAAGATGTCAATGCTACCTAGAGCAATCTACACATTCAATGCAATCTCCATCAAAATACCATCCACTTTTTTCAAAGAAATGGAACAAATAATCCTAAAATTTGTATGGAACCAGAAGAGACCCTGAATAGCCAAAGGAATGTTGAAAAAGAAAAGCAAAGCTGGCGGCATCACAATTCCGGACTTCCAGCTCTATTACAAAGCTGTCATCATCAAGACAGTATGGTACTGGCACAAAAACAGACACATAGATCAATGGAACAGAATCGAGAGCCCAGAAATGGACCCTCAACTCTATGGTCAACTCATCTTTGACAAAGCAGGAAAGAATGTCCAGTGGAAAAAAGACAGTCTCTTCAACAAATGGTGTTGGGAAATTGGACAGCCACATGCAGAAGAATGAAACTGGACCATTTCCTTACACCACACAGAAAAATAAACTCCAAATGGTTGAAAGACCTAAATATGAGACAGGAATCCATCAAAATCCTAAAGGAGAACACAGGCAGCAACCTCTTCGACCTCAGCCACAGCAACTTCTTCCTAGAAACATCGCCAAAGGCAAGGGAAGCAAGGGCAAAAATGAACTATTGGGACTTCATCAAGATAAAAAGCTTTTGCACAGCAAAAGAAACAGTCCACAAAACCAAAAGACAACTGACAGAATGGGAGAAAATATTTGCAAATGACATATCAGATAAAGGGCTAGTATCCAAAATCTATAAAGAACTTATCAAACTCAACACCCAAAGAACAAATGATCCAATTAAGAAATGGGCAGAAGACATGAACAGACATTTTTCCAAAGAAGACATCTAAATGGCCAACAGACACATGAAAAAGTGCTCAACATCACTTGGCATCAGGGAAATCCAAATCAAAACCTCAATGGCTAGTCAGAATGGCTAAAATTAACAAGTCAGGGAATGACAGATGTTGGCGGGGATGTGGAGAAAGGGGAACCCTCCTACACTGTTGGTGGGAATGCAAGCTGGTGGAATCACTCTGGAAAACAGTATGGAGTTTCCTCCAAAAGTTGAAAATAGAGCTACCATACGATCCAGCAATTGCACTACTGGGTATTTACCACAAAGATACAAATGTAGGGATCCGAACGGGTACGTGCACCCCGATGTTTATAGCCCCAATGTCCACAATAGCCAAACTGTGGAATGAGCCAAGATGTCCATCGACAGATGAATGGATAAAGAAGATGTGGTATATATACCCAATGGAATATTATGCAGCCATCAAAAGGAATGAGATCTTGCCATTTGCAAGACGTGGATGGAACTGGAGGGTGTTATGTTGAGTGAAATAAGTCAATCAGAGAAAGACATGTATCATATGACCTCACTGATATGAGGAATTCTTAATCTCAGGAAACAAACTGAAGGATGCTGGAGTGGGGGTGGGGTGGGAGGGATGGGGTAGCTGGGTGATAGACATTGGGGAGGG
>NW_027397143.1:3954369-4101821 GCF_003265705.2 Callorhinus ursinus | reverse complement strand
AGGGGGGTGGGGGGATGGGTTAGCCTGGTGATGGGTATTAAGGAGGGCACGTTCTGTATGGAGCACTGGGTGTTATGCCAAACGATGAATCATGGAACATTACATCAAAAAACTAATGATGTAATGTACGGTGATTAACATAACAATAAAAAATTTAAAGAAAACATACTATTGCGTGTAACAACATGAATAAATCTCAAAAATAGAATATTAAGAAAAGTAATTCAGACACCAAAGAATACATAGGTGATTGTGTGTAAAGCTCAAAAACTAAGTGTTAGAAATCAGGATGGTGATAACATTTGAGGAGAGTGGATACTAACTGGGAGGGAACACAAGGGGGCGCCGCTGGGCTGCTGGTAATGTTCTATTTGTTGATCTGGGTGATTATTACATGAATTTTAAAAATTATATTGAAAAGCAAGCGAAAAAAATCAATTGACCCTAAGGTATGGTCTGTTTCTGCACTATTATATGTCTGTCTTTATACCACCCATCTTGATTACTATAGCTTAATGAGAAATGTTGAAATCAAGAAGTACTCTAATTTTGTTCTCTCTCAAAATTCTTCTGGCTAATCTAGGTCTATTGCATTTCTATTTCATTTTTCAAATGACCTAGTCAATTTCTACAAAAAAGCCTGCTGGGATATGATAACAGTTGTGATGAATCTCTAGAACATTTTGGGCAGAACTGCCTTCCTAAAAAATAGACTCTTCCACTCTGTGAACATGGACAGTTTCTTCACGTTATAGACCTTTATCTCAATAATGTTTTGTAGTTTTCAGAGAACAGGCTTGCACCTCTTTGTTTATAGTTTATATTTATTAAGTATTTTCTTCTATTTGATGCTATTGTGAATTGGATTCATGCCCCAATTTCATTCTTGAATTGTTTATTGCTAGTATAAAGAAATACAGGGCGCCTGGGTGGCTCAGTTTGTTGAGCGACTGCCTTCGGCTCAGGTCATGATCCTGGAGTCCTGGGAATGAGTCCCGCATCGGGCTCTCTGCTCAGCAGGGAGTCTGCTTCTCCCTCTGACCCTCTTCCCTCTCGTGCTCTCTCTCTACCATTCTCTCTCTCAAATAAATAAATAAAATCTTAAAAAAAAAAAGAAATACAACTGCTTTTGTATATTGATCTTATATTCCACAATCTTGCCAAACTCACTTATTAGTTCTAATACAGGTTTATGTGTGTGTGTGTGTTTTTAAAAAGATTCCTTAGGAGTTTATATATGCAAGAGCATGTAGTTTGCCAATAAAGACTGTTTTATAAACATCAGGGTGCATGTATCCCTTTGAATTAGTATTTTTGTATTCTTTGGGTAAATACCTAATAATATAATTGCTGGAACGTAGGGTAGTTTATAGCAACATTATCAACAGTAGCCAAATTATGGAAACAGCCCCAGTGTCTATTGACTGATGAATGGACAAAGGAGAATTATATATACAGAAAGAAATATATATATATATATATAACTCAACCATAAAAAAAGAATGAAATCTTGCTATTTGCAAAGACAGATGGAGCTGGAGAGTATTATGCCCAGTGAAATAAGTCAGAGAAAGAAAAATGCCATATGATTTCACTCATATGTGGAATTTAAGAAACAAAATAAATGAGCAAAGTGGGAAAAGAGAGAGAGAGACAGGCAAACCAAGAAACAGACTCAACTCTAGAGAACTAATTGATGGTTATCAGAAGGGAGGTTGGTGGGGTGGTGGGTTAAATAGGTGATGGGGATTAAAGGAGTGTACTTGCTGTGAAGAGCACCAGGTGATGTATGGAAGTGTTGAATCACTAAATTGTATACCTGAAACTAATTTTACACTGCATGTTAACTGAATATAAATAAAAACTTAAAAAAAAAGGACTGTATTACTTCTTCCTTTCCAGTCTGATGCCTTCAACCTTTTTTCTCACTTCCAGTACTGTGTTGAAATGAAGTGTTGAAGATATCCTGGTCTTGTTCCAAAACATTCAGCCTTTTACCCTAAGCATGAAGTTTGCTGTAGTCTTTTGTACATGCACGTAATCAGCCTGAGGAATTTCCCTTCTACTTCTACTTTGTTGAGGGGGCTTTTTTTTTTCTTTAATGTAAGCTGCAAACCCCGTATGGGGCTTGAGTGGGACCTGAACTCATGACCCTGAGATGGAGACTGGGTCAGAGATGGAGACTGAGGCCAAGATGAAGATGGAAGCTGAGATTAAGAGCCTGACACTTAACAGATTTAGCCACCCAGGCACCCCCAGGGCTCTTCTTTCATAGGCGGAAGTAGACAGGACTAGATAGAACAGGAATGAGGTGGAGGATGGAGGGTGAGCACTAAGGAAGTGCTGGGTATGGAGGGTGGTGAGTTGACACAGTAGGACAGTTGGTCAGGGGATGTTGGTTCTGGGGAAGAGCCATTTCAAAGTTTGCTCAAGGTTTGTCAAGGTCTGGGGGTGTGTGGGGAGGGGGAAAGTTGACTAAAGTTTAGTCAGCTCACGTTAACAGGCATTTTGTCCAGATTTGTCAGTTCAGCTAGTCTTTCTGAGTCTGAGTGGGCCTTGTTCACAGATACGTAAGAAGGTCATCTCAAGTCACATGGGGAAGGCTGGCTCCTTGTGATGAAGGATAGTTGGAAGGCAGGCAAGCAGGGAAAAGCCCCCCGCACCAAGACGAAACCACCCTTAAAAGGATTTTACACCATCCTGGAAGGAGCCCTCCACCCTTTCCCAGCTGACAAAAACTTGATTGGATGACAGGCACAGGGAGGGTTAATCAGATTAAAACAGCCTGCCAGCAAGCCCATAAAAACCCCTAGACTTAGAAATTCCCATGGCAAACTTCTCGGGTCCCCTCCCTCCTCGGGAAATTTGCTATTGTTCAATAAAACTTGCTTTGCTGCCCACCACTCTATTTCGTCATTCTTTGAAGCTGTGTGACCAAGAACAACAGGCGCCGTCGGAGAAAAAAATCCTGTAACACTTGCAGCAAGCCACTTCCTAGAACACAGGAGGGTGGGAAACTGCTGTTTTCCAAGAACACTCCATCAGGTAAAGTTCAGGGTCAGAGATCCTGGAGATCCTCTCTTTTTAGGCTGCAGGCCTGCAGCACTAAGGAAGCCTCTCCGCAACCCAAAACATGATTCGAGGATGGTCTTTCCATCTCCCTGGGCCACCTGTCCTGCTTTCCCCTAATTTCTCTTCAGAAATGCTTACTACTGTGCGCCTGGGTGGCTCAGTCGTTAAGTGTCTGCCTTTGGCTCAGGTCATGGTCCCAGCGTTCTGCGATCGAGCCCCACATCAGGCTCCCTCCTTGGCAGGAAGCCTGCCTCCCCCTCTCCCACTCCCCCTGCTCGTGGTCCCTCTCTCGCTGTGTCTCTCTGTCAAATAAATAAAATCTTAAAAAAAGAAATGCTTCCTACTATCCAACCCTCTTTTGTCCGACCTTAGTTGATGGCTCAGTTCCTCTGGGAACTGAGATCACAAGCTTTTATCTCTTCCTTCCTTAGGACAAAGGATAAATACCAAGGGATTCAGAACCGTGCAGTGATGAGGTGCAAATCCAGCCTGCTCTGCAGGAAGGAGCCTCTTCACCTTCCCACCTCCTGCACTTGCTTCTCTCAGATGAAATGCACTTCCCCTAGTCCTGGCGGAATGCCGCTTCTTCCTGCCTGCTCCCAGAGGACAGTAACACAGAACAGCTCTTCTCTCCCCCAGCAGTTCTGAGAGGCAAGGTCAAGGCCTGACTATCTGTGTGCTCAGCAGATACAATGGATTAGGTCCTTTGTCTTTTTTGTTTGTTGTTTGCAAACTTCTTTATTGAAGCCTAACACAAAGAAAAGCACACAAATCCGAAGTGTACCCCTCAATGAATTTTCACAAAGGGAACATATCATGTAACCCAAACCCCTATGGAGAAGTTACATATTCCCAACATCACAGAAGATCCTTCATGCCTGCCCAACCCCCTGGGGCTATACCCAAATGTAACCCCAGCCTGAGTTTTGCCTGTCTGAGCTCTAGGTGAACAGACTCATGTAGTATTGATGAAGGAGCAGAAAGCTTGCTAAGGACAGAGAAGAAGCAGGAACCCTAAACCCCGTTCCCCGCCCCCCATGTGGTATGTGTGACAGTCCTCAGGCAGTCCTGGTTGCCCTAAAGGAAAAATAAATGGTTAACTGATATAGATCACAGTCTTGCAGGACAGGAGTTTCCCTCGGTTTACTTTAAAAAGCTTTAGCAATAGCTTCCGGAAGGAAATGTAAATAAAATTGAATATCTTCTAAACCTAAGGCCCATTGACAAGTTCGTGTGATAGGAGAAATGTAACATCCCTCCAGGAAACTCCCAACTGTCTTCATGTTAGTGCCTCATTAGAGGGGAAAACAGCCTTGGCTTGACAATAACCAGGCCTCTAAGTATCCTGAGAGTTTTTAGCATATGACAATCCTTCTGAACACCCCCTTTGTCCTCACCTCCCCAACTCCTGAGTGTATAATCAGCCACCCTTCACAACTCCGAGACAGCAGCTTTTTCTGCCCACGGGTCCATCCCTGTGCTTTAATAAAATCACCTTTTTGCACCAGAGACCTCTTAAGAATTCTTTTTTTTTTTAAGATTTTTATTTATTTATATATTTGAGAGAAAGAGAATGAGAGATAGGAGCACAAGAGGGAAGAGGGTCAGGGGGAGAAGCAGACTCCCTGCTGAGCAGGGAGCCCGATGTGGGACTCGATCCTAGGACTCCAGGATTATGGAGGCAGTCGCTTAACCAACTGAGCCACCCAGGCGCCCCGCCTCTTAAGAATTCTTTCTTCGTCGTGGGCTCCGGACCTCACTTATATTCTAAAACTTCTAAAACTTCATACTGATGTAGCCTATACTTTTTAAGAATCAGTTTGCAATATAGAGGGGAGCCTGGGTGGCTCAATGTCTGCCTTCAGCTCGGGTCATGATCCCGGGGTCCTCGGTTAGGGTAAGGGATCTCTGGGCTCCCCGCTTTCCCTCTGCCCCTCCCCCTCTGCTCATGCTCTGTCTCTCACTTTCTCACTCTCAAATAAATAAATAAAATCTTTTTAAAAAATTTGCAATAAAAATAAATGTGGTGGCTGGGTGGCTCAGTTGGTTGAGCCACTGCCTTTGGCTCAGGTCATGATCCTGGGATCCTGGGATTGAGTCCCACATTGGGCTCCTGGCTCAGCAGGGAGCCTGCTTCTCCCTCTGACCTTCTCCCTTCACATGCTGTTTCTCTCTCGCTCGCTCTCTAATAAATAAATAAAATCTTTAAAAAAAATAAAAATAAATAAATGTGCTGCAGTGTGTGCCTAGGTGGCCCAGTCATTTGAGCATCCAACTCTTGGTTTGGCTTAGGTCCTGATCCCAGGGTCCTGGGATAGAGCCCCATGTCAGGCCCCATGCTCAGGACAGAGTCTGCTTCTCCCTCTCCCTTCTGCTCTGCTCCTCCTCTGGTGCATTCCCGCGTGTGCGCTCTCTCTCTCTCAAATAAATAAACAAAATCTTTTTTTAAAAAAAGAAATGTGCTGCTTTATTGACAAAATAATAAGATATAGAAGCTTATCTAATAATTACTGTAATTTTCTAAATACTAAGGAAAATAAATGGTAAATCAAGGTATCTGCATCAACTACGGTGTAATATGAAAACTTCTGAGGTTTCTACTGGCAATGGAGTTACCAGTCCTGTCAATCTTACTGGGGTCTGTAGCCTGCATTCATAATAAAAGGAAAGACTCCATTTCAGTTAGTGATGAAGAAAAATATGAGTGCTGATGTGAGAAAAAAAGTCAGAGGAAAAATTATTAAATTTCCATACTACCTAGAGTCCACTGACAAGTCCTAGAAACAGGCAGAGTTACATTCCTCTAGGGACTCGATTGCCTAGATGCTACTACTTTGCTAAGAGCAAAATTCAATCCTAGCCTGAGCTGCACCAGGATCCTCTAAGTCTACTTTAACATATAAAAATTCCTTTGGAAACTTCCTTTATCTCTAAACGTTCCCCCCAATATACGTGTTGGCAATCATCCCCCCTGCATTCGACCCACAGATATACATCTGAAGGGTCTCATGTCTAAGGTTTAATTAGATGGTAATAAATGACCTTTTCCCAACAATAGCTAACCCCCTCAGGGTCCTGGAAATCTTGCTTCCAAATTTCCTTAGAGACTTATGCTATCCCTAACCCCCCGCCCCAACTTGAATGTATATAATGGGCCATCCCTCATGACCCCAGTGAAGCTCTTTCTGCCCACGGGTCCTGGCCATTTTTAAAACCACCTGTCTGCACTGAAGCCTTCTCAAGAATTCTTTCTTGGCCCTCAGCTTCATCAACTGCTGCTAATTTTTCCCATCCAAGTTCACAGACACCTGCCTGTTATTTGACCACCCCCAGAGTAAGCGAACCTCTCTTCCTTATACTTGGTTGAGTTTCTCACTTCCAAAGTTGCAACTACAGCATGCCCACGGTAGAGGGCGCCAACAGCAAGGCACTCCCGCCCCATGTTGGAAAGAGAATCCGGAAGAACTGCAAAATTAGAGCCTGCAAGCTGTGATTGAAGAGCTTGCATTATGAGTATAACAAAGAATGTTTTCTCTAGAAGAGTGGTCGTATTTTACGAAATATGTGCATTGAGATAGGAAATTATTCACAAGGTTGGGAGGAATTAGTTCTGTCCGCACACCTGCCCCCTGCTCTGTCCAGGCAAGAGGGTGAGCCGGGCCTGGTCTTTGCTTATTTATTACCTCTGGTTTCCCCTCGTTTCCTAGCACTCACCGCGAGTGTCTCTTCTGTTTTATTTCTCGCTGCAAATTCTGGACTTTGTTCACACATCCCTCTGAGCTTGGTTAATGCAGTGAGCACATAAGAAATGACCCCTTTCTGATGTTCCAGTGGTAAGGATCAATCCCAGAGGCACAGCTCCTGGGGCATGAGAGTCCTGACTAGCCAGTGTGCCAATGATCCTGGAGAGAGATGTTGGCGGCAATGGAGTTGTCTAGAGCTGCCTGGAGGGCATGTGAGTTGAATAGCTGGCACCATTTCCAGAGAGGGGGGTGTGCAGGAGGAGCTGATTGGACAATAGAGAGGGCATGCATTTGTTCTGGTGTGGATATGGAGCTTGTGGGTCTGGAGAGACTTGGAGTGGAAATGAAAGAGGAAGCCAGGGGACAGATCTGGGCTGGAGTTATAAATTAAGAGGCGTTGATCCTACTGGCCACTGTGGCATTGGGCATGAGAAGAGCAGAGGCCCAGGCCCATGTCCAGCAGAATCCCAACATTTAGGGCAGATGGAGGAGGAGAGTCAGACCCTCAAACTCAGGAGGTGGGATGAGACCGGATGTGGTATCCTATTACAAGTTCAGCGTGTTGATGTTTCAGATAACTGAAAATGATGGTGACTGTATAGTGCTCATGACTTTTACATGCTTGGAGGTCACTGGCCACCATTGTGAAAGCTGCGTTGGGTGATTTGCTCATCATCCAACAGGGATGCTGCTGCCTCCACCCTGCCTGAACTTGGGGTTAAAAGATGATCCAGAAATCCCACTTATAGATATATATCCAAAGGAAATATAATCAGTATTTCGAGAGATAGCTGCACGCCCAAGTTCATTGTAGCATTATTCACAATAGCTAATGTGTAAACAACCTAAATGTCCGTTGATGGATGAATGATTAAAGAAAATGTGATATATTGGGGCTCCTGGGTGGCTCAGTTGGTTAAGCATCTGCCTTCAGCTCAGGTCATGATCCCAGGGTCCTGGGATTGGGTCCCTCAGCAGGGAGTCTGCCTCTTCCTCTGCAGAACCCGCCCCCCCGTCCCCCGCTCATCCGCGCATTCTCTCTCTCCCAAAATAAATAAAATCTTTAAAAAGAAAGAAAATGTTATATATTTATAATGGAATATTATTCAGCCTTAAAATATAAGGAAATCCTGCCGTTTGTGACAACATGGATGAACCTGAAGGACATTGTGTTAAGGGAAATAAGACAGACACCAAAAAACAAGTATTGCATAAGCTCACATATATGTGGAATCTAAAAATGTCAAACTGAAAGAAACAGGCACAATTGTAATTACCAGGGACTGAGAGGTGGGGAAATGGGAAATGTTGTCAAAGGGTGCAAACTTTCAGTTACAAGATGAATAAGTTCTTGAGACCTAATATACAGCCTAATGACTGTAATTAATAATAATATTGTATACCTAAAATTTACTGAGAGTAGATCTTATGTGTTCTTACCATACACACACAAAATTAATTATGTGAGGTGTTATGATTTTGATGATTATTTCACAATGTATATATATATCAAACATCACATTGTACACCTTAAATATGTACAATTTTTAGTTGTCAATCCTACCTTGCTTGACAAAGCTGGGGAAAAAGCTAGATTATGGAATAGCATTCATTGCAGGGTCTAGGGATTCAGGAGTTCACACACGGAGGAGAGCCAGACAATAAAAAAGAAAACCAACAAGTGACCTAGATGATTTTAGCTATTGATCAAGGCCTGGGTCAACATTTGAAAAATCAATGAATGTAATTCACCATATTAACTAAGAAAAAACCCATCCAATTATTCCAGTAAATACAGAAGAAGCATTTGATAAAATCCAATCTCCTTTTTTTTAGGGACATTTAATAACAGGCTTTACTTACTCTCCAGTAGAAACTTACAAAATGTTTATGGTGATACAGCAAGATATAAAGATTATGCAAAACATTTTTTTGGATTCATAACTTTTTTATTGAGGTATAATTGACATGTTATATTAGTTTTGGGTGCAAAACTTAATGATTTGGTATTTGTGTATTTGATATTGTAGTATATACTACATTAGTACAAGTTTTCACTAACCGAAAGA
The DNA here is from genome assembly GCF_003265705.2 of Callorhinus ursinus. NCBI lineage: Eukaryota > Metazoa > Chordata > Mammalia > Carnivora > Otariidae > Callorhinus > Callorhinus ursinus. The sequence goes on along the minus strand of NW_027397143.1, from coordinate 4,092,937 downwards.
AATTCAAAGATTTTGCTTTTAAGGGAGAAGCCGTGACCATGCTATTGCAGGTCTTTTGTAAAAGCAAAGTCATGTGACTCAAACTTTCGGAAAATGGGTGATACCCTTCACTTTATGCCATTTTGGTTCACCGAAGTTTTCATAGGAACGTTCTACTTCTGGAAAGCAGGGAAACCTGTACTGCAAAACGATTACCACAAGTTTAGTTAATATCTGTCACCATACATGGTAACAAATTTTTTTTGCTTTTTTTCTTCTAATATCCATTTTGTATAAAACTCTCAGCAAATTAGGAGTAGAGTTGACTCTCAACCCTAGAAAGGGCTAAGATCATATTCAATGTTGAAAGACTGAGAGCTTTCCCCCAAGATGAAGAACAAGGATTTCTGCATCTCACTACTTCTATTCAGTATTGTACTAGACATTCTAGCCAGTGCAACAAGGTGAGAAAAATAATTAAAGGTCTCTAGATTGGAAAGGAAGAAGTAAAATTTTCATTCGTCATAATGACATAATATCTGCGGGGAAAATCTAACAGACTCTCTTCACCCACCCCCCAAAATACTAGAACCAAATGTGTTTAGTGAGGTTACGAGACACAAGATCAACATGCTAAAATAAATTGTATTTCTATATACTAGCCAAGAACAATTGGAAATTGTTTTGTTTTTAAAAAATAAAAGAAACTGAATTCTGTTGTGTTGCTTTGATTTTAGACATGACTGAAAAACAAAAAGTTATGCCATAGTTTTTGAAGAATTAAAATGAGGAAAATGGTGCAGATAAAATCTGCATTTTGCAGGCATTTCAGAGTTACATTATGCCTCCCGGCTGAGTGCTCAAGGTTTTATTTGGTTTTGTTTTGTTTTTTGGAGAAACTGGAAATCAGTGAATCATTTCCCCAGGAGCTAAGCCAGCCCATTCAGGCCAGGCCCTCCACCTAGAACCCTACTTGGGATAGCCTCCAGCTAAGCACGTTACCTGTGAGAAAAAAACTCAAGACTAGTTGTGATATTTCTCTGCTTTCTCTTCTCTTCCTCTTATAAATGCTACATGAGCCTTTATTTGAGAAAATCAGCCAGTTGAATTGGTCTCTGCCATGCTCAAGTTGCAAGGGAATCTCAACAATCCCAACAAGTCAGCGTTGGAGCTATTCTCTGACTCTTCACACAGCCCCTTTTTCTGACAGGTTGTAGCAATTCCTTAAACTAGCCTCTGGGTAAAAGGGGAAAGGTTCTTTGAAGGTGCTGTGGACAAGTACCAAAAACATGTTTTTTTTTTTTAAGTTTTTATTTAAATTCCAGTCAGTTGACATACAGTGTAACATTAGTTTCAGGTGTACAATATAGTGATGCAACACTTCCGTACGTCACTCAGTGCTCATCACAGTAAGTACACTCCCTCCTTCCCATCACCTATTTCCCCCAACCCCCCATCCCCTCATCCTCCTCCGGTAACCATCAGTGTGTTCTCTATAGTTAAGTGTCTGTTTTTTGGTTTGCCTCTCTCTCTCTTTTTTCCCCCTTTGCTTATGTTTTGTTTCTTAAATTCCACATATGAGTGAAATCATATGGTATTTGTCTCTCTGACTGATTTACCAAAAAACATGTTTAAATGAAATGAACTTCTTTTGTTTACTTCTTTTTTTAAAGATTTTATTTATTTATTTGAGAGAGAGAGGGAAAGTGCATACAGTAGGGAAGGGGCAGAGGGAGAGGGAAAGAGAGTCTCAAGCAGACTCAGTGCTGAATGTGGAGCCCAATGGTGGGGGGGTGCTCAATACCATCACCCCGAGATCAGGACCTGAGCTGAAACCAAGAGTCCAATGCTTAACCAACTGCACCACCCAGATGCCCCTGGTTTAGTTCTTTTTTTCCCCAAGATTTTATTTATTTATTTGACACAGAGAGAGAGAGAGAGCACAAGTAGGCAGAGTGGTAGACAGAGGGAGAGGGAGAAGCAGACTCCCCATGCTGAGCAGAGAGCCCGATGCGGGGATTGATCCCAAGACCCTGGGATCATGACCTGAGCTGAAGGCAGATGCTTAACCGACTGCACCACGCAGATGCCCATGGTTTAGTTCTTAAGGGCTAATCTTCCCCAACCCCTTGGCCTATTGCTCTTTGTTTAAAATCTCATAAAAGTAGGGGGAAAGACCTCAATGTGAGACAGGAATCCATCAAAATCCTAGAGGAGAACACGGGTAGCAATCTCTATGACCTTGGCCGCAGCAACTTCTTGCAAGACACGTCTCTAAAGGCAATGGAAACAAAAGCAAAAATGAACTATCGGTATTTCATCAAGATAAAAGCTTCTGCACACCAAAGGAAACAGTCAACAAAACTAAACAGCAACCCACGGAATGGGAGACAATATTCACAAATGACATTACAGATAAAGGGCTGGTATCCAAGATCTATAAAGAACTTCTCAAACTCAACACCCCCAAAATAAGTAATCAAGTCAAAAAATGGGCAGAAGACATGAACAGACACTTCTCCAAAGAAGACACCCAAACGGCCAATAGACACATGAAAAAATGTGCCACATTACTTGCCATCAGGGAAATACAAATCAAAACCACAATGAGATAGCCACCTTACAGCAGTTAGAATGGATAAAGTTAACAAGACAGGAAACAACAAATGTTGGTGAGGATGCAGAGAAAGGGGAACCCTCTTACACTGTTGGTGGGAATGCAAGCTGGTACAGCCACTCCGGAGAACAGGATGGAGTTTCTTAAAGAAGTTAAATATAGAGCTAAACTATGAACCAATGGGTATTTACCCCAAAGACACAGATGTAGTGAAAAGAAGGGGCACGTGCACCCCAATGTTCATAGCAGCAATGTCCACAACAGCAAAACTGTGGAAGGAGCTGAGATGTCCTTCAAAAGATGAATGGATAAAGAAGAGGTGGTTCATATATTCAATGGAATATTACTCAGCCATCAGAAAGGATGACTACCTACCATTACGTCAACAGGGATGGAACTGGAGGGGATTATGCTAAGTGAAATAAGCAGTCAGAGAAAGACAATTATCATATGGTTTCACTCATATATAGAACATAAGAAATAGTGCAGAAGACCACAGGGGAAGGGAGGGAAAATTGAATAGGAAGAAATTGGAGAGGGAGACGAACCATGAGAGACTCTGGGCTTGGGGAAACAAACTGAGGGTTGCAGAAAGGGAGGCAGGTGGGAGGATGGGGTAACTGGGTGATGGGCATTAAGGATGGAACTTGATGTGATGAGCACTAGGTGTTACAGGCAACTAATGAATCAGTGAACACTACATCTGAAATTAACGATGTACTACTATATGTCGGCTATTTGAATTTAAAGTTAAAAAACCCACTAAAATAAATTTGTGTTGTTTTAGCCACTAAATTTGTGGTGATACACACTTTGGCTTAAAAACACACAGCTGTATACAGTTATAAGAATCACGGGACAATCTTTACATTAAGAAATTAAGAGGGAGAGGGGCGCCTGGGTGGCTCAGTTGGTTAAGCGAGCCTTCAGCTCGGGTCCTGGAGTCCTAGGATCGTGGCAGAGGAGTCCTAGAATTGAGACCCCCATCAGGCTCCCCGGGGAGCAGAGAGTCTGCTTCTCCCTCTGACCTTCCCCTATCTTGTGCTCTCTCTCACTCACTCTCTCTCTCTCTCAAATAAATAAATAAAATATTAAAAAAGAAAAAAAGAAAGAAACTAAGCAGGAGAAAATAAATCTACTAGGATGGTGCAGTAATCCCAGTGTCCTCTACTCTAGCACTGGCTACCCACCCGTCTTCAGATCTCCCATTAAAAGTCAAGGCCCCAGGGACAGAATCCAAGCTACTTTCATGAATTTAGACCCAGCCATTTAAATGAGGTTTGGGACGATTTAATGACATACAATCTAAGTTTAAAAAGCATGTTTCAAATCTGTATCTACAGCAGGTAGACATACTGGTGCAGGAGGAAATTAACGGGAAAAAAACTGGAGGTTAATTCACCAAATATTGATAGTTATCTCTGAGTTGTGGGTTTTCCGTTGAATATTTTTCTATTTTTTTCCCTGGATATGCTGTTTTTTTTTCTCTCTCTCTTTAATGGGTTTTTATAATAGGGAGGGAAGGGAAGATTCCCTGTATGGTATTCAATCAAGAGTGTTTTTTGTCGAGATCCGATATCTCCAGCTGGAACACTTGTTTAAAAGGATGGAAACCTCAGGCAGCAGAATTGCACGGGTGGAGGCCTCTGAGATCACGATTGCCAGAATAATTAATTAATTAATTAATTAATTTTCAAAATGAACGTTATAGATTTTTTTGAAAAATTGAGAGGGGGTGCATGCAAGGTTTCCCTCTCCTTTATTTAATTTCTAGAAATAATACACACGGTTTAATTTAAAAAACAAAAAAACAAAAAACGCGTGAGATTATAAAAGACCTCCTCTACGTTCACGCCCATTCCCCAAAGTGAAAGGTGGGAATTGCTTGTTGAGAGTTTCCCAAAACCAAGGCATAGGGTGTGCGCTTCGCGAATCCTTCTCTGTCAGCGCGCTGGTGGAGCCCAGTGGCTCTGGTCAAACTAATCTTGCTGGTCGGGATATAGTTCTGCTATAACCTATAGATTCTTCCCAACGCTTTCTTTTCCTGAAGACCCTTGGAAAGTTATCAGCAGTGAAAGAAGACACCCCAAGCCTACTTGCAGTTGGGTAGTGTGCCTGAATGGTCTAAGGCGCTGGATTAAGGCTCTAGTTTCTCCGGGGACATGGGTTCAAATCCCACCGCTGCTAGCCTCTTAGCGCTTTTGTGCGTTATTTTGCTATGGATCACAAATAGCGGAACGAAGCGGGATTGGACACTCTGTTTCCAGCGTCTGGAACTCCGTTTTACCAGAGGGCGGCTGCTGAATGGTTGGGCTCTGTACCTTCTGTGCGCTCGTGTCTAGAGAGCAAGTGGGTTGGGATTTAGAGGCGTCCGTGGCAGAGGTGGAAAACCGGCGGTGTACGTACCCTTTCCTAAATCCCTGGAAGAGCGCCCACGTTTGTAACCAGGCAGATGGCGGATGTCCTGAACTGAGGCCCGGTTTGTCCCACAGTGTCTCCAAATGTACACCAGTGTTAATTAATTTCAAATAGTACTTGATGGTGGATGGCTCATAGTCTCCAAATGTTAAACCATAGGAAGGAAAAAACGTAAAACTGTAGTTTGTTTCCGCCCGGTTTCGAACCGGGGACCTTTCGCGTGTTAGGCGAACGTGATAACCACTACACTACGGAAACCCGCTAGCAATAGCTTCCCTGTAATACTCTTAATTGTTAAGAAAGCCTTCCGTTGGTACAGCGGATCCGAAGTTCTAGGGCTGAGAAAAGATGACACCATGTCCTAGATTGGCAGAAAACCGCAAGCGGCTCTGCACCCAGTCTTTCATCGGTGACCCTCGGTTCCGGGGCGACTTACTCCTCTACCTACTCTTCTTCCCCAGCCCCAGGCCACTCGGAACTCTTGGGTATGCCATCTGCCCGTTCAGGATCCAAACTGTCCAAGAAAAAACGTAGCTAAAAAGTATGTAAAAATGAAAAAGTGGGCTCGTCCGGGATTTGAACCCGGGACCTCTCGCACCCAAAGCGAGAATCATACCCCTAGACCAACGAGCCGCCTCACAATCCAGTCTTTCGTTCGGTCCGTAATTTAAGGCGATTTGGAGTAGTTTTACCACCACACGAACTTTTATTTTTGACATATTGGAATTATTCCCTAGATTTCAGTGTCCCGCGCCCAACCTTATCCCTGCTCCGCAGTCTCCGCATCCGCCGTTAACCTCATCCGTAGGCAGCTCGCCCAGCGAAAACGCTCCGTATCCCTTGGTCCCTCTGTGATCTGGGAGAGCCTCACTGCTAGCGCACCTCGGACAGCAAGCAGGGCCACCCTTCCGCTTTGGGGACTGGGAGTCCCTGCCCAAGGGAGCTCAATTAAGGCCCAAGTCTGGAGGCCCGGGGTCTGGGCGCAGAGTCCAGGAGGAGCCGGAGGGCTCCTGGAAAGAAAAGAGAGCGGGGTTTGGAGGGGTCGCGGGACCGACTGTGTCTTGAGCCGAGACAGGCGAAATGAAACCGGAGTGGTGCCTTCGGGTGGGGCGCCTGGTAAAAGGACGAGGGTTTTTCTTTATTTTAATGAAAATATGAAAAGCAACACATAACTGTTTGCAACGCTATTTGCAAAAGCTTCAGAAAATGTGGGGAACTGTAAGGCAGAAACGAGATGACTGGCTGCGGTGGCTGGGGGCACAGCTCGGGAGGCTCGCACCAGAGCGCGCGCACACTCGCCGCGCAGGCTGGGTGCCCCCGCTCTCCGCCCTCGAAGCGTTCTCCTGGGATTGCCCGGGAGCAACCACGACTCCCGCCGAACCAGGCGGGGCTGTGCGGGCGCTCTCCTCCCTCGTCTTGGGCCTGCTTTCCCCCAAAGGGCTTTAATTGCACTGGGATATTCTGTAGTAAAAACCAAAAACCAAACAAAAAACAGTGATTCTGATTCCCTGCTGTAAAATTCACGAAAATCCACTCAGAGCTGGCCCAAAAACTCCCAGAAAAATTCCCTACACAGATGTCTGTTACAAAACAGAGGGGGAGACGAATGGTGGCTAACCCACTTCAAGGAAAAAAAGTGCTATTTTTTCCACTGCCACTCCACAATCTTGCTCAGCCCTCTGCGTTGACCGCTCCACTCGCTGCTCCTCTCGACCTTTGGAAAACAAGATGCTAACCGGTCTCTTCCTCAGCCGGCATTGTCCTCGCCTCCTTTCGCACGCACGAAGTGTTGGATGGACTCTGACCTAGGCCACCGTGTGTCCTCGCGCTCCTGATTACTACCGCCTCTGTGTTGTAAGCATTTGCTTCTCTTCTTTATGGAATTATATAAGAAAACTGAGAACAGACGTCCACAGTTAGTAACACCTGCCCCTAAAGCTTATAACTGCCACATTTGCTTCCGTTTTTTTTAACCATTTCGTTTTTCTGTTAAACAATAAAAGCACACAATTAATATATGCTAACCTTCTGACTTTGATTTATTATTTATGCTGTTCAAGGAAGTCAAGTATACAAAATGAAATTAAATCCCCAGAGAACAATGGGGGCCCTGCCTGATAGGCAGAGGCAGGCGCGCGGGGGGGGGGGTGGGGGTGGGGGCACCCTCCAGCCACCGCCTTTTCCGGCACGGCCCGACCCGACCAGGAGGCCTTGGCTCAGGCAGAGGCGCGACCCTGCCCCGCCGCACCATCCCAGCCCCCTGGAGCCCTCTCTCCAGTCAAAGGGGACCTTCAGAAAGGTCCCCGCGCTGACTCCTGGCAGCGCTCTAGCGCCGTTTGGATTTCGAAAACAACCCGGGCTCGGTGCACCAAACTGGAGAAAACCACTCGCGAAACCCTGGGGAGACGCCGGAGAAGAGATGAATGGAGTAGTTGGGGAGAGTGTTGAATGGGGGCCACAGGCCTTCGCACCCGCCCGCTCCCATCCAAACAGCCAAGACCGCATTAAGACCCGAACGGACACGCCCCGGATAGGCCAGGAGCGCACCTGCACCTTCCGGCACCTGCGCGTCCCGGACTCCCAGGATTCATCGGACCCCTATGTGCCTGCCCTACTGGAAGACCACCTCACTACAGAACCTAGATTGTGGGGGGAACCAACGACGAGCTTAGCGGGGGCTTAAACCTAGTCCCCCTCCCGACTAAAACAGATTCCCAGGATGCGTTGTGGGGAGGTGGGCGTAGACAGGTGGTCCCCACTAAACGAAGAAGACAGAGGAGATGAGGACTCGGCCCTGGCCTGAGTGGGGTGAGAGGAGGGGAACGTTAAGATCTGCCACAGACTTGCTAAGAGCACGCTAAGAATGCGAGGGACCGCTCTAGAGAAGTTGCGCGGAGCCAGCGGAGCCTGTGATCGCAAGGCCACAGACGCAGAGGGTTTTGCAGTTGGCGGGCATCTAAGGAACCAAGAACAGTCAGTTGCACTTAGGACCTGGCCTTCCAGAAGGGCGGAAATTCGGGTTGGCTCACGCATCTTCCGCTTTTCCACCTTTCACGAAGGGGTGAAAAAAACTGAGGAAGGCCCCAGCGAGATTTGAACTCGCGACCCCTGGTTTACAAGACCAGTGCTCTAACCCCTGAGCTATGGAGCCAACTACACCTACCCCTTGTGCGCAAGAACAGTTGACACCGCCACCGTCGGCCGCGCAGCCGCAAAGAATCACAGGGAGGAGCTAAGCAATGAGAAGCGGGCCGCAGCCTTTCGGCCGAAGAGGACATAATCTCGCCGCCGCTGTCTCACCAGCGACGTTAGTAAGTGTCAGTGCCGGCAGGCCAGGCCGCAAATCCTGAGAGAAAGCCCCGCAGAGAGACGGCAGACGGTGCGCTCCGCCGGGCTGTGAGGGATAGGGCGAGGGCGTGACGCTACGCAGGCAGGGGCGGGGCCTTCGGTGGGCGGAGCTTAGGAGGGCCCGGGTCTTCCGGGGGCTTAGGGGTCAGGGGCAAAGACCCGTTCGTTGGCTAGAGAGGTCGAAGGCTTTTTGTGTCTGAGAATGAGGATCCGAGGTCAGGGCTGCGAGGGAGGAGTTAGGGGAAGGGTGTCAATAGACCTGTCCTGAAGGAATCCAGGTACAGGCTGGTAAGGTGGGCTGTCAGTGGGCAGTAAGAGATCTGGGGGGAGGGGCGGAGAGAAGGTGTTGGAGAAATCAGAAGGTCGAGGCGTGAGGAGGTGCTGGGCAGAGAAGGACTGGGTCAGGGCTGGGGGTCCCTAGCCCCTGCTGCACCTTTAGGCAGGTTAGGAAAAGGCAAACCTTGGGGCTCACCTTAACTCTTGTGGAACTGGTTCCCTAAGAGCCCCTAAAAGCCCAGGGGATATGGGGCATGGAGAGGGTGGGAGCCCAGATGAGGGACAGGAGCCCTACCCTGCAACGATGAGAAACTGGAGGGCTGTCCAAGATATGGAAGTTGCCCAGTGCCCATCATTGACAAATGGATAAAGAAGTGGTATATATACACAATGGAATGCTATTCAGCCATAAAAAAGAATGAACTCTTGCCATTTGCAAGGACCAGATGGAGCTAGAGAGTATAATGCTAAAGGACATAAGTGAGAAAGATAAATACCATATGATTTCACTCATGCGGAATTTAAGAAACAAAACAAATGAGCAAAGGGGAAAAAATGAAAGAGAGAGACAAATCAAGAAACAGACTCTGAACTATAGAGAACAAACTGATGGTTATCAGAGGCGAGGGGGTGGGAAGAGGAGTTAAATAGGGGATGGGGATTAAGGAGTATACCTGTCATGATGAGCACAGGGTGATGTACAGAAATGTTGAATTACTATATTGTACACCTGAAACTAATAAAACACTGTATGCTAACTAACTGGAATTAAAATAAAGCCTTAGATAAAACTTAAAAAAAGAAAGTGGTGGACCTTGACCTGGTGACCCAACCTGCCCCATGGTCCCTGCAAGACCAGGTGACTTGGGCCGGTGGGTACCCTCCAGTCTGCATGCTGAGGGGCCATGTGAGGGTCTGTTGTCAGGGAAATGGCTCATGCAACTCAAGGATCTGGGACTCATGGGTGGGATCAGAAGGAACCAAGTTAAGCCAGTCATTGCTTTCAGAGACCCAAACATCTCACAGATCTTAGGATGCCCAAAGTATGGGAGAGAAAAATGCACACAGTCACACATACTCTCACACCAGCATTGTGACATCCAAAGTCACTATACTGTCCTAGTGACCAAAAGAGAACATTTCTTACCCTCAGTGTGTGATTGTTACTATAACTGTTGTGATATTTCTTCAGATACATAGATGTCTATGTAGTTAATCTGCAAACACACATACTCTGGTAGACACACAATCACATTCACAACATAAAAGCTGAAAATATACACACAGACAGCCACCCCTGCAGTCCCCAGACCTGGTCCTATGGGCACCTCCACCAGACACCCCCCTTCTGTGACCTGTAATATGTGTTGCAGTCCTTCAGCACAGTTGTTACGTGACTTTAACTGTGATACTCAGTCCAAAACCCATACAAGCCCAGATACCATTAGGGCTTGATGATAACATTAGCCAATTTAATTAGCAAGTGAATGTTAAAAATGGGTTTTCCTTGTGGAAATTAGTGGTATTCAAATACATGCATTGGCTACAATGTTCTAAAGCTACTCTCCGTGTGTGAACACCACATAGGATTCACCCTCTGGAATGATACAATGATACTGTATGCTGGACTCCTTTTTTTTTTAAGATTTATTTATTTATTGGGGGGAGAGAGAGAACATGAGCTGGTGGCGGGGGGCGGGGGGAGTTGTGCAGATGGAGAGGGAGAGAAAGAATCTTAAACAGGCTCCATGCCCACCACAGAGCCCCACAAGGGGCTCGATCTCACCACTGGAGATCATGACCTGAGCTGAAATCAAGAGCCAGAGGCTTAACTGACTAAGCCACCCCTGTAGGCTGGACTCTTATATGATCCTAGCCCCAGCCCATAAGCCACTGGATTCTGATTACCTGGTGCTATGTCCACTGGGTCTGCCTCTAGAACAGTATCATGCCTGCCCTGTAAGACCCTTGTATGCAAAGTGTGCTTGAAGCATCTCAGGGATAGAGCACAGAAACTCCATGACACTTGCAGACCAGACTATTCAATTGTCACTGCCCCTACATGCCAACATACCTGTCTAAACCTATGCAGGACAGAAGACGTCTGAGACTGGCTTTCATCTAGCCAGGTAGCCAGGTAGTGGGGGAGGAAACCTATGGCCCTGACCTAAATATGGGGTAGCTAATATTTAGCAACAAATAAAAAATAAGGTATTACCAAATTGACCTAGGTCGATTTGCAATACCTAAGCCCTATGCACATGCTGATAAATGCCCGCTCCAAAACCCACACACACCCCTACCCCCCTCAATCTGAGATATAAACACATATGCACACATTCCTCACACACTTAAACACAATTGCTCATCCAGTCTAGCAGAAACCTTTGCTCCTACTGTGCTCTTGCACTCAGTCTGGGGGAGTCAAGAATGAGCTAAGCCACCCTAGAAATGAGGTCAGTCTATTTCCTTCTCCTCATCCCCTTTCCCTGGGGAGCATTAAGCACGGAACAGCCCAACACCCCCTCCCAGAAACCCACCCAAACAGAAGCTGGGGAACAATTAGCCAAGGGATAACACCCCACCAGGGCAAAGGCTGAACAGACCTTGGCACCAGGCTGCTGTTGGCGTACACTTGGCAAGTTCCAGAAAGGGTATGTCAGAGGCATCCCATGTGCTGTCCCATGCTGATATTAGTTACATCCATAAAATTATAAGTGCTGTTTTGTGTTTGAAAATTCCATAACCTTTGGTCTCCTTACTCAAGGGAGACTATGCTTTGGCATTTGGAAGGGGTTTAGGCATCTGTGAGCACACATGGCTGTCACTGTGGCCGAGAAAGTACATATCACTCTGTATCATCAGGTTGAGGGGTACTGGAAAGTAGCCATGCCCTTGGGCTTTCTGCTCATGTACAGGTCAAGAATCTCCTTCCAGTTCTGGTCCAGGCTGTTCTCTGAGCTGGGAGTACAGCGCTCCTTCCTGAGTAGAGACCTCAGGTCAGCTGGATCCAGGTGTCTGAAGGCAGAGCTGACAGCTGACAAGAAGGGAAAGCAGAAGTGATCATGAACCTGGATGTTTGGGCCTGAACCTGCTCCATGCACTGAGGACAGCACTGGGTTTGGTGTTGCTCCACAGAACCAGAGGCCCTGCTAAGCCCAGGCAGGAAACCCCAGGGATGGGAAGTACCTCTGTGGGTAGCTTGGCTGGCGTCCTCACCTACCTGCACTTCCTTACAGCTCAGGCCAGATCCACCTGCCCACAACAGGCAGAGGACTGGCCCCAGGGGTCCAAGGCATCTCCCCCTGCTCAGTTGACCGCAGAACCCTTTTCCACAATCGCCCGTTCCGCTGGCTCTAATGTTGTGGCCTGCAGGAGCCCCTCTAAGGCAACCCAGGCCGAGTCGCGGGGGGGGGGGGGGGGGGAGGGCCCAAAGTAATCAGGAGGCTCCGACAGAGGGCACCACTGCTTCCCGCGGGCAGCCCCCGGACAAGGAGGAATGCCCCCTTGACTGACTCACCCTCTCTGAGAGGCCACGGAGGCCTTTCAAGGCCAGATTCGTAAGTAGGTGCCGGTGGAGCAGACGGAGAAAAGCGGGAACACGCGCTCGTGGAAATTGACGCGGAAGGTGTAGAGGTGGCGCATGTCCTCCACGGCGTAGAAGGACACGGCGCCCACCTCCAGATCCAGGGCCACCCGCACGCGGGACAGGTGGCCACAGCTGAGGGGCGTCCGTTCGGGGCTAGTCACCGCCCAGTACTTGCCGCTGTTGAGCTGCAGCGCCCAGACGCCCTCCTCAGGGGTGAAGGGCGTGAGGCCCTTGCGGCGCACGCTCTCGCGCGCCACGCCAAAGGCCCAGCCGTCCTTGGAGCCCACTTCCACCTCCCAGTGGTGCCGCCCCGAGGAGAAGCCGCTGGACGCCAGGACCCGCGTGTTGGTATCAAAGCGGCGTGGGTTGCAGGGCAAGTCCTGGGCCCGCTGTCCAAGGCGCACGCTCTTCAGATCCAGGGAGAGGATGAGGCGGGGGTTGGCGGTGTCCGGGTCCAGGGTCAGCTCCACTGAAGGCAGACACAGGGACAGACGTCCCATGCAAGCCCCTTGCTCACCTTTCACCGGTTACTTCTCCATCACCATCCCCCCACAAAGTACGTGGGAAAGTCAGATGGAATGTAAGAACCTAATTTGGATCAGATCCACAAATCCAATTTAAAAGACATGGGGGAATTCTGAACACTAGATATGAGAAGGAACCGTTACTTTTTCTAATTGTGACTATGGTTTTGTGGTTATGTGGGATTTTTTTTAAGTCTATCTTTAGAGATAACATATTAATATTTATGGAAAGGACTTGTGATTTGCTTCCAGTGGGAAAAAGGGGGTAAGGGTGTTCAAGAAAAGTATTAGCTGAAGGTATGTGATGAGAACATAATATGCATTATGATCGTCTTTTTACTTTTGTGTATGTTCACAATTTTCATAATAAAAACTTAAAATATGCACACTTGTCCTAAGTACTATCTTCCAGGACTGTTGTGGGCCCCGGGAATCCCACAGTTCAGTATCCCTGTCCTCCTGCAGCTTCCTTTCTCGGGGGAAGGGAGGGAGAAACGAGAAAAGATAAACACGGATGGTAAGAGGAATCAGGAGAGAAGGCTATAATCTCAACCAGACTGGCCAGGGAAGGTGAAAAGGCCTCACTGTGCAATTCAGCAAAGACATAGAGGAAGTGAGGAAGCCAGATATGCAGCTGTCTGGAGGATGCATATACCAGGCTGAGGCCCAGCTAATGAAGTGCAGATGTCCTGAGGTACATGTGTGCTTGGTGCATCCCAAGAGCGGCAAGGAGGGCTTGTTGTGTCTGCACAGAGTAAGCCAGGGGGAGAGTGTGCAGTGAGGCCAGATCCCTAAGCCTGGAGGACCACAGTGAGGACTATGTGGAGTGAGAGAGGCTGTCCCAGGGTTCTGAGCAGAGGAAGAGCATGATCTGACTCAGCTGGTGTAGATTGTTCCAAGGTAAATTCTGACTTAGCTTTTTCAGTCACCAGCATCAGCAATATGTGCCCTCCCCTCCCCTGCCCTCCTGTGGGGTTGGATCCCATTCACCCCAGAGCTCTGCAGTAATAAGAACTACCTCCCTTTCTCTCTTTAATCTCCTCCTGCTTTCCCTGACCCCTGCACATAACCCCTGTCCCCAGCAGAGGTGTCTGTCTGGGAGTGGGGAGAGGGGAGAGAGACTCGTCCAGGTGAGTGACCCACAATTTATAGGCCTACAGGTCCCACTGAAGCCTGAGGGAGCCAGAACTGGGAGGCAAGGATGAGGAAGCAGACAGCAGAAGGCAGAGGTAGGCAGGATTCTTTACATGGCCAAATAATGGGAACTCACTATCACAACAACCATCATACCTTTCTCCTCTTTCTCGAGCTCTCCCCGAAGATCCTCTGAGGAGGAGAAACAAAGCAGTGTATGTGTAAATAACTCAGAAGATTGTCTATCTGACAATTACAGTGATACCAAAAGATACCACCTCCTCTGACATTTATAGCCCCACTGGCTCACTCACTCCCCAGATACCCCAGAGGCTGAGAGTTGATGTACAGACTCTGGGTCAAGTGTGGGGGGTGGGGAAGGGGCAGTACCCTAGTTCTACTTCTCCAGCTTCCCCCTCTTTTGCCTGAGCTGGTCTGAGCTGAGCTCTTTTTCCTCATCCCTCTTTTTGCTAATACCCCTCTACCCTGACTGTCCCTGGGGGAATCTTTGTGCTGGGGACGTGGTGGTGGAGGGGGGAACTGTTGCTGAATGGATTTGCTACTACCATCTCCCTGCACCAATCTGGCCTTGACACACCCTAGCTCCTACTTTCTCACATAGCTTTTAGAAAGGCACATCCTTGGGACCCCAAACTACCAGAAACACACCATGCCCACCAGCACTGCATGGCCCAACCCCAAGCACAGGCCCCCTACCTTTGAACTTCTTGAGCAGCCCCTTTAAGACAAAGGTCTTGAGGGAAACATTCCAGACTTTATTCTTCATCTCAGAAGAGACTGTGGTTGGCTTGGGGCCAGGCACATTGCTGCATCTGCAAGACAAAGACCCTGAGGAAGGCCCACAAACACTGTCCTATTCCCAGTGGGCTGAGGCATTTAGGATGGCAAGGTCCTCTTGGTGGGGAGAGGTGAAGAAAGGAGAGGCTGATCTTGCACCAGAATATCTACAGCCAGGCAGGTGGACATTTGCCTTAGAAGGTACAGAGGTAAGGCAGTGTGCGAATTGGGAGATGAGAGGTCAGGGGTAAGGGGATGAAGAGAGAGAGCTCAGTGGAAAAGGAGAAGAGCCAGCTTGGAGAGGCCTAAGGAACTCTTAGGTCCACTCACCTGCTTAGGGTGTTTTTGAATTCCTGGAAAGCAAGATGAAAGAAAACCAACTCAGCATCAGGTAACCTCCAGTCATCTTTGACAAAATAAAACTGGCAATAAGGTGTACCACGCCCTACCACCTGCGTGGGCCCAGATGGCAATGGCTTTCTGCTGTGCCTGATTACTGGGTGTCTCATCACCTCCCTTCCCACAGCTTTGCAAATGTTCCCTTTATTACAGAATCACCACTGGAGCCATGTGCCGGGATCCAGAGCTGTCTCTGCTCTCAACACCATCCCAGATAAGTCACAGCCCTGAGGCAATGACTGGTCACTCAGACCAGCCTCTTTTAAATGACTATGCTTGACCCATTTGTGACTTGTGAAGTTTATTTGTGGATTGTGACTATTTCCAAAGGAAACAGAGTAGAAAATGTCAAAATGCATCACATGTACTAAAGATAAGTATTATTTTCCAAGACTTTTGTCACAAGGCTTAGATACACCTTGTATATAGCTCTTTGGAACTCCTTTCTGTCTGCTAGATTGGATACTGCCCAATTCATGAATCCTTGAGTAAAGCCAATAAGATCTTTATTGTGGCTCGAGGTCAAGAAAGTTTTACATCTTTTTATGCCTTTAACCCCAGGAGAATCCGTGCAGTTTTCTCCATTCGCCTCCTGCTCAAGTATGCAATTCTAACTAAACTCACAGAATCTGACTCTGTTCTCACTTGCCATTTGTAATGCCTTAGGATAAATGATTCATACCTCTGGCCAATCCAGACTCACCTGGAGAAAGTCAAGGTCAGGCTTTCGAGTTGTCTCCTGGATCTGCCTGCTAAGCTTGGAGAGCTGGGTGATCTCACCCCCAAGCTGAGCTATGTTCTCATTCTGCTTCTGTGTCACCTCCCGGGACAGCTCCTCCAGACGGCCCAAGAGCCGGCCCTCCTGCTCCACCAGGAAGGCCCGCAGTGCCTGGAACTCTGCACCCACCTTCTCTCGCTCAGCTGCCATCTGCTTCTGTCTCAGGAGAGGAGAATTTGGAGAGGCAATGGGACATCAAGATGTAGCATTTGGGTAGTAGCCTCTGAGCCATCCCATGGGACAGAATTCCATCTACCTCACTGTTTAGGGGTCAGAGGCTCACCTACACATACCCACCACATACATCCTTTAGTTTAAATATCCCAACTCTGAGCACACAGCAGCTTCAACACATGCTGTCAAGTCCCCTGTCACAAATGTGCTCTCCCACCAACCTAGGGCAACTTCAAACTTGCCCCAGAACCACCCTGGGCTATAGCTGCCTCATTTGCAAAGTAGGAAGAATAAATTAGTGCCTCCCAGAGCCACTGTAAGGATTAAACTGAGGTCACATCCTCCCCACCCCCAAACACATTTATTTCGAGTTAAAAACAAGACAACAGACCCAAAATGGAGTCACCCATGCTAAGTCTCACCTCAGGAAACAGAGACTTAATTACAGTTTCAGTTTTCCCAGAAATAGAATTTTAAACCAATCAGGAATCACCTGAGCAGTACTAGTTAAGTAACTGCCTGATAAACCCCTACACTCCCCAAGAGGGAAAGTAACTTTGTAATAACTAATCTGCTTTTTGGCCTAGTATAAATTCCTGGTTCCTGCTCCCTTCTGCTTATGAAATCTTTTGCCTTGTATAGCTTTTCAGAGTTGTTTTTTTTTTTTTTTGTCAGAGAGAGAGAGGGCATGCACAAGCAGGGGGAGCGGCAGGCAAAGAAGCAGGCTGCCCAACATGGGCTCAATCCCAGGACCCTGGGATCATGACCTGAGCTTCATGAAGGCAGGCACTTAGCTGACTGAGCCACCCAGGCATCCCTTCAGAGTTGTTTTCTACCTGCTAGATGGGATGCTGCCCAATTCATGAATCCCTGAATAAAGACAGTAATATCTGCAAATTTTACTCAGCTAAATGTTCTCCTTCAACATTTGTCATCCCTCCAGTTTTCACTCTTCACTTTACTTCTTTTTAAAGAATGCACACACAGGGCCAGGATGGTGGGTGGTCCTCTGTTGTCACTCAAAGAGGGCCCACCTGGAGGGTGCCCCGCTCACCAGGAGCTCCTTGCTCTCCTTCTCTTCAGTGGAACGAAACACCTCATAGTCCTCCAGATCCTTCTTCAGGACCTTCAGCCTGGACTCCAGGAGCTCCTGCAGGAGGGTGAGAAGGAAGACATTATGGGAAGAGGACTCTGGAAACCCCAACTTGTGCCTTCCTGGAGCCATCCAGGACAAAGAGAAGACCCTCTTCATTGATGAGGAGGAGGCAGGGTTGAAGCCATATCTGGACATGGGGATGGCTACAACCTGCATAGACGCACATAGCAGAGTAGGGGAACTGACCCGTGACTCCTAAGGCCCCAAGGTCTCATTTCCCCAAGACCATCTGTACACAATCCAAGCTGAAATGCAGGCCATGTAGGAGCCCAACCTAACCTACCTTGTCTTCCCCTCTGCTTTTCTCCTCACCATCCGAAAGCCGCCTGGGTGGGAGGGCTGGAGTGGTATAAGGAGTAAAGAAAGACTGGGGACTGTGTGCCTGAAGCCTCTGAGGACACCCCAGAAAGGAGGCAGGGAAGAGACTGCCCCAGATCCATATCTTTGACACAGCCCAAGACAGCTTTTGGTGCTCTGCTCAACCCAGGAGTCACCCACTGCCTTACCCCAACCTCTTGGGAAGGTCGTCCCACTGGGCCCCAGGACGCAAGGACGTAGCAGAGCGCCACGCCCGGGGAAAGTGCTGAGAGTGCGGGCAGAGGAAGTGTGGATGTGACGGAGACACTGCTAGAAGCCAGGGACAGACAGAAAATCGCCAAGTCCGTGGAGGTATCGTGAAGTCGGTCCAGTAGGGAGCCCAGAGGGCAACTCGAGGTGGGTGGGAGGGTGTTATTAGTGGTGTGGCAGTGACACAGGGAGAGCCGCACTCAGTCCCAGAGCCAGTGCTGGGTAGCATGGCAAAGGAAAAAAGAGGCAGGGTCTCACCTGGGCCTCCTGCCTGCCTGCCAGCCGCCTGCACTGCGTGCGCGGGAAGACAGAACCCGAGCTGGGTCCTGGGGGTCTGCACTGGGGTGGCGGGGGGAGCTCACCTTAGCTTCCTGCACAGCCTCGTCAAGCGGCAACACTGCGTGCGCGCGATGTTCGCGGGCGCGGTCGCACACCACGCAAATGGCGCGTCCGTCGTCTTGGCAGTAGAGCTTGAGCGGTTCGCCATGCTGGACGCACCCAGCCAGCGCCACCTCCATGGGCTGGCGCTCCCCTGGCGCGGCCGCAGGTAGACCGAAGCGCCGCAGCAGCGTGGCCACCGAGGCCAGCTGCCGGTTGGGCCGCAACTGGCCGGGACGCACGGGCTCTCGGCACTGTGGGCAGGGCAGCGGGCCGGGCAGCGCGCGGCACGGCGCTGGGCCTCCCACGCCGGGGCGCTCCCAGCAGCGCGCGATACAGGAGCGGCAGAAACTGTGACCGCACTCGACGGACACTGGCTCGCGGAAGAGCTCCAGGCATATAGAGCATGTGGTCTCGCCCTGCAGCTCTGCGGCCAGTGCCAGCGCCTCGGCCCCGGCGCGGGGGTCTGCCCGCGGCCCCACCGCCGCCATGCGCTCCCTCAGCGCACCTAAGTCGGGCGGTGCTGGGGAAGTCGAGGGGCTCGACAGTGCGGCTCGGAGCGGTGAGGCCGGATTCGGCCTCCGAGGACCCACGGGGAGAGGAAGGGCGGGGCTGAAGCCGGGCTGGCGGAGACTGGAGCTGAGAGCTTGCCGGGCCGGGAAACGAGAAGGGAGTGAGCGCGTTGTGGGCGGGCCAGACCTCACTACTCGATCGGATCCAAGTGCGGGCCAGCGCCATGCGCCCCCGGCTCTGGGCCGCTCAAACACTGGTTTGGTCTGCGGCCTCCTTGGTCCCCTGGCACCCCCTCTCCGTCACGCCCCCCCCACCTCGCCCAGCCCCTCCGCAAGCTTCTCTAGGCCACCCCCAGCCTGACCCAGTCAGCCGTGGGAAACGGGCCTGGATAAGTGGGCGCACACACCCAGCTGGGTGCCACTCCAGTCCTTGGCCGGGCCAAGGGCCTAGCGCCGAGGCCACAGTGTCAGGTTCCCGGAGTGCAGGTTGGTCCTGGCCCGGTGCTGAGCTAAATTTAGTGTCTGTAACATGGCTCTTGCCCCCACCCCCAAGCGTGGCTTGTATCCACTTCGGCGGCTACTTTTCCCACGTTTGTTCTGCCCCTTGTTTATTCTTTCTTTAATTTTTGGCTTTGAACAAATAATACATTTACAATACATTTTCCCACTTTAATCTCCACCAAAATAACCCAACCCTCTAATGTCCCCCCAGAACTTCCAGGAATATTTGCTTCCACCGCCATTCCCTCATTCCCAAAGGGCACTCAGGACACCATCCTCCTCAGAAACCACTCTTATCAAGGTCACCAGTGACCTCAGCGATTCTAACCCAAAGGCAAAGGCTCCTTCTCAGGCTTCACCTCACCTGCCCTTTCCTCTGATGCTTCCTCCTTGCTGGTACTCTTGCCCGGCGCGTTCCAGGATGCTGTAGTCCCTGGCTCTCCTACTTTTTTCTTGGCCTCCCTTGTGCTTTCCTCCTCCTCTTCCTGCACTTGCTCAGGTCTTGGACCTCTGTCTATACTCACTCCTGATCTTTTCCACTTTCTTGGCTTGAAAGACCCTCTTGTTGCTGGTGCCACAGTACACATCCCCACCCAGTATCTCCAGATATGCCTGGCTCCCACATCCAACTCCCAGTAGCATGTTCTACGGGATCTCACACACTCACCATATCCACAACTGTATTTCTAATCTGCCCCTCCACCTGTTCCTTCCAGAGCCTTCCCCACCCCACCCCATTTAACAGCAACCCCATCCCTCCAGGTGCTCAGGCCAAACTGGGGAGTCCTCTGTGACTCCCAAGAGGAAAGCATTTCACACACTCCACCATCAGTCCCCTGTGTGTCTTCACTCTCTCACGCCCTCCACTGCACCACCTCCAGTGATCTCAGGATCACAACAGTTCTCTCCCCTTCTGTCACACTGCCCTACCCTGGCTTCTCCACCCAGGTGTGAGAACAGTCCTGTTGACATGTTGAGTCAGATCAATTTTAAGTTCTCTGCTCAAACCCTCCATTGGCTCCCGCTGCTCAAAGTAAAAGTTGAAGTCTTTATAATCCTCCGAAGGCCCTACCTACCTATCCTTTGACCTCATCCCCTGCGCCCAGCCTCTCTACCCGCATCTCCTATCCCTCTTCCCTGTTGACTCCTGTCTTGCCACAGGGACCTCCATATTCCTGCAACATGCCAGCAAGAGCCTTTTTCAGGGCCTTTGAACCGGCTTTTACCTTTACTTGGACCTCTCTTTTCCCATACTTGCATGGCTTACTTCCCACCTCCTTCAAATCTTGTTCCAAATGTCACCATCTCAGTGAAACTTGCCAGGACAGCACAGTTTAAAATCACCTCTTACCACACTCTGTCCTTCAAGCTGTCTCTATTTTCTCTCTAACACTTTACCTCCTCTGGAATTTGAGCTGTTAGAGGAGATGACTGTGTCAGTTTTGTTCGTGGCGGGACCCCCAGATTTCTAGAGCAGTTCTTGTTGCACAGGAAGCGATGGGAAACTTTTCTTGGATTGAACTGATTTAAACGTGGTTCAAAATTCAGATATGCAGAGTGGTTCGCACCGAAAAATGTGCCTCTCGTCTACGCTCTAATCTCCTCCCCATCCCAAGCGATCAATTTAGCAATTCAGAATTATTTTATACAAATATTATACAGTTAGCTACACTCCCCTTTTTCTTGTTTAACAAACGTAGCAGCCTGCGCACAGTCTTCCTTACTTTCCTTTTTCGGCTCACAGTTCATTTGGGGGCATCGTGCCTGATGATTTCTCCTACGTTTTCCACTGCTGCCTTCAGGGGTTTATTCCGGCCCTGTTCTCCCCGCCAGTGTCCCTCAGTGGAGATCCGCTCGCCTGGGAGTCAGTAGAGGACTCAACCACTAGTGGCTCTGGCACTGCCGGACCGGCTTTACCAGCATCTGGCTATTTGCACCTCACTCCACCACCCCCCTTACTAATAAGTAGCCAAGGGAATGTTCAGAGAGAGGTTTTGGTGGAGCGGGGATGTAGCTCAGTGGTAGAGCGCATGCTTTGCATGTATGAGGCCCCGGGTTCGATCCCCGGCATCTCCAAGGCGCGCTTGCTTCTTTCTTTCTTTTTTTCATTACTAAGTTTTCCAAACGCGCAGAGCCCTGGGGGAAAATCCCGTATCTTGGAGTTGCCCAGATCGGAAAGGGCAGTGGCAGGACTCACCCACTCCAATGCCCAGACCGTACCTCTAAACTCCTGATTAAAATATCACAAGGTGAACGTGCCAGTGGCATTAGGATGCTCATGTTTTCCCTCCTTTGAGCCCTGCACTTTTCGGGAATGGAAAAAGGTTAGGTAGCTGGCAAAGCAGAGCAAGCAGAAAACAGACCTAGGTGGGAGGGGCGGTCAGGCATGATCTGCGGAGTTTGAGTTTCTGGATCTGCCAGGCGGCTGGATGTTGCAAAGAAACCCATTTCTGAATTTGGAGCGGCATATAGTCTGAATGCTACCTTGAAGTAAGAAATGTTGAAACCGTTGTAGCAGGCGCCCGGCTAGCTCAGTCGGTAGAGCATGAGACTCTTAATCTCAGGGTCGTGGGTTCGAGCCCCACGTTGGGCGTAGGGTTCGCTTTTTTGTTCTTCGTCCTCAATTAAGGACAATTGGTTCATTCTATGACTCCCTCTGGGACAAATAAATTCTACTTTGGAAATTTCTTGTGTGCGGTATTCAGGTGGGCTTTTTTGTGGCTATGCCTTTGTTCGTTGATTAATTTATGATTTACTGCTAACGAAATGAATCATATAAATATATGTAAATTATTAGTTTTAAAAAATTTTTGTTAAAATATGCATAATAAAATTTACTGTTTCAATAATTTTTACATGTACAGTTCTGTAGCTTTTCACACATTCACACAGTTGTGCAACCATCACCACCATCCATTTCCACAACTTTTTCATCTTCCCCAAATGCAAATCCACCCAGGAAATACTAACTCCCCATTCTGTCCTTCCTCCAGCCCCTGGCAAACCACCATTCTACTATCTCTATGATTACTCTCCATTATATATATATAGACACGCTACATTTTTTTTAACCCTTCATCTGTCTATAAACACTTGGTTGGGTTCCTTCCACCTTTTTGGCTTTTGTGAATAATGCGGCTATTAGCATGGGTGTGCAAATATCTGTTCGAGTTCCTGTTTTCACCTCTGTTGAGGCTATACCTAGAAGTGGAATTGCAGAACATATGGTATTTCTTTTTTTTCTTATGTTTCTTTCTAATTTTAATTCCAGTGTAACATATGGTATTTCTATGTTTAATTTTTTGAAGAATCACCATAGCATTTTCCAGAGTTCCACAAAATGAGTTTTTAAAACATCTTTTGAGTAGGTTATACACCGTACTGTTCAAAAATTGAATCATACATAAAAATATCCAGTGAAAACCAACTGTCATCTTCCCTCCTTAGGTAACAACTTTTGTACCTGTGTATATATTCTTGCAGTTATATATCTTTTGATGCAAATATATTTCTATTTTCCTCTATTTTATACAAAAAGATAATTACAATTCTTATATTTGAAGATCTTTCCATCTCAAGATGCAGGAAATTTTCTAAATCTTTTTCCTTTTTTGCAGCTGCATAATATTCACCTGTAGATGAATCATAGTTTATTTAACAGATCACCTACTGATGGACCTTTCTATTGTTTCCAATCTCTTGTTATTATAATCAATTCTGCAGTTAATAAGTATGTAGTGTTGTTATTTTGCACTCATATCTGTGGGGCAAATTTCTAGAAGTGAGATTGCTGCGCCAAAGTTTATATGTGATTGAAACTTTATGGAAATAGACAAATCACTCACTGGACTGTAGATCTTACAGGCTGATTGATATTCCTTCCTACCGCCATGGATCAGATTGCCTTTTTCTCCACTGCTTTGGTGGCAATGGGCTGCTTTAACAAACCTGACATGATTCCACCCCCCCCTTAAAATTCCCTAACTGCCTGTCCTACAAGATAAGATGATATCCATTGCAGGGCCTACAATGCACTGCCTGACAGGAAGAGGGACCTTCCTTCTACCCTTCACAGGAACATGAGCAAAAGATTCTGAAGATCACAGTGTCACTCTTATTTATGGCTTCTAATCCAATTCTATAGGACAACATTATTTTTTCTTTTTCAGGCTTATTTCTGTGAAGGCTATCATGTTTTCTTCATTTGCAAAGCCATGACATCATTGGAAAGGCCTACTCAGTTATTTCTTATTCTGTGAATTTTTTCCCTTTGACAGAAAGAATCCAACCAAATACAAGAAATTAAATTTGTATGTGATTTTCTACTTGGTCTCGATGTCATATGGGACATATTTAAATTATTGGATCATGCATGTGGCTTGTGGTTTATGATAATTATATATAGTTTACATATAAATTATCAACCATCCACTTGAATATTTTCATTTAAAACCTCATTTGAAACAGAAAATTATCTCCAGGTTTAAGATATTTTTGGCTATTTTCTAACTAGTCTAAAAATACTCCTATATCAGCTTTCTTTAATGATCAGTGGTTTCCCTTTATTAGAGTTGGCAAAGTCATTCTCCTAGGGTCTGTGTAGCATCAGGAGAAATGGTTCAACCATCATCATATGTTACCCTGTTATTTCATTGCTGTTCATATTATATCACATTTGTTTAAGGGCACAAAGTCCCCTAAATAAAAGGCCAGTCTCAGTCACATGCTGATGTCCTGGGGAATATAAATTTGGGGCAAATAGGAAGACAAAATGTTGACCAGAGCAACCTAATTTGGGAGGACTGCATGCTAAAGGAAGAGTGGCCAAATAGATGACCCAGAATGACCTGCTTTTCCATTCTGTGTCAGGACCAACTGGATTAAAATCACTGGATATTTTGGGAAACTCTCTCTGTTGTCATTTGAGATGTTTAATGTCTAAGGACTAGGGAAGGTTTTTTAACATGGAAAAGAATACAAACTTGTGTGATTAATATTCAATTTATCTAGTTGTAAATGTTAAAGCCTAGTTTTTCTCAAGGTTTGAAATTCAACTTACAGATATTGTTGTTTTTCTTATCAAACTAGCAATTTCTGGAACAGGAACAATCACTAGTTCCTTTAACTAGTTCCTTCACTAGTTCCTCCATGAATTATGGTTATCAAAAGGCATCATTCTGAACATCTGAGCCACTGGTGATATTTTCTCTTAGACATTCCAGATGACAATTATGGACTTATCTCTCTGAACCCTCACTGAGTGTGGAGGAGAGGGGGGTACTGATTAGGTCACAGCTGGAGTACAGAGCCGGTACCTGAAACTCGGTTGCTGCTGTGGTCTCCCTGCTTTAACCACCAACTCATAGCAGTTAGAAACACCAGGTGTATTGTCTGTTTGCAATCTTCTGAATGAGCCTATGTGTTCATTCAGCTGTCCTTAAAAACTCCACCTTGAGGTCCTACTGTAGTTCTCATTAGCCCGGGAGTCCTCTAAGACTACAGATCTGGTGTCCTCCCTACATTTTTCTATCCACTTTTAAACAAGAACAGCAACTGGTGTAGATGGAGTCATCAGAATGCAAAGCCAAGGAGATATGGCTGTGGCTCCTTATCCTCCAAGTTCCCAGTCTTCCTTTCCTCCTTGAACCCATCAAGCACACTCTTACTTCAAAGCCTTCAAACCCTCTGCTCCCTCTCCCAAAGTCCTCTTCCCTAGATCTTTGAAAGGCTGGCTTCTTTTTATTTTCCTACGCTCATTGTCACCTCTTCTGATACATCTTTCTAAGCCCTTCTCTGTTTGCTTGCCACTCTATCAGATCTCCCTCATTAATTTTCTCACAGTTCTTAACACCCTCTGAGATAGAGGCAGTGGGGTGGGAGGTGATGGGGTTAGAGATAAAATTGGGATTGTGGAAGAGAGAAAATTGAAGCTGGATGATGGGTACTTGGCAAATCTCTACTTCAAATTTCCTCATAAAAAGTTTTTTTTTAATAAAGCAAAAGGGAATGAGTGAGAGATTAAAAAATTAGGTAGATAATTTTGTGCAGTAACAATGTTGAGGACTTCTTGAAAAAAATGTAAAGATCTAGCAAGAGCTACAATTAAATAGAACCCTCAGTCTTAACTCATGTCCTTAAAACTATTTTCCTAGGGTTTTCGGAAGAGGGGGAGCCAGAGACCTTGGGCTCCATGTACTGTCCTGGCACTTAGATTTGGCTTTTTCTTTTACTCTTCACTGAAAAAAAAAAAAAAATGAAGCTCCCCGTACATTCTCCTGCATCCTTAGGCAGGAAAAATTACAGATGGGTCCAAAGCATGAATTGCTGCCAGGAAACAAGGATGCTTTCAAACTGTTGGGGCGATGCTGAAGATAAAGGAGCCAATGTGAAGGGGCTCCCACTCACAAGCAGCTACAATTTAAGCATCAGTAAGAGAATAATAGTTAGCATTAATTGAAACAAGATGAATCTAGGAAAGCTTTAAACCCAGAATGACAAGTTAGCATTAAGTGTAACCCAAAAGAAATATGACTCAAACCAGACAGCTTCATGTGGAGCTTTTTGCCCAACCCAGCTGGTTTTTTGGTGTTCATTGTGCTGCTTTGGATTTGTTTACTGTGTCCACAGGAGCAGGGATGAAAACTCTTCAGTTAGCTGAGACACAAACCAAAATCCTTCTGGCAAGAGTGACTGAGTGATGGTGTTGACCTCCCAGAGTTCTGGGGCCACCAAGGAAGTCAGTTTGGAGGGTGTACGGGAGACACTCTGGCAGTACAGAGCCTGGGGTGAGGGGCATGTACTGACTGACTCACCTCAACTCAGTAAAACATGAAAAACAAATCAAACCAAAATAACAAAACAAAACAAACAAACAAAAAACACAAAAGAAACTGGGGCAGCAGCAGCAGCAGCAGAATTCTCCAGGTGAGGTCCAGAATCCCACTCTTCAGTCCTCTGGGTCTCTAAGTTCCATGATTAGTCCCTAGCCTTCCTGGTTGGGTGTTACATCTGTAAATTCTGGGAAAGTATACAAATAAGTATGAAAGAGCAATGATAAAGAAATGGGCATGAAGCTGATTTTTTTTTTTTTAGTACCTTATGCTGTTTTTGGTTATGCTTTGTCTGCATTTAAGATGTGTGAAACTATAAAGGCAATGTGATTTACAGCCTTCATGTTTTATTTGGCTTCCCAGTTTGATAGAAGTGCTGGGAAAGAAGTTGCTTGTCAAATGTGTAAGTGTGTCCCGTCAGGTGTGAAAGCATGAGCCCTATTTTCCAGGCATGAAAGCAAGCTGCACTACAGAAGTCCACAGGTATGCGTCTCTACCGACATCTCTCAAGCCAGGAGCACTGGGCTGGGGGCCCCCCGAGCGCCGCTGGGCTGCTTCTCTGAAGGCTTCACTGCCTTTTCCCCTTGAACTCTGGAGCCTGCTTCCCAACACACGTGCAGCATCCCACAGGCTCGAGGCCAACGAGCCGCATGTGAGGATCGGTGGAGAGGCTGGCCGAGAAACCTCTGGAGAGACTGATGGTCCTTTTGACTGCTCTCTGCCACTGAGGACAGACTGGACAGTGGGAGGAAGGCGGGGTAGACACCAGGTGGGTGTCTTAGGGGGCACGCGGGGAGCGAACAGTAGGGCGCCACTTGGAGAAGCAGAGGTGGCCCGCCTGAGGACAGGTGGATGGGAGGCCCCGAGCTGGAAGTGAAACCAGTCAGGGGAGAAGAATTTAAACTCGCTCGTAGTAGTGTCCGCGGTGTGGAGTTGCCGCCATCGCCGTTGGCTCCACCCAGCCAATCACTGACAGTCCCGGGCAGAACCAAAGCTGTTTCCTCGCTGTGCTTGCTTGAATTTCTCTCGGTGCCCCGCTTCTTTCCCTCTTCTCCATCCTTGAGCTCCCACTTCTGTACCGCAAGTTTCCTCACCTTCTGTGACGTGTCTGTGCGTCAGCGGCGTCACCTGTAAACAATATTGCGTACCTCCCAGGACTGTTAGGTTCCTTTGAGGCAGACACCTAAACCAGGACCGGACACCCTCAACACAGTGCGTTGTACATGGCGCGGTCATCACCACCGCTACGATCTTCCTTGTGAATACTTTTCCCTGGCCTGACTTCCACCATATATTTCCAGCTCATTCCTGCTTGCACTTTTTAATATTTCATGGGTGGTTGCGTGGCATTCCTGCCTTTTGTTGCCTTTTAACCGGCCAGGATTCTAAGTTCTTTGAAGGAATGCTCTAAAGAGATAGACCACCATCTTATACCACAGACCTAGAGACCTGGACTGTATTGGTTGAAGTGAACAGGTCATGAATTAGAAAAGACAAGAGTACGTGTAAAACTATAAAGAGTATTCATATATATATATATATATATATATATATATATATGCACATACATTCCAAAGACAGATGACTGAAGTAAACAAATTCAATTAAACTGTTTGAGGTAGAAGAAAAAGAAACAAACACCAACAGTACTTTAATCGTTTCCCCTCGGTTTCGAACTTACCTCTCGCGTATTAGATTAATGTGATAACCACTACACTACAGAAATGGGGAGTGGAAATAGCTTTCCAGGATCCTTGTAAGACTTGTAGTCATGGGCACTGCCTGGGTCTCTTCACCCTACCTGGGAGGCAGAGCCCTTGGAAATATTCTACGTGGGCCCTCGGAAATATTGTTGTCTAACTGCCAGGCGCAACCCATTAGTAGGTCGGGAAACCAGTCACATTCAGCAATTAAAAACAAAACAGTGAATGAAAGCATCAGGCCTTGCAGCAAGGAAGGTAAATGTGGCCTTGGAGGTTTGAGACTAGGTAATTTTCTCCATTTTGTCTTTTTTAGCGAGACAGCTGGAGGGTTTTCACCAAGTTTTCACCAAGAATTTTCACCCATTTTGTGCTGGATTGACATTAAAGATCTAAAGGATTAAGGAAATGATAAATACATTCAAAGAATACGAGATTTGAATATATTTCATCAAAATGTACATATAAATAAGCCAAAAATAAAATGAGTTTTACATATGCTTTCAAAATGATTGTTTCTTGTAAATTATGTGGAATTATCTATTAAAAATAAAAGGGAAATTGAAATATCAAATTCTAAGTCAATGTTATTTAAATAAAGCTGAAAATTTAAATTTTAAAATGTAATTAAATCTTTAAAATATTTTCTAAAAATAAAACCAATCAACACTAGCATTGAATGTCCAGAATTGGGATGAGGCTTAACACATGGTATATGTAGATCTCTATATATGCAAATGTAAGATTAGTATTGATGATTTAATATTGCCAAATGTCTACACTGCTTCTGGAAGACCTGCAGAGCCAGGAATTGGAATGGAGGCTGAGTCCTGCTGAGGTGGGATCTTTGAGAGTCTTCAACTTGTAAGCCCCTCTCCACCAGACCACTCGGTGGGAGGTCCTCTTGTACGAGTCTAGTTCTCTGATCAAGGTCACCAGGTACCTGTAAGTGGCCCAATCCATAGAGACCTTGCCGCCTTCCTTTACTAGACCATGTATGGAATTTGACTCTACCGATCTGTTCCTTGTTTTTTTTGCACATCTTAACTCTCTTGACCTCAGTGGAAGCTTCACTGCTAGCTCTACTCCTATTCCAACTCCTTCTCCATCTGTCTACCCAAGGCTATCTCCCTGGAGAGTCACACTGCGATTGACAGCTTGACCCAACCTCTACCCTGCCCGTCTGTGGCTCCAGCAATGACAGTGCTCCCCAAGCTTCAGATCCACATATCTTGGACATGTCCTTTTAGACATCTCCCAACCTGTTCAAGAGTGAACTCATTACTTCTCTCTCAGCCCCCCACCCCACTCCTCAGTGTTGGAAGGTGGAGGAGAGTCAGTGAAGTATCTTCTGGACTGAGAAGGCACGTTAAGAGGGAAAAAATGAAGCAAGCCATTCCATATCATACACAGAGTTTTATTCAGGGTAACTTACTGACAGGGGGTATGGGTGGGGACAAACCATCCAGGCGGTGCCGAGTCATTCTCCACAGCTATTCTCTGCCCAGTCCAGCTTTAATCCCTAGATTTTATGGCATGAGGAGTATGGTGGTGAGGTCATAGGGTAGTTACCTAAAGTGGGGCCTTCTATGTGCCACTTTAGGGAAGATCAGAACAAGCCTTCCCCCATTCCATGTCACGGCACACATTAACCTCCAAGGGCCTGGAACATGTAGTGAGAGGGAGGTCACTGCTCCGGTTTGAAGAGGATGGAGGGCCAAAGGTGGGGTCAATCTTGCCCCTACTCCTACACTCAGTCTTTGATTTCTGTTACTAAACTATCTAAAGCAGAAATTGGGGAGCTCCCTCTCCTGCCCAGGTATAAACCGTGCACCTAGCTCCTTCACCCCCTTCTCCCATCTGGCTGCTGCCTCCCCAATGCTGTGCTAGTTGCTTCCAGTCTAGACCATGGCTGTGTACCTCCAGTTCCTCTCTCTGACTCAGTCTCACTCCCATCACACATTCTGCTCATCGTTCCTGAAGGAATCCTGAAATGTAAATCAGAAAGAGTCCTTCTGCCTCCATCGCCAAGGAGGAGAAAGGCCAAAAATCCTACTTTCCTTGTGTTTGCTGAATGTCTGAACTGATCAATGCTTGACTCTTTTGTGTTAAGAGCAGCAGATCACTTACCAAAGGGGATTCCAAATTGGGCCTGGCTAGAGAGGCAACTGTGGAAGTGGTGGAGAGGAAAGAGAAGCAGGAATTGTAGCAAAAAGCTCTGGTGGGATGCTCCTAGCTTGCTGGGAGATGGTAACGAGAAGCCTGTCCACTTTGGCTTCCCCTTAATGAAAACTAGGATCTTTTAGGATGTTCTCCATTTCCAGTGAAGGAGGTTTAAAAAAAAGCCCTGAAACTACAATTTGCAAACGAATCCACAAGTATTTGTGCAAGAGAAAATGTCAAAGTTGAAACTCCTGGGACACAAGCCTATTTAGACCCATTAATTCCAAGATAAGACCATATTAAGCCCATAGTAACCACAAGTTTCACATGATCGAGGTAGGACTATACCAGCAAATCCTTCTATTTTACCAACTTTGACCAATTCCTGTCTAGACTGCCCTTATACGGTGTCATGCTAAACTTCCCCTAATTCCTGTCTTCGACACACTTCTCAGACTGAAGGCGATTCAATCCTTTGCTTAGCAAGTTCAATAAACGAGCTTTACATGACCAATAGACTTCTCTTGCGGTCCGTCGTGTATTAAGGGAGACTTCTACATACGGAAAACAGAAAAAGGGCTGAATTTGCAGGACTAAAAAAATCAGTTCAATTGAAGTTAAGGAAGCATTTCCTGACAAGACCAGTAAACTGAGGATGCTCATGTTAGGGTGTTCCAAAATAAAGGATATTTTTACATTCCTCTTTGTGTGGGGCAACATTTCACAAAAGATGGACTCTTAAAAAGAGGAATATACTGAAGATGAGGGTCTCAGATTACGAAGAGCACTCTTTTCTCACCGGAAAAAAAAACCCGGCCGCGGCGGCCAGAGCGCGAGAAGGCTTAGCCTCTAAGTCACCCAGTAAAGTGGTCGCGAATCCGGCGGCCGTTGGGTCCCCCCACGCAGCTTCCGGAAGCCACGCCGCACTCTCCCCTCCCGCGCAGGGCGCCGCGGACACCGGACTGGCAGTCTGGTCGACAGAAGGCGCCCAATACGTGTTGACCGTGGGCAGTCGGATTTCAGCGAGCGGAACGGTGGCCCAAGGAGCAGGCCCTCCGGGGAACTTGTCCGCTGGCACCCACCCCTCCCTCACTGCCTTTCAGCCAAGCGAGGGCCTTACAGTCTTTAGCTGGGCTACTGGCAGCCACCAGCCCAGTTTCCGCGAACCCCGCCAGGAATGCCGAGTTCCACTAGCTGTGGGTTTGGAGAGAACCTTGTTGCCTGACTTTGCATCAAAAGTTCTTTTTTTACTTTTCCAAAAGGACTTGCGCCCAACGTGGGGCTCGAACCCACGACCCTGAGATTAAGAGTCTCATGCTCTACCGACTGAGCTAGCCGGGCACATACTCATATCTTCTATTCTATCCCAGAAGACTGAAATGCACATGCACGGATGAGAGCACACTTTGAAAAAGCAACTGTGCAAATACGGAGCACCTACTGTGTGTCTGACTGTCCTAGTGACTAGGGTTGGAGGATCCGAAGCCTACGCTCCCTCAACCCGGGAGAGGTGGCTCTGCGGGCTCTTGCAGGGAAGAGCAAGAGATTAGCTGAGGAAAACTGAATTTACACCGGAGCATTTACGGAGGGCGTGCTCTGAGCTCTTGCTGTCCCGTTTATACTGCCTGTCTCCAAGAAAAAGATATAGACACACACATGTCCTTCCCTCTTTGTGACCACAGGCCCCCTAGTCTCCCTGGGGCGCAAGAGAGGCGTGGATGAAGTGACCGTAGAAACGAAATGCAGACCAAAAAAGTTGTTTCCGCCCGGTTTCGAACCGGGGACCTTTCGCGTGTGAGGCGAACGTGATAACCACTACACTACGGAAACCGACGCCCACAACTCTTGACCAACACCACCTTGAAGCTACGCAGGGCAGGGAATGACGGGGTTGAGCGAAGCCAGAGTTCCAAGCGGCTAACGTTCCCTGCGCTGGCGCCTGAGCTGTGTTCGGGTCTGGTGGCCACACTTCTCTTGGCATGGCCTCGTATGGTTGTTCACCCACGAGGATTACTGGTTTTGGCGTGTTCGGCCACCCTTCTGAGGACGCAGGCGTCCACTGGGAGTTTCCCCACTGGCGGGAAAGCGCCTCCTGAACAGGGTGAGTTCTGCGTACGTAGCCCTGGCATCCCGCAGCGGCCGGCACTCACGGGCAATTCTGCACATGAATTACGTTCCTGTAACTGCCCCTGCAGGTTTTCCCTTCTTTTTTAATTAAAGGAGAAATTTTTCAAAAGCCTCAGGTATTATTTCTAGCGCCAAAATAATCTATTTGACAGAGATGCTCTGCGTACCAAAGCGGCATCTTTAGTTCTACAGCCTGGATGGGATTCTCTCAAATAAAATGAATACCACAAACCCAGTTTGAGCCCCTGCCCTTAGACTGGGACTCGTGCATACAGACCTCGAGGTAGTATTTTGGGCACGGCGCGTTTGTGGTGCCCAGCTCAGAAAGTGTTCAATGAACCGACGGCACTGAACTCAGTTACTATGTGCTAAGCAACATACTAATCGCTTTGAAATTATATTAACTCTAATTTCACAAAACCCTCTGATAGGGACTACTACCCTTATTTTATATGAGTAAATACAGGACGATAAAGTTATCAAATACATCTAACACCCCTTTTTACAGATGGTAGTACAGTCTACATTTTTCAGCACCTTGCTTTTCTCACCTCACAATACATCTTGTAAAGGATTCCCTTTTTACAGCTAAAGAGCATTCCACTGTGTGAATGTTCATGTAATGATTTCACTATTCCTTTACTGATGGGCCGTTAGAAAAGTTCATCTAAACGATACGACAGTGACCAGACGGCAGTTTCTCAAATGCGTGTGGAACTGCCAACTATAGTGGGGAGGACTGGCAAGGTCTCCGACAAACTCTTGAGTTCCCAAACAACAAAGTCCTCGGCCTAGAAGGGCCGGAAGTACTTGAGGACGCTCACCGGGACCCGCCTCCGCTTCCGGCATCGGCCTTGGGGAGTCCTGGTGCAGTCCTCAGTGCTCGGTTAGTAGGATGGCGCCGGGCCGACGCGGTCACAGCACCGAGAGCGGACGGCCGCTAAGCGCTTCCATCGTCCCCCGAAGTTTATCCCCAGTGGCGGGGGATGGGGGAGGCCGGTTCTTCCGGGTCGTCCGCGTTCCCTCTTTCGTATTACAGAGACGTGGGCCTCCTTCGTTCTAGCCCTCCCGCCCTGTTCCTATGTGCCTGCTAGAGCGTCTCCTCGCCGTTTCCTGTCGCCCAGGGGCCCGGGAGGAAAGAAGGGGGCGTAGCGCTACGGCGGAGGGACCTCGCGAGCTTAGCTGAGTCGCAGATACCGGAAGTGTTGGGAGGAAGGCCGGAAGTGAGGGGGCGGAGCCAGGAAGTGAGGAGGGGCGGGGGTTTATGAGGAGGCCAAGGGAGCGTTGGGACAGATTTGCACTCAGGGCCACCTGAGGGACTTGGCTGTAGCGCCCAGCTTTGTCCCCTCCCCTCGAAGAGATACGGTTGTCGTCTAGGAGTAGGGAACTCTTTGGAGGGGTGGGTTGTCGGGAGGACCTTCCTCTGTGCGCTTGAGGCAAGGTGTGGAGAGGCGGGGTGGGGGTGGGGCCGGGTCGTCAGGGCGACTGAGAGGGAAGACCCCCGCCCCCCGCCCCCCCACCGCCCATCTACACTGGCTGACTGGACACTAAGATGGCTGCCGTTGCCATGGCACCCAACCCTGTGCAGACCCTTCAGGAGGAGGCGGTGTGCGCCATCTGCCTCGATTACTTCACGGATCCCGTGTCCATCGGCTGCGGACACAACTTCTGCCGAGTGTGTGTAACCCAGTTGTGGGGAGGGGAGGATGAGGAGGACAGAGACGAGTTGGACCGGGAGGAGGAAGAGGAGGACGGAGAGGAGGAGGAAGTGGAGGCTGTGGGAGCCGGTGGGGGGTGGGACACCCCCATGCGGGATGAAGACTATGAGGGCGACATGGAGGAGGAGGTCGAGGAGGAAGAGGAGGGTGTGTTCTGGACCAGTGGCATGGGAGGGTCCAACTGGGACAACATGGACTACGTGTGGGAGGAGGAGGACGAGGAGGAAGATTTGAACTACTACTTGGGGGACATGGAGGAGGACCTGAGAGGGGAGGATGAGGAGGACGAGGAGGAAGTGCTGGAGGAGGACGAGGAAGAGGAGCTAGACCCCGTCACCCCACTGCCCCCGCCTCCAGCCCCTCGGAGGTGCTTCACCTGCCCTCAGTGCCGAAAGAGCTTTCCCAGGCGGAGCTTTCGCCCCAACCTGCAGCTGGCCAACATGGTCCAGGTGATTCGGCAGATGCACCCAACTCCTGGTCGAGGGAGCCGTGGGAGCGAGCAGGGCATTTGTCCCAAACACCAGGAAGCCCTGAAGCTCTTCTGCGAGGTGGATGAAGAGGCCATCTGTGTGGTGTGCCGAGAATCCAGGAGCCACAAACAGCACAGCGTGGTGCCATTGGAGGAGGTGGTGCAGGAGTATAAGGTGAGAGAAGCAGAAGAGGGGAGTTTAGTGGGGGTGGAGAGGAAGTAAGAGGAGCTGGGAAAAGGAAACATGTCCCCTCCCAACCCCAGAACTTCATGCACTGGTGAGCTGATTTTCCTTTACTTAGCACTTACTGGCATCAAGGTGGGTTAGACTGAGAAGGGTCCTGTACAGACAAAGCAGACCAGTGAAGAAGACCAGGAAGATTGGCTTCCTCAAAAGAAATTGGGCAAAGCCCATATGATACTATATCATTGGGTTGCATCTCTTAGGGAAAGTACTGCTGTTTCACACTTCCACTGTCTCTGAGTGTAGGAGTGCAGGTGACAGTCCCCTCAGGCTTTACCACCAGTCTCATTTTCCTCTGGGTGAGTCTTCAGTCTATCCTTGACTTAGACCCCTAGAGTTGGGAAGGACTTGGGGCCTCAAAGAACAAGAAAGTGCCTTAAGGAGCAGGAATATAGAAATGACTACTAGTGTCAGACCCAGATACTCTGCACTTGCCTTTTAATGGGTTTCTCACCTACCCCATGATATGGCTTGTTTCTCCTCACGGACTTTTGTTAGATCTGCATCAGTCTAATGTACTGACTAGAACTTACCTTTCCTGAGAATGCAGAAAAAAGGGAGAGGCTTCTAAATCAGAAGACCGGGCTCTGCACTTGTGAATATTCACTCAGGCATCTCTAAAAGTCTTGGAACTTTAATTTCTCCAGGATTAAAAGTTAATATTTACTGAACACTTTACTTACTATGTACACCAGGCACTGTACTAAGCACTTTTCATGGACTCATTTAAAACTCAAAACAATCTTGTAAGTTTGATATGGTTTCTATCCCTGTTTTACAGATTAGGAAACAGATTTAAGTAATATAAACAGGACCACACAGCTACTAGTAAGTGATGGACTTGGTTATGACCCCCCTCCCCTGCCACCCCTGCACACTGTTAACAGTGTCACCACCATTTAGATGTCTTGTTAATTTGACTTTCCTGACATGTGACTTCTTGGAGTCTGATACTAGTTTGGATAATACTTTTGCACCCTACTTCTGGCCTCACTCTTTTGGGATATAAGTAACATTTGTCTGTGAGACAGCCAGCACAAATAGCATTCCTGGGATGGGTTTGAAATAGTGGGACCAGGAGGAAGAGAGGGTAGCTCCTACGTGGTCTGTGCGGAACTTCTTTGTGTTATGACCTGTGTTTTCATACATTGTCACACAGTAACCTCATTTAGGTAATCTTATCATTACCCTAATTTTAGAGTAACGAGTCTAGAGCTTCTCAGCTATGAGCAGTACAGCTAGGAC
Source organism: Callorhinus ursinus (assembly GCF_003265705.2). Lineage (NCBI taxonomy): Eukaryota > Metazoa > Chordata > Mammalia > Carnivora > Otariidae > Callorhinus > Callorhinus ursinus. The sequence continues at coordinate 4,057,293 of NW_027397143.1, read as the reverse complement.
AAACTTACACCCTCTCATGACAAGTAACTGTTTCTTCCACACAGTGATTGTCCCAATTACTAGGGGAGTTTTCAAAAGTACAGTGGGCCCTACCACTTGAGATTTCTGAGTCAGAAACAGGGAGAATATAAAAGTATCTTTAGGAAAGCCCAGCGTAGCGTGGGGATCACTGCATTGGTAACATCACCTGTTTTTTAGGCCCTGCGTTGTTAGGGGAGGCTGTGATCTCATTTTATCCTTTTTTTTACCTCCTTTTGGCTCCTAGTTAACTGTACCCACCAATGGGCAGTCAGTTTGTTAATTGAATCTTGGGGTGGACTGTTCATGGGCATTCCATCCCTTCTCCACCCTCCTCCTACAGGACTCTTCTGAAGAGCTTCTGAAACTGGATTTTAATTTGTGTTAGCCACATCTGTTGTAATGCAGCCCAGTAGGGCTCTGAAGTTTGAGGAGGTCACATAGATGCAAATAATCTGGCATTAATTGATCAGCAAATGTAAATACATAAGTTTTATTATATAAAACTAATTTGAGTGATTCCTTTTCTAACTTACAGGCTATTTTATGGGCAGGTAGTTTATCCCTTTCAAATGTGTACACTAAGTAGCACTAGCTTGGAACAGTGTTTTTTAGAAATATTTCTTTATTGAATAGGTAATAATACAAATGATGTATAAATAAAACTCCTAAAAAGTTGGAAGTCCTTGATAATTTCTCTTAAATAGTACTCTGTTTGGATTTGTGCTCATGAATTTTATGTTGGTTATTTAGGAAAAATATTAAATGGGAAATTTAAGCATCATAAATTCTGAGTAGAGTTGGAGAAAAGAAGAAGGTAATATCAAAAGACAAAATTTTTTTGTAGTTTATGCTACTTTCATGTAAGGGATTGCCTGTAATATTTTTAATGTAATTTTTTCAACAACCACTTATCCTGTGCAACAACTGCCTTTTGTACTCTGGGTCAGTAACCTCTTTAGTTCAAGGGTCATTATCAGGTTGTCATTGGCAGCTTAGACATAGGCAGAGAATACTAGATAACATTTATTATTCCCTCATCTCTCCCAGATCATGCCAGACACTGTGTGAAGCATACTGTCCATAAGGTAGATTCTGTTATTCCCAATTCCTGTGTAAGGTGAGGAAACTGGAAATGTGGCTCGCATCAGGTCATCTGGTTCCATTCAGGTTTAGATTGGAGTCTAGGCTTGAGCTCTTCTGCCCTGTACTATCTCTCAAGGAAAAGGAAGGAGAAAGGCAGAAGTAGTAGGAGACATTAAAAAGGAAAAAAAACAAGTTGGGACCATCTTTGGTCTCTAACAGCCTTTTAAAGAAAAAGATTCTGTTACAAGTGATTGGAACATAGAGCTCAAATGCATATTGGCTGTGAAGGTTAAAACCTTAGGAGGAGAGGGTTTTTGTTTTCCATTTAGTAAGTGAGTGGGAGAGAAATGGACAGAGAGGCATAGAAATTAAGGGGGGGCCCCTGCCCCCAGGAGCCCCTGTGTCATGGGGGAGGCATACTTAAAAATCAGTGCCTCAGAAGTATTGTAAAGGTTGTATTCGTGTTCCTTGGGGTGACAGAGGAAGTTGGAGGCAGGGAGGATCTGGACCATGGTCAGATAGCTGGGTTTTAAAGGAAGCATGCCTTGGGCCAAATGGAGAAAGGCAATCCCAGGCAGAGGGAACAGCATGGATAAAGATGTGGAATTACATTCAGGAAAAGACAGGTAGTTTTATGTCGCTAAAACTAAGTCTATATTAGAAGGGTAAGTGTAGGAGAGGAGGCTAGAAATGTAGAAGCAATGAGAGCCTCATATTTTGCAGGTGGTGGAGAACCACTGAAGGATCTTTAGCTTAGGCACAAAGTTGTCAGAGAAGTGTTTAGAGATGAAAGTTACAAGGAAGATTGCAAGGGACCATAGGCAGGAACATTCATATGGAAGGACTTTGTGTGGTGAGGGCTTCGGGCCAGGTCCACTCCAACTCCGAGTATGGGGCTCTGTAGTCCTCAGGATTCTACTTTTAGAGAACACACCCAGGGCTTCTGTACATGAGTGCAGGCAGAATGTTGGAGGCCTTTGTCATCATCTGAAGAGAAGAAAGGGGAGGAAGGGAGTATGATGCTTATTTGGTACCTGTGGTGGGGATCAGGCTTTGGGCCCCAGTGCACTGCAGGGAAGTTGAGGGAGGTGGGCACTGAAAGCAGGTGCCTCTCCCATCCCAGGCCTCTAACCTTCCTTTCCCATTCCCTCAGGCCAAGCTGCAGGGGCATGTGGAACCACTGAGGAAGCACCTAGAGGCTGTGCAGAAGATGAAGGCCAAGGAGGAAAGGCGGGTGACGGAGCTGAAGGTGGGTGAATGTCTTTAATGGGGTTGACTGGCTCTGTGATCAGGCAGGGAAGATGGGCTGCCCACTCTCAAAAGTGGTGGCTAGATTCCCTGAAGAGGGGCAGCTGAGACCTGGGAGAGTAGACACATTCTCAGGATCCTGAAGAAAGTGGCTTTAGACGGTAGAGGGCGTGTTCATTCCTAGGTTCCAAAATGGAGTGGAAGCAGGCCTGGGGCAGAGAGTCCCTGGCCCAGGGCTGCAAAGCAGGCTTACCACCCAGACACCTCACTCCAGGCCCAGTGCCCACCATACCAGATAGCACAGAGGGCAGAAGTGGGCAAGGAAAATCCACATAACAGCCATCAGAGGAGCCCCAGTTCCCAGGACAGATGGCAGGGCAGCCCTGAGCAGGAGAGGGGGGCCAGAGTGTTTAACGGAGGCTAGGAATTTGTGAATGTTAGCATGGCAGAGACTTAATCTTTTCTAGTCCAGTGTTTCTCAGCTGTTTTTCATGATTGATCACCCCTCCCCAAGGAGTATTTTTAGATATTTTTTCCCATAATATCAACCCCCCACCCCCAACTCTGTACCTGTTTTTGTAAGGTCAGCAGGCACTGAGAATGGCCTGGCACTGAGCTTTGGAGACCAAGCCAGGACATCCTTCTTGTCTGACCTCTTCCCTCATCTCTCCCACTGGCCATTTGAGGGGTCTTGCCACTTCCCAGGGCTTGTGCTTATTCTTCGCCACCTACACATTAGGAACTCTGCTGCTGGCTACTGCCAGGCACTAAGTGGTGGAATCTGAGTCTGGGAGCCATGGAGTCCTCTTGCCTCTAGCCAGATGCTCTGGGGTCCTCGGTTACAGAGAGAGGATGTCAGATCTGAGTGTCTGTGGGACAGAGAATGAAACTGACTTCCTTCACTCACTTGGTCAGTCAGAACTTCCTTTCCCTCTCTGCTCTGTTATTCTTTGTCCCAAGAATGTCTCTAGTTGATGGGTGGAAAGCATGCCCACTCTCTGGGATTCCCTAGCCCAGGCAAATGGGGTGAGAGTGGGCAGAAGTTTTCTGTCATTATATGTAGAAGTACCTACACAATGATGCCCATGATTTTGCCTCTTGGCTCTTAAAGTGTAAAATATTATTTGGCTGTTTACAGGAAGTTTGCTAGATTCCTGATCTAGAAGGATTGGGTGACTTTCTAAGGTCTTTAGTGGTATAGTCAAGACCCTAACTTCATATCCTGGTTCCTGAATTTTTAATTTATTCATTTCAAAAAATTCTAAGTACCTACTCTGTGGTTGGTGCTCTTCCAGGGTCTGAGGACCCTGTGGCAAACAGAGATTATGCAGTGGTGGAAAGGGATGTTAAAAGATACTTCAGTGTAAACATAACCTAAGATTAATGCCATGATATACAGTGATATTTGTGGTCCTGATTTAGATCTGGAGGGAATTATTTTTAAGCTTAGACCTGAAGAATGAATCAAGTTAGTTAGCCAGGGTGGAGATAAAGGTACAGGCAGAAGGTGTTGAGTTTGAGACCACTGTGCTGGGGGTGTGGGAGTGGGGCCTGGTAAGGCTGGGAGGTGGGGAAGGGGACAGGGGCCTCTTTCCATTTGGGATGTAGGGCTCCATTACCTTGGATTGAGGGGCAGCAGTTGCAAAATTGGAAGTTTATGTTTCTGTGTGTTGAGGTGGTATCCACCATCCCCTTTGCATCATCCCAGAGCCAGATGAAGTCAGAGCTGGCAGCTGTGGCCTCGGAGTTCGGGCGGCTGACACGGTTTCTGGCTGAAGAGCAGGCAGGGTTGGAGCGGCGCCTCCGAGAGATGCACGAAGCCCAGCTAGGGCGTGCAGCAGCAGCGGCTAGCCGCCTGGCGGAGCAGGCTGCCCAGCTGAGCCGCCTGCTGGCCGAGGCCCAGGAGCGGAGCCAGCAGGGGGGCCTGCGGCTGCTCCAGGTGAGCAGTGCCCCCTTCCTTATCTCCCTGTCTCCCCAAAACCCTGTACTTGCTCTGTCAGGCAATGCTTACCAAACATCTGTTCAGAGCTGCCTCTCTTCTCATTGAGAGGAACCCACAAAGATTGAACCTAAGACCAAAAGGGTTTTTGAGGCTGGGGACAGAGTTAATGCCAAACGTGGTGTAACGTGTGATTATACCCATGAAAAGAAAGAAGATTCAGTTGTAGAATGAGGGTTTCAAAGGAGAGTTGAGGAAAGAATTTTTGACAGAGATATCCTGAAAAAGATGACCAAGTCGTGTGAAAATTCTTTTACTGGGGTTGAAAATTCTGTTACTGGTCTTGCAGCAGGATGAGATTAATTAGGTGTGCTGAGGCATAGGGATGATTGAGATAGATACACGCTTATTGAGGGCCTTGAGAGTGCTCTTTCTTACTCCCTGTTCAAGTTCAGTCCTTTCTCTGGCTGGAATCAGATTGGGAGAAAGGAGCTGTCTCTGTGCAGCTGACTCTCTCTTTGTCTCTTTTTCCCTCTCCCTCTTTTTGTTTCTGTTATTCCCAGGACATCAAGGAGACTTTCAATAGGTGTGTTGCCACCCTTTTCCTCTGTGACCCAGTGGCATCTGGTTCCCCATCCCTACCTCTCTTGGATATCCCGCTCCTTTCCTTCCTTCCCCAGGACCCGAGTTTCTGCCTCCTGGACCCTCCTCTCCTTCCCCTCAGCTTTTGCTCTTCCCTCTGGGAATATCATGGTCCCACCCCCTGCCCGGTCCCCTTCCTCCAGGTGTGAAGAGGTACAGCTGCAGCCCCCAGAGGTCTGGTCCCCTGACCCGTGTCAACCCCATAGCCATGACTTCTTGACAGATGCCATCGTGAGGAAAATGAGCCGGATGTTCTGTCAGGCTGCCCGAGGTAGGGAGGTCACCTGTACGACCTTCCTTTGCCTTTCCCTTTACAGACCTGAGATTGGGTTCTGAGGGGGAAGGTGGGTCCCAGGGGGGACGATTGGGGCTGAGGTGGAGCAGGATACAGGGTAGGCTGCTTGGGGCTTCAAGCCAAGAGTAGCCTTTGTCCTAGTCCAGGTAGGTGTTGGTGGTCGGGGAGGGAGGTGGGTAGCAAGAAGAGCCAGGGCCGGTGTTAGACCTGTCCAGTGTCCTGGAAACAAGAATGGGGAAAGAAGTGGAGCCCATAGGAACTCAAGTCTGGCCTCTAGGATGGGGTGGGGTGAGGACACCTGGAAGGCTGGGAGGGAGGGAGACAAAGGGGAGGGCAGCAGGAAAGGCCAAATCTTAGAGTTGGCTACTGATGGGGAACAAGTTGTTCCAGCCCTGGCATATTTGTCCTCCCCCCTCCCAAGTGGACCTGACGCTGGACCCTGACACGGCTCACCCGGCTCTGATGCTGTCCCCTGACCGCCGTGGGGTCCGCCTGGCAGAGCGGCGGCAGGAGGTTGCTGACCATTCCAAACGCTTCTCAGCCGACTGCTGCGTCTTGGGGGCCCAGGGCTTCCGCTCTGGCCGGCACTACTGGGAGGTAGAGGTGGGCGGGCGGCGGGGTTGGGCAGTGGGCGCTGCCCGTGAGTCGACCCATCATAAGGAGAAGGTGGGCTCTGGGGGGTCCTCTGTGGGCAGTGGGGATGCCAGCTCCTCGCGCCATCATCATCGCCGCCGCCGGCTCCACCTACCCCAACAGCCCCTGCTCCAGCGGGAAGTGTGGTGTGTGGGCACCAACGGCAAACGTTACCAGGCACAGAGCTCAACGGAGCAGACACTGCTGAGCCCAAGTGAGAAACCACGGCGCTTTGGCGTGTACCTGGACTATGAGGCTGGGCGCCTGGGCTTCTACAATGCGGAGACTCTAGCCCATGTGCATACCTTCTCAGCTGCTTTCCTGGGCGAGCGTGTCTTCCCTTTCTTCCGGGTGCTCTCCAAGGGCACCCGTATCAAGCTCTGCCCTTGATTAGCCTGCCACCCGCAGGGGCCCCTCTGTTTAGCACTTGGGGGGCGGGTGGTGGTGGAGGGTGGCCCGTAAGTTTGGGGGCTCAAAGGCTCCTCCCACTGTTTGTTGCTTCCTGCTCCCCTTTGACCCAGGCCCCCCTTCTCCCTCTAGGAGCCTAAAGAACCCTCCTGGCCTGCAGCTCGGCCTTCGCTCACCTGCAATGTCTGTCCAATAGGTCTGCATGGGTCCCTGATGAGAACAGCTGCCTGGTTTTCCTTCCCTCTGTCCACCCAGGGGTCTGAGTTTGAGTAGGGGATGAGGGGAGATTTAACTCCATTACTTCCCTTTCCCTGCCCCTGCTCTTCAACCCTGTCAGTTCTCAGGCTGGGGTACTTGGGCAAGACTCATGTCTGCCCCCATTCCAATTCCATTTTCTGATGCAAATTTTAGCTAAGGGATTTGGAAGCTTTTTTTGGGGAGGCAGGTTGGGCAAAAGCTGGGTAATAAGTGTCTACTCTCCAGGGGAAGTAGGAGGGATTCTAAACTCCTTCCATCCCCAATTTCTACCTCCATAGACTGGCCAGAATTTAGCTTGAGAGCTCTGGAATGGTTGCCATGATTTAAACTACATACCATTATATATCACCCAATAAATTATTTTCTCCCCCTTCCTTTTTTCCAGCACTCAAACTAGGAGTAAAGCTCACCCCACCCAACCCCTCCAGGTCTTTTCACTGCCAGGCTCCTTTCCCCTTTGTTCAATGGAGTTCCTTGTGTCAGTTTCCAGCCTCCTCATGTCTTTAGTTCTCCATTTGGTGAGCCCTGACCAGGAGCCTGGGGACAGGGGGTTTGGATCCCCAGAAGAGTCTTGGGTATAATCTATTTTTCTAGTAATCCCCTTGCCTTGTCACTTGTCAGCTTTTGTCCTCTACTTTGATGGCAGAGGTCAATTTATGTTCCTGGGGAAAAGGGAAGATGGGTTGTGTTGTGGAAATAAAAAGTTTATTTGCTTCTTTTGTGGAGTCCTTTCCTCTAGATGAACAAAAACAGGATGAGACAAAATTTTTTTCCATAGTAAGCCAGTTCTTCTAATGTGATACCAAAGAACGGAGGACTAATTGTACCTTCCTGTAATAACCTGCCTTTTGCACTGGTCACATTTGGTGAGCCCTCTTTCCCAAGTGTGACCTTATTCCTATATACTGTGAGTCATTCCCTAGCCCCATCTGAATGACCTCCAGTTTTTTTTTTTTTTTTTTTTTTTTTAACTGGCACTCTCTTCAGGATGCACTTGAAGATGTACGTTTGCTGCTTTGTGTAGATCACTGCTTTGAGGCTTTAGGACTATGGTTTCCCCAAGAATCTTCACATTTCCAAAGTCTTTCTGTGTGATTTTATCTAGCTGAAATACCATAAAAGTTGAAGCTGAAGCCAGAGATCTCATTACCATTATGAGTTGATAGAAAAGGAAATGGAAGATCTGTACAGGCTACATCAACACGCTACATGTTACTTACCCACCACTTGAAGAAAAAAGCCAGCTGTGATTGTATTTACGAATACCTGCAGACCACTCTGTACAATTTTTAAATGTCCAACAATGGAAGGAATAAAAAGTAATTACTAAGCAGCAATTCTTCTAGTGAAGAGGTGCTTCATCATAGTTGGGATTCAAAAATCAACAAAAAGACCCAATTTGACAGACTACTCTAACCTGAGGAGTTTCAAAATACTTGTTTTGTAATAGGGCTTTGAGGAATAACAAAATGCCTATTTGTTCAGTTATTTCTTTATAAGCTAGGACTGAGGTTTTACTACTCCTGAAGAACATTTTCTTCAGGCTTAAGGGAGGCCTAGAGGATCTATACCTGAGACACAGAATATTGTGATGTAGCGTAACATTACAAAGTAGCTTTGTTTATCAGAAAAAGACACTTTCTAAAAGTCAGAAAACCAATGTTTTATTCCTAGAGCTCTGCCATATTTCTAGCGGGTGCCAATGGTCACCTGCCACACACGCACCAGGTTGTCTGTGTAGCCGGCAAACAGAGTCTGCAAGGGAGAAAGGACAATGATAGGTCATGTCAGAGCCACAGAACTCTGCATTTCTAGTAATAAAGATGGCCTTTCTTTTAAGATCCCCAATCTCCTAACCACCAGGTTGTAGGTGGTATATATTCCTAGAGAAGGCAATAGCTGGTATTAAGGATTCATACTTCTGTAAAATGGTTATCTAAGGTGTTAACTGAAGGCAGGTAATCACTGCCTGCTAGATCAATTTTCCTTCCAATTCGGGAACATGTACTTTATTCACTGGCACAGCTAATCTGGTCCTCCCAAATCACCCTGGCTAATTTTGTCATTTTACTTTATGTCAAAGACACACCAAGAGCATAAAGGGAGAGAGAAAAGGTAGAAGCCAAATCACTTAAGGAGAGACCTACTTACCTGGCCATCAGCAGACCAGGCCAGAGAGGTACACTGGGGTGGCTCTGCCTTGCTGCTGGTACTGATAACTTCTTGCTTTAGTTCATCTACAATGATCTTGCCTTCCAAGTCCTGGGGAAGGAGCAAAATCAGGATAAGGAGGGACTCTACTACAGGCATGGGGGGGCAGGTAGAGGTTGAGGATATTGCTGAACAGCCTATAAAATGCACAGAATTGCCTCCTTTCCTCCCCCATCAGAACAATCTAGACCAACGTCAACTGTGCTGAATTTGAGTAAACTGTAATTGGCCATCCCTTTTAGTAGATAAGTATCTGCCACCACTGTAAATCCCAATCTTGGGAAGCTGTTAACTTGCTCTTCCTTGATCTCCACTGACAGCCCCATGGTTAGCTGTTCAGGAAGCTTGAATCCCATCAGTGACATATGAGGAAATCACAACATTGCCAGGGCTCAGAGTACAGCCAGGTGCTATAGCCCACACTCACCCAGATCTTGATGCTGGGGCCCGTGGCAGCACAGAGCCAGTATCGGTTAGGACTGAAGCAAAGGGCATTGATGATGTCCCCACCATCAAGTGTATAAAGGTGCTTGCCTTCGTTGAGATCCCACAGCATGGCTTGGCCATCCTGGGAAGATAAAGGAGTTAGGGCAATATGAAACCTATTCCAGATGTTAATCTCAACAGTCTCAAAATTCTGTCCCTCCCCCCACAAATGTCCCAAAAGCTAAGGGTTCAAATACCAATATTTATCTCTGAAAGCCTTTCCTTTCATGCAGGAAACCTCACCAACCCTACATCTCTGACAACTTCTAAGTAACTACAATCAGTTCTAAGGACTGAAACCTACTAATCAATAGCTTCAAGAAACCAGCTTTACTGAAAACAATTTTTGTTTCAAACAGTATGCCTTATCTATGTTATTTCTAGAAAGCAATCTTAGATTGCTCTCTCGTTATCATAAGTATTCTTTTTAAAACACTGTCCCTCAATAGTAAGGGAAACTCCCAGTTCCTGAATACCTTCCCTCCAGAAGCGCAGAGGGATCCATCTGGAGAGACAGTTACAGTGTTCAGGTAGCCCGTGTGGCCGATGTGATTGGTCTTCAGCTTGCAGTTTGCCAAATTCCATACCTAGGTTTGGGAGGTTGGGGGGTAACAGATGGAGAACCTGGCTCTGAATCCACTGGGGTCAGGAGGGCTCAGGACAAATGAAAAAGGCATGGCACCTTATTTAAAAGCATTCCAGGACAGGGTGGCCATTTTTCATTCTATCAGTAACAAAAAAGTTAAAAAGAATCTGTCTTGGTCACCCAAGGACAATTCAGATTGAAAAAGATAACAAATGTTCTGTGTGTTGCTTTATGGGGGACACTGGGCTTAATTAGCTACTTCAGAGCAAGTATTAAGAACTAATGGCCTGTACTTAGAAGACAGCCATAGTAAAAGCCAACTGAGGAACAGAGCCTTCAAAGTTAGAGCCTACGACCACCTGGGAGGCAGTGGGAGAATATTCTGGCTGGTAAAGGCCCTACACCCTGGTTCCAAGCTCACCTTGACCAGCTTGTCCCAGCCACAGGACACAATAATGGGATTGCTGCTATTGGGTGAAAATCGGACACAAGATACCCACTCCGAATGGCTCTCATCCTGCAGAAGACAGAAATCAGGAGAAACGATCCTGGTTCCCATGAAACCCACCACCCCTTCCCTCAGTTACATGGGAAGTATTCATACCCCCAGAACCCAAATCTTAGTATTAACAAAACCCTTTAGAGTCCAGGCCAGGCTTGAAATCACCACGTACTGCCAAGGATAAGAAGAGTAGGAGAGAATCTTCAACATGTGCTTTCTACATGTGCCTTCACAGTTACCTGGACAGTATATTTGCATACACCCAGAGTATTCCACAACTTGATAGTTTTATCTCGGGAGCCAGAAACAATTTGCCGGTTGTCGGAGGAGAAGGCCACACTCAGCACATCCTTGGTATGTCCTACAAATCTGCGTGTGGTGGTACCCCTGAGGAGGAGGACTTGGTCAGTCTCTAAATGCCGCAAACATCTTTCACATCAGACTATTTCCCTGTCCTTTTCGTCTCACTGGAGCTGCCATTAATCATGAGTCTGGACATGGGTCTGATCACAAAAGGCCCACGGCTGAGCATGTGCCAGAGAATCCCTTCAGAATTGCAGGACATGTCCTCACTCCCGCATGGGGATTGGCTGACAATGTCATCTGTCATCACTGGGATCCTCCATTATGCCTGACCATCCAAAGACTGAGCTCCCAAGCTTACCAGCTTCAAACACTTGCCTACTCCCCCTCCACAGTATATGGCAAAACTGCTCAACCAGCCCACTCCTAACAATTCTGCCTAACTAATTAAAAGCAGCAAGGATGGAAACCAAAGAAACCCAACTATCTTTTCTAGGTACTCTCTTGCCCTACAGTTCCCACAATGAACCTCACTGTCCCTTGGAAACCACCTCCCAACACATGTACATCATTTCTGCCCAGCTTTTTCCCAGTGCCCCAGAGTTAACTGACCAGCTACTTACGTTGTGAGATCCCAAAGACGAAGAGTTCCATCCCAGGAGCCCGAGAGGGCAAATTGGCCATCTGAGGAGATGACCACGTCACTAACAAAGTGGGAATGACCCCGAAGAGCACGCTGCGGGATGCCATAGTTAGTCTCATCCCTCGTCAGCTTCCACATGATGATGGTCTTATCTAGGGGAGGTAAGGGAAAAAACCCAGTGAGGAACCCCATAGCCACTTGCTGATCTACTGGATAATCCAGGATCCCTCAAGTTCATTGGTGGACATAAATCAAATTAAAGACACTCAAAGGCGGAGAACCACAGGCTGGGAGCTGTTATTAGTCAAGGCCAAGTGATTGGCTATTCAAAAACGAGTCAAGTAGAACTAAGTAATGCCATGAAAATTAAATTCAGGGGTACAGAACTTTAGCAGATTTTGGATGCTCTTTTCTAACATTTAGATCAATTCAACATCTTTTTTGAGTCTGATCTGACATCTAAAGCATAAACACTACTGCTTGGGTGTGGGAAGACTAGCTGTGAGATTCTTACAATTGCTGCTGAGGGCTGCCACAAGTGCTTAATTTGGAAAAGTTGCTTTACAAACTACCGGACTGGATGCTTTCAATGAAACATGTTAGACTCAACAAGCTTTCCAATTAAGCGCCAAATATTACCCCAGCCTCAGACTACTTTTAATAGTGTGGGGGCCAACAAAAGGAACAAGAAGCCTCCAAACGCTGCCAAGTTCAGAGAATGAAAAAACCGAGGGCAGGGAAAAAAAAGGCACAGGCCAGCAAGGTGATTGGAGTCACGACTTTCCCTTGGAGTCCATCCACTACCCACTAAGCACAGGGCCGGGCAGAAGCTCAGAAACAGCCTCTGGATCTCAGCACAGGCACTCAGATGGCATGTTGGGATCATCACCGCCCCGCCCGACCCCGCAGGCTTCTGTGCACACTCAGCCACACCTGCGAGAAGGTGGGTAAGAAATAAAAACTCCAACCCTGCAATCCTCCTGCCAGCCACGAGCTAATCTAGGTCTCCTTCTCTGCGGTGGGGATGCCTCAGGGGCTTATCCGGCCTGAGGCCTAGGCCCGGGTCCGCACGCCCCAACTCACACCGGGACGGAGTTTTCCAAGCCGCCAACTCGCGCGCCACTGGCAACGCCAGCGACGCGCGCAACCCACTCATCCTTCAATCCTTTGCCCCGCACCTTAGCCCGTACCTCGAGAGGCGGACAGTATCATGTCCGGGAACTGGGGAGTGGTTGCGATCTGAGTCACCCAGCCATTGTGGCCCTTGAGGGTGCCACGAAGTGTCATCTGCTCAGTCATGGCAGCGGCGAGTGCGGGTGTCGCCGCGGCGACAAGGATGGAATTGGATAGTTCAGAGAGACCAGCTACGCAACTGCTACCGCCGCAGCCCTGCAGAGGAAAAGGGAGAAAAGGAACCCGCCGGAACCGGAAATACCCGCCTGTTCGAGCAAAAATGGCGGCCCCCATAATTCACTCTGTTTAAGATGGCGGCGCCACGTAGGGCAAAGGGCGAGGTGAAAAAACAAAACTTCATGGTTCCCTCGTTACGCAACATAGTTTGGCAGTGCTACACAAAAACATGCTGAAACCAACTCCACCAAGCGTTTAAAAAGGCCCCTCAAACGTCCACTGGGGCATGATGTGTAAGAAGCGGAAGACGGAAGGTACACGGCATATTCCCAGAAGGATCGCCCTGCGCCTTCACCACTGCCCCCACGTGGCACAGCGCGAGCCCCGCCCTTTCCGCTCGGTGCCTCGGAGGGCGACACTGAGGGAGCTTAATTTCGAGGTGAGAACTGTGAGTAACGATAAGCAATATGAAAAATATGGTATTCAGCTTTTAAAGTACACTGCTCAGGTGAACTATTAACCCCTGAGAGATTTCCATCGCAGTGGGCAGCTGCTCCCTCAAGAGGTTTTTGCTCTGAGGGAATTGACTGAGGCACTCCCTGTCCGGAAGGACTTAGCCCAGGCAGAAGTTCCGACAGGAATGGGTTACGGAAAGAAAAACCCGGGAGGAACGAAAAATCGGCCTGTGGGCTGCTTGTCGGCCCCCCAGCTCTCGCCGTGGCAGGAGTGCGGAGAGGCGTCGCAGAAACTAGAAGGAGAGGAAAGGCCTCCGGGTTCTGACTTCTGCGGACTCGGGTCGAAAGCCGGCTCTGAGCCTCACCACCTCACAGAAAGGTCGGCGGGTCTGCGGGTCCGCGGGTCCAGGCGTGCCCCCAAGGAGGTGCCCTCAGACTGGGAAGCAGTGGAACATGGTTCCCGGGCTGCCTACCGGCCTCCCATTTAACCTTATGGTACGTGAATATGTGGTTCTTCCCACTACCGCACATCTTTGATATTAAGAGATGATGCTGGCAGATAGCGCCCTTGTCACATATTTTTTTAAAGGGGGAGAGGCACAGACCAGCGTGATAGCAGTCGCTGTCATCTATGCAAAATAGGGGGGGATTATACATACGTATTTATTTTGTTTGTAACACGTATTAAGTTTCACATTGGGAAACGAGGTTGGAAATAATAGTACCTACGAAAAATGGTAGTTAAGATAGGTTAAAGCGCCCAGAGCAATTCCTGGCAGAGTAAATGCGGGCAAACTTAAGACGGTGAGGTCTTGGTTTTCTTGGAATTTACATTTGATGGGGTGAGTAGAAAGGAGATTGAGAGAGAAACTGGAGCAACGAGAGGAAGGAAAAGTAGGAGACAGCCCTGCGGATATATGGGAGGATAAGGTTCCAGTAAGAGGGACCGAATATGACGGGGGCGGGGCGAGGTGGGGGGCGGGGAAGGAGTCAGTGCCAAAAGTCCTGAGCTGGAGTTTTGGAGCTGCTGAAAACCAAACAGTGGGATGGAGGTGAGGGGCAGTTGACAGGGCCAGCAGGCGTGGGGAAGGACCATGGCTTCTCAGGGGTTGTTGGTCCTATGTTTCAAGGGTCCCAGTTGTGTACCTCACCTGTCTTTTCTCTTTAGCAACACTAAACTCGAACTGGACCCCGACTCACATGTTTTGTTTGTCCTGTGGTCATGAGAGACTCCTACCTTCACCCGCACCAATATCCAGCTCGCTGTTCATAGTTCGGGTCATTTCAAGTACTCTGGGCGGTTGGGACAAACGGAGAGGTGAGAGATTCCACACATCTTCAAGTGGAGATGCCAGCGCACTCCCCTGACTGTTGGCCTGTACATGCAGAGGATTTGCTCTCAATTCAAGAACACACTTCCTTTATCTCCTACCTATACTCTCTAAAGAGATCATTCCTTAGTCATATTTACCCCCTCGAGAAACCTCATTTGGCCCTGTTTTCTTGAATGTTGCCAGGGAGCCCCTGTGAAATCAACATCCCTGAGGTAGGGCCAGGAGTACAGGTTTATTTTGTTTGTTTATTTATCAGAGAGAGGGTACAAGCAGGGGGAGTGGCAGGCAGCGGGAGAAACAGGCTCCGTACTTAGCAAGGAGCCCCATGCGGGATCATGACCTGAGCCAAAGGCCGTCGCTTAACCGACTGAGCCACCCACGCATTCCCAGGAGTACAGGTTTAAAACGAGCCTCCCAGGTGTCTCAGGCCTGCTCTAGAACGCGACTTTTCGGCACCGCCCGGCCTTTTTCCAGAAAGGGGCGGTTCCCAAACTAGCCCCGCCCTCCCCAGGCCCCCTCTGTGCGGACCCCTTCTTCGAGTCCTCCGCTCGGGCTACCGAGACCAGACCGAGATTTCTGTAGCTGTCTTTGGCCTCCCGCAACCCGAGGGCCTCGCCCTACGCGGGCCCCTTACTCTTTGAGACGGTTCTGGCAGCGCCCCCTCCTGTTGGGCCAAGGCAGGAACTCGCGTTTTGCATTGGAGCCCACCAGCACCGATCTGGCAATGCCAGTGGAGAGGGAGAAATGTGATGTAACGGACTTCCGGACGACCGGACCACAGGATTGGGCTTTCCACCTCGGGAGTTTGCCTCCAGTCAGTGCCTAGCCTCCCTTCTCTTGGAGAGGATGCTGGCAAGCCACAAAACCACTGAGGGGCCTTCCTGAATCGAGGGAGGCCTGGTCCTGACCCTCCGGACACTTTGGGTGTAGTTGGGTGCAGGGACGGGGTGCAGCGGCAGCCTTACCCTCTTCAGCCCAAGCTGGAGTTGAGCCCCATACATGCCTGCTTCCCTCTGGGACCCCGCAGCTCCCTGCTAGGCATATGGGCCCACCTGGACTACTCACTCCTCAAGCCTGGCCCCTTCCAGTGGGATGACTTCTCTCCGCTGCGGGATTCATCTTAAGTACACCACGTGCTTCCCATAACAGTCTGCTGCCATTGTAGGCATGGTAGGGCCTCTGGGCCTTTTCATTCCAGGTGTCTTTGATCTGGCCTCTGGGAGGTGGAAACCTGCTGGAGGGCTGCACCTGACCTTGGGAGAAATTGGGGAAAGTTACTCTGCAGAGTCTTCTTTCTGCTCCTAAGGCCACCCCTCTGGTAAGTTCCCCATCCACTTCTGGTCCCATCCCTTGGGCTGCCCGTCCTCTCCCATGTCCCCACTGGTACCACCTTCAGGCCCAGACAAGGTAAACAAAGGAGAGAAATTGGAAATGCTCTTCTAAGGAAGTCTGTCTCTGGGGTGCCTGGGTGGCTCAGTCGTTAAGCATCTGCCTTCAGCTCAGGTCATGATCCCAGCATCCTGGGATCGAGCCCCACATGGGCTTCTCTGCTCATCAGGGAGCTGCTTCTGCTCTAGCTCCCCCTGCTTGTGTTCCCTCTCTTGCCAACTCTGTCAAATAAATTTATAAAATAAAAAAAAGGGAAGTCTTTCTCACCATTCCTTTTCTGCTGGGAATCCCGAAGATCGACACAGCTGGAAGAAGCCCCTCTGGTTTCCCTGCTAGAGGCCTGTGACCTCTTCTAGGAACAGAGGCCTCTATTCCCTCCTGCCAGCATTCAGGAGATGAGACAGGTCTTCCCTTCCATGAGGTGGTGAGGATTATTGTGGGTGATAGGTGAGGGGCTGAGGGAAAGGGGTGTGGCCAAGACCAGAGGGCCTCTGTCAGCTAAAGCAAGTGGCTTCCCTTCATTTTGCTGTTCCTCTGCAGATTCAGTTTGGTTGGCATTGGCATGCCCCATACTCCTTTTGTGGCTACACTGGCTCTCCCATGCTCTTCCAACTGTCAGTTCTCTCCTACACAGAACACACACATTATTCTGCCTGGAAGGCCCACCATATACCACCCTCACTTTTCTTAGTAAATCTAAGCTTCCTTCAGGTCTCAACTCAGGTTGCCACATCAGGGAAACCCTCTTGTGACCCTCAAGTTTAGGTTAGGTTCCTTGTTTCATGCCCTCATGGTGATGGTGTTCGGGGCCTTCACAGCACTTAGTTCAATTTGCCCTTATTTGAATCCCTCAGGGCTTTTCCTCAGTGCCCTGAAGTCAGGGACTGGTCTGTTTGGGCTGCATTTGCTGGTAGAGGGTTTGGTTATGGAAGATTCTAATCTTGGTGACTAGCCTCATAGGCTAAGTACTTAAGGGCAAGTAGTTAAAGGGTGTTTCAGGCAGAGGGATCACCATGGGGAAGAGGTATTGAGTGGTTTGCATGCAGAGGTTTGGGAGATGGTTTCAAATGGGAAGTTAGGATAGAGTGAAACCCAAGGTGATCAGGGAGCCCCTATCGAGGAGTTGACTAGTAAGGAATTTTGTTCTAAAGCCTAGGACTGTCTCTTTAGGATTATCTAATCCCTCTCCTGCCTACACTTGATTTTGCTGACAGTCATTTGTCGTCAGAGTTGAGGGGAGCTTGGAAGAGTAAGACTAGAAAGAAGAGTTTAGAAGCTGGACAGGAGGATCTGTAGGAGGGTCATGAGAGTCCTACAAAAGGAGGCACTGAGGACTTCCTACTGGCCTTATGAGTGAGTCAACATTTCATCTAATCCATATCTCTCCTCCTTACCCCACCTCCTTCACTCCAGTGTCTAGAATTGGGTTCTGATTATAGAAACTTTCAAGATGAGGCCTAAAGAATTAAGCTCAGAAAGGTTGGAAGGAAACATGGGAAGTTCTATTCTTATTGTAGGTTCTGTTCCATTATTCCTGGTGAGAGGTAGGGATGTGATATTAAATCAGTGCCAGGAACAGATGTTAGCAAAAAATCACATATAATTTCTTTATGTCTCTTGATAAATATTTAGTGTCCATCTTAGGCAGAAATCTGAGGTCTAACAGTCCCTTAGAAAGCTGCTAAGGGATTCTGTTGTGTTTTCCCTGGGAGATGGACTGTGGGATTCCCCAGACCCTAGGTGCTTCAGCAGATATGCAGTCAGAGGTTGTGGAAGTGGGCATGACCCAGGCAGGTCTGGGCTGTAGTCCAGGCAGAATTATAAACATGCTAGGAGAAGGCAAGCCTCTAGCTTGTTAAAGGATTTAAAACACCATTAGGTGGTACGGAGAAACAAAAGGTAACTCAAGGTGCCTTTTTTTTTCCAGCTTTTTACCTGGAAGAGAATTTGATAAGAACTAGGGTTGGGAGAATATGTTGAAATGGAACTTTGAGGCTGGCTACTTACCACGAGATAAGAAAGCTGAAGAGGAAACAGTCCTTCCGGCTCATACTTGGGTTAAATAACCAGAGTTTGCTGAGAAATTCCATCCTCTGCTGGAGGGGGAGAGAGAGGATTCTATGTGCTTAGGAAATGCAGACAAAAAGGGGGTGTGACCTCCCAGGATCCTCTTCCAGGTGACCTTTGTCCTTCATTTTTGTGGTGCCCTGCTTGGTACCAAGTAGAATTGTCAATCAGAAGTCTCTGACCAACCGCATCTGAGTCCTTTAGGATGGGGTAAAAGATTAGGAAGGCCTAAGCTATGGAAGAATAAGAATAAGCCCCTCCCTGTTTTTTAAGGCAATTTCTAGCTCATTTTCCTCCTTTGGGAGGGATAGAGGTGGGAAGAAGAGTAGTAACTTAGAGGGCCATTTCCTTCTTTGCTGGTCTACTGTCACATCTTCAACTTCTCACATGCCAAGATGAGCTATTTCCCCCTGCCCAGGGTTCTCACACTGTACCTCTGAGGACTGTGGTTTGTGGGCAAAGACTGTATCATTAAAAGTTAAATTTGTCACCACTTTTAGCTCTCAGTCTCCTCCTTTTCAGCCCTGTTATTCCTAAAACCTCTCACTTCCTCTTTTCTCATTATCACTGCCAGTACAGACTGCTTTCCCTTCTAGGACTCCATGATTTCTTTATCACCCTCTGTCAGGATTTAGGTGTGAGAGGAGAAAGGGAAGAACCCACTTACCTACTTTAATGCTAGGTTTTGCCCCACATCCCATTGTCAAAAAGTCAGGCACCAAATAAAACCTTATTTATTCTCACAATCCTCCTATTTTGAGGCCCCAGCCCTGGCTCTTTTTTGGGAAGAGGGTAAAACTGTTTTTTAGCTACTTCCTATTAGAGTTTTCCTCTATCAGATTTCTCACATGTGATCCACATGAATCACAAGTGGAACTGGTTCAAGACTGTTTTAGTCACATTTTTTTTTTTTAAGATTTTATTTATTTATTTGAGAGAGAGAGAATGAGAGATAGAGAGCACGAGAGGGAAGAGGGTCAGAGGGAGAAGCAGACTCCCTGCCGAGCAGGGAGCCCGATGTAGGACTCGATCCCGGGACTCCAGGATCATGACCTGAGCCGAAGGCAGTCGCTTAACCAACTGAGCCACCCAGGCGCCCTTTTAGTCACATTTTTAAAAAATACAAGAAGGCCTTCTTTTAAATATTTTCTTCTATGCTCCAAAATACCACCTTTAAGCCTACCTCTCTTGATTGAGAAAAGAGAGTTCCCACTTCTTTTTCATCTTCCCTTTGGACTTGCTTCTACTCCTGAGAGTCCTAGAAAGGACCAGAATTCAACCTGCCTTATTTCTATGGAACTGTACAATTCATTGTGATTTGACAGCCACTAGCCATGTATGGCTATTTCAAATTAATTAAAATTAAATACAATTAAAAATTCAGTTCCTGAGTTGGACTAGACACATTTCAAGAGCTCAAGCTCAAGGTAGCTTGAGTGGTACTTACTATATCAAACAGCACAGATTGAGAACACTTCCACTGTTGTAAAGTTCTTTTAGACCTGGTATAGCAGGCTGTCTTATGTCCCCCTATTTGTTATCCTATTTTATCAGTCAGTAAATGTTTGTAATAACTTCACTATTACAGGGTAACTTTCAAGGGGGGGGGGTCAGGGATTGGGGGTAGAGAATAGCATAGAACTACAGGTCCTATAAAGATTTCTGGAGGCATGGCATAGGGGCCAGAGGTTGATGGCCAGTGGCAGAAGAGACCTAGGTTTTAAGGAAGTGCTTTAGGAGCTGATATTATATGTGTGATTCCAGGGCCACGCACACCAACAGGAGCAGACAGGTTCTGGTTTTATAAGTTCTGCATAATACTTAAAAACCAAAGCAAAAAAAATGACCGTCAAAGTGATTGGCTGTGCTGAAACTGATGTTTGCTGAAGTGACTGCCTTACTCATCATTTCTAGATCTTCATTTCATACACTGCTTTATCTGTCATAGTCCTTGTTCTCCCAAATGGCAGTGACAAAGGCAGCTCTGGTTTAAAAAAAGGTCTGCTGACTCTGCCACCTGCCTGCCAAGAGCTGGGAGAAGTAGGAGTCATATCTATGAATCCACTAAGACTGCGTTTAATAAGGTTCTAGCTAGGTGGAGCTATTCTTCCATTGAACACTTTTTAAAACACGTAGGTCAGTCACTGGCTATAGGGCATAAGTAAAGCTGGTAATGGCACATCTGTGGATTTGACCACTTTCCTTGAGTAGAGACCAATGGTTCTCAACCACGGATGATTTTGTTCCTCTCACCCCTCTCCACAAGACATTTGGAAATGTTGGGAGACACTTGTGGTTTTCACAGCTGGTAGGGGGGTTGCTACTTAACATCTGGTGGGTAGAGTCCTGGGATGCTGCTAGGCATCCTACAGTGCACAGGACAGCCCCCTTCCCCCGAAAATAATTATCTTACTCAAAATGTCAATGTGCTGAGGTTGAGAAACAGGTCTAGACTACAGTGTAGATCAGTTCTTAAAGTCCCGACTACTCATGAGGTCCAGGCTCAGTGGGATAATAATTAAGGCTAGCAAGTGTCTATTAAATTGGGAAGGAAAAAAATTAGGAGTCTGGAACTGTGGCCTCCATAAAACTGAAGGGCAGGTATAACGAGTGTATTTGACTGCACTAGAAGGCTAAGAGCTAATGCAACTGGAGATGAGGATTTCAGATGTGTAGCAAGTCTGTTTAAAGATGAGGTCCCACGTACAGCCACAGGAGTAGCGAGGAGCAAGTTTAAACAGTCTGACTTGTGATACAGCAGTCAACAGCTGAACCTAGTAGGGAAAACATTCATTAAACAGATGAGTATCTGGTGAATATGGATATACCAGTTTTTCTCAATGTTTTTGTAACCCATAGCTCTACTTCTCATATTACCTAAAAATCTCACATTTTCCCACCTTCAGTGGTATTTAAAATTTCACAATTAAGTATCATGACTAAAAATCAAAGCAACGGTAATTTTGGAAGGCAAAATTTATTCAGATGATGTGATAACCCAGTCACCGTTAAGCCTTAACTTTTCTTTCCTGGGTGGTGTAGAAGATGTAACAAAACACAAGCTGCTTTAATAATACTCTGGTACTGCTTTCTCCCCAAAGCTGGATATACCCCCTCCCCCCAAAAAAGCTTTTAAGATGTAAAGAGAAAACAGAATAAATTCTTCTCATCTTTTTAGACATTTTATATCCCAATTTCTCTAGAGTCTTTATCTGGAAGTTTCTAGTCAAAACAATCAGACTTTTGAGTTTTACATACTCCTCTTGAAGTTCTTTCAGTGAGGACCAAATATCAGTGAAAACATTCTTTCCAAAAGCTACCACGGGTAGGTTTTAAGAACAACGTCAAGAAGAATCACCCAAAATAGTTCTGGATATTTCATATTTTTTTCTTGAAATAACTTTTATGAATCTAGTCCTTCAAAGATGGCCAAGCAAATTGGACATTTTTAGTATGAGCTTGCTCTGTGTAGCTGGATTTTTGGTAAGTTTTGCTTTTTTTTTTTTTTGCTTAAAGTATTTCAAAACAAGCAGGGATGTTGGTGCTTGCCTTCTGACATTTCACGGTCTATGTGTTTTAAGCTTCAATGCATTAAATTCTGCTGAAAGTTTTAATTTATGAAATTTTAAAGTACAGATTCTCTTTAGGTGGTTTCCAAAATCAGAGGGTTGTTTTGTCATTGGTGTTCCAAAATCAGTTCTGTCCATAAATTCAGCTGAATACAGTTGACAACCAAGGAACCTCAGTATGTAACAGAAAATACTCTCCAACAGCATTCTGAACAGATCTTCAAAAATCAAGGCAAACTGGGATCGAATCTACCGTTTTTCACAAAGGTTAACTGACAGGTGAAGATTTCCAGTAGATTATGGGCCAGATGATGGAAGCTGATGCCTGGTGGTGATTGCTACAGTACATCTTAAACACAGTTTTCTTCAGTTTTTGCCAAAAACCCAGATCTAAAACACTACTGTAATGGATACCCTTATAATATTATAATTTTCCTCCAACTCAGTTCATTTGCTACAGCTTCAAAAATATTGTCTTTAGTGGTCAAGTATTAGGCTTATGAAACCAGTACACTCACAGTTTTTAAAGCCTCTTTTAAACATAAGCAAAGCACATTTTTATCAGTAGATTCTTCTCAACTAAGCAAAGAAGGATGAGCTGATATTTTTTAAAACCTGAAGTTTGATATACTCAGTCATCAATCCAGAGTTAAGACTGCAGAAGTAGATGAAGAAAGTCTGGAATTCCTCAATTTCCTCTCAAAGTTGTGGCGGCACTTGGAATGCAAGGCTTCACAAGTTTGTCCGTTTTTTTCTCCTTTGCAATTAAAAGGGCTATTTAATATTATGCTTTCACAGCCTTTGAAGATTGCTGTTAATATTCCAATACTGTCCAATCTTAAAGCTGCATAGAATTGTGCTTTGCAGAATACTCCACTGTTTTTATAGCATAAATTTAACAGTGTTTGGCATGGTGTCACTGCCCAACATTTTCAGGTAACTCAACTGAAGAAGTTCACCCTATCTTCTGCGTCATAACGTGAATATATACTTGATAAAAGCCTCAAAAAATTTTTCGGCTGCCATCTTTAGCTACCTTAAAGGAGAAAAGAGAAAAAGGAGTACTGATGGTGGAAGCATCTGGTCCCTCTTGGAGAACGATGAGTGATTTTATTGGCGGCAGCTGGGTGGCAGAGCAAATATAGGCATCCAGTTATGCCTGAGCCCCAAGAAGTGAAATCTTTGTTCATTTCCTTTTTATACACCCATCTGCCGCCTAAAACCTGACACCATTTAATGGTGCCCTTGGTCAAATCTATAAATGACCTTACTTTCAGAATCCTCTGATTCTAGCTTGAAGAGTCAAGATGAACTCTAACTCATGGGATGGACAAAATGGAAGATGCAAATAAGTAAGCTTTTCAGAGCTAAAAAGCCTCTTTTTATACAAAATTAAACTTTAAAGAACATTGACCTCCAAACAACGTAACTGTCTTGGATATGCTATAAAAATAGCAGTATAAATAGCACCATACCCACAGTGAACATCTGCAGTTACCCAACCTGTCATACCTCATTAATTATAGGCCTTACTCTGAATGCTGCTTGTTCTATCTTTGTACTCCCACCAGCCAAGGAGTTCTTTCCAACTTTATTTCTTAGGAAATGTTTTTTCTTTTTAACATTACAACACTAAATATAATTTTGTAAACTATAACTCTTCTCCATATCTGCAATGCTAATATAATGTATTTATAATATAAAGGGAGAGAATGCCTTTCCCTCCTATTCCTAAAAATCACTGACTATTCCTTGAGTCTGTGAGTGACAACACTCTACTCAGTCCCTAAAACTAAAAAGCTTGCTTACCTCCAAAGTAGATAAAAAATGTGTTGAATTGGTAGCTGACAAAAATTCACTGTAACCAGAACTGTGTGATGGATAATGCATAATATTAAATAAACCATTATACAAAAAGTTTATTATAATGATAACTATTACTATGAGAGTTTATTCAGTAAAATTCTAAATTATGCTACTGTAATGTTATATGTTGAGCAATGAAAGGCAGTAACAAAACTATGTCATCAATTACTAAAAGTTTATACATACATAAAAAATTTTTACCTCCTTAATGTAATTCCTATGTTTGGCAATACCATCTACCTAAATTCTGGTATATGTTTGAACATAAAAGTTGTATTTTCTTTTAAATATTCTATATTTTGAAAGGGTTTATCCCCAATTTGTTTTACTTGGTTTTGCTATTTATATTTACTGGTATGCTTTATAAGTAAGAGTGTTCTATGGCTTCTCTGGTTGAATAGACCATCTCTTTTCTCCTGTCTAAATTGGCTTTCAATTAAAATTTCAGTTTTGAAATCCTTTCAGAAAATTCTAACAGAGGATTGAAAGGTTACCTTCTTACATCACCTTCAGTATACTAAAACCCAGAAGTACAGGACATAGTTTCTCGGGGCAGCAACCTTTGTTACCCTGGGGAAAGCATGGTGCTAGGGTTTGTGCTTAAAGTCAAGTTCGTTTGATAAAATTAGCAGTGATTTGTAGTGAAGATTTGTGTCCTATGTGTCCACTTACCAGTAACTATAAGTTGGAAGGGTATGATAATAGCTAATGTATGATGTCTTAGGACAGTGTTCTGTTTATGTTTTGACTGCAATCCAGAGTAAGCAATGTTTTACTCTCAGACCAAGTATACACACGTGTACGTAAGACAGTGTTTACCTTAGTATGTTCCATGCACTCTGATGTATTGTCTAATATTAAAATAATGCTGAGCATGACCCATTTATTTTAAGACCCACTAATTGGTCAACCCCCACAATTTGAAAACCACTACTATAGGAGAACATGAGGAAATATTTTATAAACTGTAAAGTACACTGAAATGTGAGCAGCTGCTAATGAATATCCAGGATAAGACTTTTATGGGCCTGAGACATTCTCTCCTTCCTTGGGTACTGCTAGGAGTCACATTCACCTAGGCTTTTGGTAAGGAAGCTGTCATTGAGACAACTCTGTAATAACTCGGCAGTGTATTAACAAAATCAGAACCCAAAGAAAAGAAGACAACTTAGAGGAATATAAAAAAAAAACAGACATTTGCTTAGTGCTTTATGGTTTATAAAATACTTTCACATACATGATCTCTTAATCTTAATTTAGGGGAAAATAAGCTAAGAGGTAGAGACCTGCCCAAGATTAGACAGTAAGTGGCAGAGCCAGGTCATCTGTTCCTAAATCCCTCACTCCTTTCACTGTGATAAAATACCAGGAAAGGAGAGTAATTAGGGCATGAGGCTTCTGATCCATCAAAAAGATGTTTATGTCCTCTGCCTCCCTCTGTAGGGAAAACGGACCCTACTGACGGTGAGGAAGCAACCTCAGACTTTGGGAAGGGCGTGTGTCCAGTTGCACTTAATTTGTCCAGGACTCAAACCTGGCATTTCAGCCTATCAATACCAGTCATGTTTTTTTGTATGTGTTTTTTCTCCAGTCATCTGTTTTGACACTGCTCTGAGTTCCCAAATGTCTATTATCTACAAGTATTATGGCTTTCCATTTCTAATGTGTTAAGGGTCCTGGGATCTTGGTCAGGTACAGACTCAGGACACAACAGAGGGAAATCAAATACTAGGGATATGTCACCTATACTCAGATTGAAAGGGAATAACAGTAGTAAGCTTCTGGTGACTGTTGTGTCTTTGCTTAGCTTCCCCTGGGGAAGCCAGTCAGCCTCAACCAGTTTGTCTCCTTTCTCTACATATGCCCATCTCCATTATTGTGCCCTCATCTCTCACAAAAAGAGGTTCAACTAGCAAGTACCCATCTCTCCCAGCTCCCCTTGTTTTCTCTCCACTCCCTTCAACCCCCCACCCTCTTTACCCCTTGTGCCTCTCACCTTGTACTCCTGCACCACTTCCTCCAATGGCACTACGCTGTGCTGTTTGTGGCTCCTGGATTCTCGGCATACCACACAGATGGCGTCTTTGTCCACCTCACAGAAGAGCTTCAGGGCTTCCTGGTGTTTCGAGCAGATGCCCTGGTCATTCCCCCAGCTTCCTTGATAAGGAGTGGGGCACATTTGGCGAATTATCTGGACCATGTTGGCCAGCTGCAAGATGGGACGAAAGCTGCGACGTGTAAAGCTTTTTCAGCACTGGGGACAGGTGAACTGAGGTGGAGGGGCTGGAGGAGGCAGGTGGGTGTCAGGATACAGCTCTTGGTCGTTCTCATCGTATTCTTCCAGTATCTCCTGGGTAGACGTCAATTCTCAGGTCATGTCTCAAGTCTCCCAGGTAATAGTCCTGGTCTTCCTCCTCCTCTTCCTCCTGGTCCCACACATAGTCCATGTTGTCCCAATTCCTGACGCCACCATCACCAACCCAGAGTTCATCATCTTCTTGGTCCTGGAACACCTCATCAGCATTGCCCGGGTACAAAACCTCTCGAATAGAGTTGTTCCATCCACCGATGGTCCCCTCCACATCGTCGTTCTCGTCCTCCTCCCATTCATCTTCCTCCTCTTCCCTGTCTTCCTCATCTTTGCCCCACAGCTGGGTCACACACCCTCGGCAGAAGTGCCCGCAGCCTATGGACACAGGATCCTTGAAGTAATCCAGGCAGATGGCACAAACAGCTTCCTCCTGAAGGGTCTGCATGGGGTTAGGAGTAGTGGCATAGCCAGCCATTTTAATGCGCAGCCTGTGGGTGTGGATGCCTCAGCTCGGAGCTGAGGAGCTGGGGGACTGCTTTGCGGGCCTCCCTCCAACCTACGCTTGTGACCCAAGGCTATTTTCAACCCTGCTCTTCCTCCTCAGGCCCGCAGAGATGCCTTGCTTCCTTCCCTCAGGCTTTTTCCAGCTCAAAGGCGCGAAAGCCCTCGGTCCAGACTCAGTCGTCCTCTAAGGGCAGCGGGGGCTGAACCAGGCTGCAGCCTCCACTTTCCTTTGAGGCTCAGCTTGCAAACCCAGATCCTGACGTTTCTTGCTTCCCTCCGGGTTTGCCCGACCCAGGTGTCCTCAGGTGTCGACACTACTCACCCAGCCCGAGGCGACAGAAAATGACGTAGGCGCTCTAACCCACACTCGGGAAGGGGTAGACTGAGCCGACGGACGACCACATTCTCTATGATGCCCCAGGGGACGCCACAGCTGGGAGCCCGGCCGGCCATGCAGCCAGCCCGAAGAAAAGACTAAGAATAGGTAGAGGTGGAAAGAGAATCAATTTAAGCCATTGAGTGGCTTACCGCCGCTCCAGTTAGCCAGATACATAAGATCCGGCAGTCAGCTGAGCCAGTACCCAGGAACCGACCCAAAAGAGGGGTAGTGCGGCGGCCAAGCTCGAGCTCTGGTGCACTTCCGGTCCTTCTAGCCGGAGACCTTTGTGGTAAGTAAGAACGTCTTCTCAGAGGCCGCGCTCGGGGGAGGGGGCGTGGGCTGCAAAAACGTAGCGGGGCGGGGCTTGCGGTGGTGTGTAGTTGCTGCGAGGGCAGAGGATCTCGCGTGGGGGCTCGTGTGCCTCCCAAATTTTTCTCCTCAAACCAGTTAACCCTTTTATTTTTATATTTTATTTATTTGAGAGAGAGTGCAAGCCACAGAGTATAAGCAGAGGGAGAGGCAGAAGCAGGCTCCCTGCTCAGCGGGACCCTGGGATCACAACCCGAGCTGAAGGCAGCCACTTAACCGACTGAGCCACCCAGGCGCCCCCAATTAACTTCTTTAGTGCTACCTGCAGAGCCTCTGCCTCCTAGCCCTGATCTCTCCCGCGACTTTTACTTCTGTGTCCATCAGCACTGTCCTGCGAACACTTAGATACCTCAGACTCAGCATGCCCTACACTGACTTCTGTAGATCTTTTTGCCTTCATTGATAATGCTTCCAGTCACCGTCCACTCACCTATCCATGCACGCATGCGTGCATCCATTCATCCACCCAGCTACCCGTTCATTTTAATTCCATCCATCATATACATGCATAACTCATCCATTTATCCTTCCACTTTATAGGAACAAAAATGTAAGGCATGATCAATCCCTTCAAGGAGTTCAGAGTTCTAAGTGTGTGGTTTTCCATAACCCAAGGTTTTACAAGGTTTACTCCACCCTCACTAAGAAATGCACTGCACATGTTAATCCAATATAGACTTGCACATATATAACAAACAAAATTTCCCTTATGGCATTCAGGGCACCCTGATATGTTCTGTTCTATTTTGCTTAAGTAAAATGCTGTTCAAGATCCACTGGTATGATTGTAGCCCTCATTAACTGGTCACTGGTTTGAGGAACACCACCTGCCCTAATGGAATCTTCAAGGCACCCTGGAATCCCTCCTCTCCTTCTCTGGGCCCAAACTTGAATCGTAGGTTCTACAGAGCAAGGATGGTAAATGCTGTTAACATTGTACATGCAGCTCCTCTATCATAGTGCTGATGAACATACAGCAAGGACTTCTTACATATCTGCTGAGTAAATAATGAACAAACCCAACAAATTGCAACCACCAAGTCCTGCTGATTTTTATTTCCTCAAAATTAGGCCGCTTTCTCAATCTCTGTTCTTGCCATCCTAGATCTGACCTCATCAGCTTCTGGCTGGACAAAAAGTTTCCTAAAGGGTCATTTGCACTCATTTCAGTCCATCCTGCAGCCAGCAGAACCATCTGCCTGAAATGGAAGTCTGACACACACACGCCAGGCTGTTGCCTCTATGTGTTTGGGCATATTCTCCCACCTAAAAGGCTTTTGTCTCACTGCTTCACCCAGATATAACTCCCTAATTATCCAGGTCTCTGCCCAGGCATAATCTGAAGGACATTCTTCCATGAGGCTGGTCCCAGGCTGTTTTAGCACCCCAAATCTGTCACTTTCTGTGTGACCTTGGATTAGTTTAACTGTGCTGCCATATCCCCATCTGCAAAATAAAGATGATAGTAGCACACACATTAGGCTTGTGAAGTTGGTATTCCAATTCCAATTATTGACATCCATAATTAGAACGGTGCCCACTGGGGTTATCCCATTACCTACCATTATATTCCTTTCCTGTAGTAGATGAGCCATAGAAGAAACTCACCCCATCTCCTGTTCTCTTCCTCTTTGAATAGGATCAAGAGATTGGGACTCTGGTGAAAAGTAGCCCACCATCTGTCGTTTAGTGGTTCTGAGAGCTTTATGTTTGGAGCGGGAGTGAGCTGAAACCCAGCCTTGACCTGCCTACAGTGGGGCACCTATTGGGAGTGTTTGTTAGGAAACTAACAAATTCCCAGTATGCAATCTGGGAGACTTCCCAGAGGTCCTGACTGAGCCTGAGGAGCCATGAGGGAAAATCTGAGCAACAAGAAGTGGAACTGTGTTTCAGGGCCAGAATACTTATCCATCTCTGAATGCAGGTTTTACCTTACACAGAAGCAGCTGGGGAGCAGAACAAGGGAAGAGGAGGCTGCTCAAAAGCAAATTCTTGCCTGCCCTGGGGGAGGGGGGTGCACTGAACCCAGGCAGGAAGGAGGAGAGCTGAAGGAAAAGAGCAAGAGGGAACATGTACAGGGAGATGATGAGAGAAGGCTAGAAGGAGCATCTTGGAGGAACTGGTAAGACTTTTTAAAAGGAGCATATAATGGATACCCATTCTGAAGAATACCTAGGTGTATAAGAATCTTTAATACATATTTCTTTTATCTTCTCTAAATTACCATTCTTCATATCCAAGTGCCAGCTGGAAGGGGCTTCCTTCATATTCCCTCAGGTTGTTGTAAAGCCTCTCTTTACAGATTAGAAGAGAGACTTGGTTTTAAGCCCCCTTGCAACCCTGGCATCCCTGCAACAAGGCATGCTCCTATTTGCAGGAGGACTGCTAGCTGTCTCTTGAACCCAACTTGGAGCTGTGGGTTGTCAGAACAGGTGACCTGGCACACCCAGGGCATCAGGCCACTTTCTCAGGGCATTGGGAAAATGGCAGCAGTGGGGGATACTCACGGGCTGGAGCTTAGCAATGTTGGTAGCTGCTGGTGTATTTTTCACAGGACTTTCAGAAAATGTATCCATGAAAACTCACATCAGCTTTTTGTTTTTTTCCCTAAGATTTTAAGTAATCTCTACACCCAAGGTGGGGCTTGAACTCACAACCCCAAGATCAAGAGTTGCATGCTCTTCCCACCAAGCCAGCCAGGCACCACTCACTATCAGCTTTTTTAGGCTGGAGAAGCCCGCACAAGAGTTCAGGTGCAGATAATTTTTTTTCTTCATTTTTTTTTATTATGTTCAGTTAGCCACCGTATATTACATCATTAGTTTTTGATGTAGTGTTCAATGATTCATTAGTTGTGTTATACACAACTAATGTTCATCACAACACGTGCCCTCAATACCCATCATCCGGCGACCCAATCCCCCTACCTGCCTCCCCTCTGAAACCCTGTTTGTTTCCCAGAGTCCATAGTCTCTTATGTTTCATCTCCCTCTCTGATTTCTCCCCCTGTAATTTTCAATCCTTTCCCCTACGGTCCTCCGTGCTATTCCTTATGTTCCACACATGAGTGAAACCATATGATAACTGTCTTTGTCTGACTGACTTATTTCACTGAGCAATAACCCCCTCCAGTTCCATCCATGTTGATGCAAACGGTAGGTATTCATTCTTCTGATGGCTGAGTAATATTCTACTGAATATCTGAACCACATCTTCCTTATCCATTCGTCTGTTGAAGGGCATCTTGGCTCTTTCCAGTTTGGCTCTTGTGGACATTGCTGCTATGAACATTGGAGTGGATGTGCCCCTTCTTTTCACTACATCTGTGTCTTTGGGGTAAATACCTAGTAGTACAATTGCTGGGTCTAGGGTAGCTCTATTTTTAACTTCTTGAGGAACTTCCATCCTGTTTTCCTGAGTGGTTGTACCAGCTTGCATTCCCACC
Source organism: Callorhinus ursinus (assembly GCF_003265705.2). Lineage (NCBI taxonomy): Eukaryota > Metazoa > Chordata > Mammalia > Carnivora > Otariidae > Callorhinus > Callorhinus ursinus. Next base: position 4,026,997 of record NW_027397143.1, on the reverse strand, counting down.
AAGTGTAAGAGGGTTCCCCTTTCTCCACATCCTCTCCAACATTTGTTGTTTCCCGTCTTGTTAATTTTTGCCATTCTAACTGGTGTAAGGTGGTATCTCATAGTGGTTTTGATTTTGTATTCTGCCACATTGCTGAAAGGACTGCCTTTGCAGTATCCCATAGGTTTTGGACCAATGTGTTTTCATTCTCATTAGTTTCCATGAATTGTTTAAGTTCTTCCTTAATTTCCTGGTTGACCCAATCATTCTTTGGTAGGATGCTTTTTAATTTCCACATGTTTGAATTCCTTCCAAATTTTTTTGTGATTGAGTTCCAGTTTCAAGACATTGTGGTCTGATAACACACAGGGAATAATCTCAATCTTTTGTTATCAGTTGAGGCCTGATTTGTGACCCAATATGTGGTCTATTCCAGAGAAAGTTCCATGTGTGCTCGAGAAGAATAAGCATTCTGTTGTTTTAGGGTGGAATGTTCTGCAGCACATATCTACGAAGTCCATCTGGTCCAACGTGTCCTTCAAAGCTCTTGTTTCTTTGTTGATCTTCTGCTTAGATGATCTGTCCATTGCTGAGAGTGGAATGTTAGGATCTCCTACTATTAAATGTATTATTATCAATATGTTTCTTTATTTTGGTCAACATCTGGCTTATGTAGTTGGCTTCTCCATGTTGAGGGTACAGATATTTACAATTTGTAGATTTTCTTGTTGAATAGACCCTTTAAGTATGATATGGTGTCCCTCTACATCTCTTACTACAATCTTTGGTTTAAAATCTAATTTGTCTGATATAAGAACTGCTACCCCAGCTTTCTTTTGAGGTCTGTTGGCATGATAAATGGTTCTCCGTCCCCTCACTTTGTCTGGAGGTATCTTTAGGTTCCAAATAAGTCTCTTGTAGACCACATGTGGATGGCTCCTGTCTTTGTATCCAGTCTGCAACCCTATGCTGTTTCATGGGAACATTTAGGCCGTTCACATTGAGAGTAACTACTGAAAGATATGAATTTAGTGCCATCATATTGCCTGTAAAGCCCGTTTCTATAGATTGTCTCTGTAAATTTCTGGTCTATGTTACTCTTGGGGTCTTTCTACTTTTATAGAATCCCCCTTTATTATTTCTTGCAGGGCAGGCTTGGTGGTTACATATTCTTTGTTTCTGCCTGTCCTGGAAGCTCTTTGTCTCCCCATCCATTCTGAATAACAGCCTTATGGGATAAAGTATCTTGGTTGCATGTTCTTCTCATTTAGTACCCTGATTATGTCTTGCCAGCCCTTTCTGGCTTGCCAGGTCTCTGTGGACAGGTTTGACATTATTCTGATATTCCTCCCACCATAGGTAAGAAATCTCTTGCCCCTAGCTGCTCTCAGGATAGCTGCCTTGGCTCTAAGATTAGCAAGTTTCACTATTATATACCGGGGTATTGGTCTATTTTTACTGGTCTTGGGAAGGGTCCTCTCTGCCTCTCAGACTTGAACACTTGTTTCCTTCCCCAGATTAGGGAAGTTCTCAACTATGATTTGCTCAAGTATACCTTCTAGTCCTCTCTCTCTCTCTCCACCCCCTCAGGGATCCCAATAATTCTGACTTTGGAATGTTTCATGGTGTCACTGATCTCATGGGCTTCTAATGTTTATCCCTATCCTCCTTGACTTCCTTCCTATCAGCTTATCTTCTAGATAATTAATTTGTTCTTCTTTCTCATTTGCCCTAGCTGTTAAGAGTATCCAGTTTAGACTGCTTCCCTTTCATAGCATTTTTAAGTTCAGTGCAGTTAGATCTCATTTCTGGCCTTAGAGATTCTATATTGTCACAAATACTTTTTTCAAGCCTAGCTAATGACTTCCTAAGTGCTACCCTGAATGCTATGACATCTTTCTTATATCCATATCTGTTAGTTCAGTGGCAGAGGCCATTGTCTCTGGTTCTTTTCTTCGTTGGGATTTCCTCCTCCTAGTCATTCTGTTGAGGGATGGTTGAGGGAATGTAGAGTCCAAAATATCAACCACGACCCAGGCAAGATGCACCCTAGGAAAATCCGGAGTGGTCGGAAGCCACCACTGAAAAAACAAAGCCAAAATGAAAGCCAAGAATAAAATTTATAAAATTAAAAACATTTTTAAAATTATAAATTTAAAAAAGGGGGGTGAAGGGAAGGGGGGCTATAATTTCTCAGTGTGGGCAAAGTACGGTGTTTCAGTTCTTCTTGGGTGTATTTTGTTCTGTTTGTTAGAGGACACTGCTTCCCAGAAATACAGGGAAAGTAAAACTGGTATATATATAAAGGTAATATTGAATGGGGAAAGGACTACACTAAAGCATATATCTGTAAAAAAAATGTAGGTGTGAAAGAGTACAAGTTAAAAAGCTACCATGAAATATAAGTTGATATATTGAACATCTAGTTGAAATGAGGAAAAGGTAAAAAAAAAAACAGAAGAGAAAGAATAAAAAGAAAAAGAGTTGTATCTGAAAAACACACAAGCCATGAGGCAATGCCTGGAGCTCAATATACTATTTTCCCCTGGTGTTGGGGTTTTACAGTTTTATGGGGCCCCTCGGGTTGTTACCCTCTTGCTCTTCCAGCCTATCTTCTGGGGGAGGGGCCTGCTGTGCTGTTTCTCAGGCAACCCGGCTTGGGCTGAGTTGCCCTGGGGGGTGGGGTGGGGGGAATGGGCTCCTTGGAAACCGGTTTTCTGAGTTTTTGAGCTTTTGTTCTCTGGTGGCTTTCAGTGCCTCTTCCATCTCTTCTGGGGGTCAGAGCAAAAATGGCTGCACCCAAACCTCTGTCCCGGAGCAGAGAAATCAGTCTGCTCTTCTCTGAACCCTCCAGAACACACAGTCTCCGTTTCTGTAAGCCCTGGTGACAACCGCAGCCTCCCCACGGTGCACGCTCACAGCAACCTTCACAGAGGTCGACCCAGGGGCCCCGGCTTGTCTCTGCTCTTGGTGCCTCTAAAAGAGCGAGTGGTCCCGGTTGGCGCGCTTGCCGCCAGGGCCTCCCCTCCTTCCCCCCCACCCCAGCTCCTAGATCCTGTTTGAGCCCTGCTCTAAAGCCCTTTCCGGGTTGGAGTGTTTGCCCCTTTTGGAGCAGGATGCTTTCTGCGCTCGGTTGTTGTATCACTTTCCCGGCACCAGCTTATGGCGGCTCCCTCCCGCTTCTGTTTATCTTCCCAAATCTGCCCGCAGATTCACGATTCAGCCCTTCCTACCTCGTGCCTGGTGGCGTTTTTCTGCTTGTAGAGATCCAGATGTATCTTTTTACATCTCAGACTGGTTTCGGGGGTGTTCAGGATGGTTTGGTAGATATCCAGCTCAATTCAGGGGGCCAGTCGAAACGAGGTCACCTTACTCCTCCGCCATCTTGCTTCCCTCCTCCCAGCTGCAGATCCTTAAGTGCCACTTTATGGTGATGAGGCAAGCTCTTGTTACACAGACACTGGGAGCATCTGTCAGAGGTACTAGAGAGGGAGTCTGGCATTGGCTAGGTTGCACAGGGGTTGCCACATCTGGCCCTCGGTTTCTTTTTGCAGGTCCCAAGAAGTAAGAATGGTTTTTAAATTTTAAAGGAGTTATAAAAAAAAATTAAAGATGAATATGTGGTTGGAGACCGTATGTGGCCAGAAAAATCTAAAATATTTACAATCTAATACTTTACAGAAAAAGCTGATGCCTGGGCTAGGATGCATGGAATAGAGGACCTCCAGAGTGCCTTTTGATGTTGGGATTCTGGCTTGTGTCTCTCCTCTGGGTTCAAGAGTTAGGCTCTTCCCCTACCCCTAGCACTCCCTTCCTCAGTCCCAGTCCAGAAGTCCTGGCTGGACAGGGTGAGTGTAACCGGTGGCTCTGCTTTGAGTCTGGTTGTGGGTTTGTGGGTGGTTTCAGTGTTACAGATTCCAGAAATACTGGTGGTTCTTTCTCTCTGCTCCACTTGAAATGTAGCATCCACACAGAAATGCACAAATCATAAATTTATAGCTCTGAAAAAAATTTCGAAGTGTACATCCAGAACAAGGAATGGAGCACCCCCGGAAATCCCATGTCCACTCCCGCTCATTTTCCACAGCAGGCAAGCACTGTCCTCACTTCTTCAGCCATGAATTCGTTTGTCTTTTTGTGAACTTCACAGAAATGGAACATACAGTGTGTGCTTTTCTGCTTGGCTGCTTTTATTTTACTTAATGTCCAGGAGAGATTCATTCATGCCATTGTATAGAGTCATAAATCCTTCACTCCAATTTGGTACAAATATTCCATTGTGTAAGTAGAGCAGATTTGTTTCTCTGTTCTTCTGTTGATGGGCATTTGGGTTGTTTCCAGTGTGTGGCTATTATGAACAGTGCTCTGAATACCAGAATCTGTCATTTGGTGAACATAAGTATGCGATTTTCTTCTCCCAGGCATAAGATTTAGGAGTGGAGTTACTGAGCCAGAGGGATACATATGTTTAGTTTTTTTGTACATCTTTTTTTTTTTTTAAGATTTTATTTATTTTTTTGAGTGAGAGCTAGAGAGAGAGAGAAAGCAAGAGCAAGGGGGAGAGGTGGATGGAGAGGGATGGAGAGCAGACTCCTTCCTGAGCGGGGAGCCCGATGTGGGACTTGATCCGAGGACCCTGGGATCATGACCTGAGCTGAAGGCAGATGCTTAACCAACAGAGCCACCCAGGTGTCCTGGTTTTTTGTACATCTTACTTAACTATTACTTAAACCTTGGAATTAAGAGCCCCCTGCACTTTGGCCACCTCACCAGGGTGTGTTGGGCTGGACCAGAGTGGGACCCTGAGAGTGAGTGAGAGGCTGTAACCAGACCACTGGAGTGCTACCCCAGGCCTCTCCTTGCTGGGCATCTCCCCAGAGTAGGCCAGGCCAGCCGGCATGAGATACCAGTCTTCAGGCAGCACACAAACTTAGGGATCTCAGGAGCAGTGTGTTCTTATCCTCAGAGATTTTAGGGGAGACCTCAAGCTCAGCCTGTCCCCCAAATCATTTTTCTCAAGGGGCCTTCTCTTCTTACCTTCTACCCAGCTAGCCTTGAGAATTGAAGATGATGAGTGCCAGGCCCCTCATCTCCTGATGGGGATAGAGGCTGGATGGAGGACAGGTGATCCAGGACAAGTTCCCCCTGTGTCTTCTCCCCTGGTGCTCAGGCAGAGAAGAGCAGGGAGGCTATGTGATTAAGAATCCACCTGAGATAAGTCAATCAGAGAAAGACATGTATCACATGACCTCACTGATATGAGGAATTCTTAATCTCAGGAAACAAACTGAGTGTTACTGGAGTGGTTGGGGGTGGGAGGGATGGGGTGGCTGGGTGATAGACATTGGGGAGGGTATGTGCTATGGTGAGCGCTGTGAATTGTGCAAGACTGTTGAATCACAGATCTGTACTTCTGAAACAAATAACGCAACATATTTTAAGAAAAAAGAAAAAGAAGAAGATAACAGGAGAGGAAGAAAAGGGGAGTATGTCAGAGGGGGAGATGAACCATGAGAGATGATGGACTCTGAAAAACAAACTGAGGGTTCTAGAGGGGAGGGGGGTAGGGGGATGGGTTAGCCTGGTGATGAGCATTGAGGAGGGCACGTTTTGCATGGAGCACTGGGTGTTATGAACAAACAATGAATCATGGAACACTGCACCAAAAACTAATGATGTAATATATGGTGATTAACATAACAATAAAAATAAAAAAAATTAAAAAAAAAATCCACCTGAGAGCTCCTGAGAAGAACCTCCCCTCCCCCCCACCCAGCCCCATCTGATTTGTGGTCAGGCAGGGGCCTAACCTGGATGAGAGACACCCCCCACCTCCCTTGGAGCCTGCAGGATTCTTCCCCTCCCAGCCTTCCCAGGCACCCCCCAGCTCTCTCCCACTGGCTGGCTTCTCTGTTTCTTCCCAGGCAAATGCCTCAGGAGGCGGTTGCAAAGACCTACTCTGCCTTCTCTCTGAGTTGGTGCTGTGAGTGGGAAGTGGATTTCGGTAACAGCCTTCCTTTCCCTTAACTCAGGCCCAGCTTCTCTCCATCCCTGCTGTGATGCATTGACTCTTTGGGTCTCTCCCTGTCCTGGACTTGCTCTAGCAGATGGCTCCGTCAACGTGGCCCGCAAGCAGGCCTGGAGAAGCCTGGCTGAGGGTCAGCCGTTTGGCATAGGGAGCTGGCAGGCTGACTCCCTTCTCTCCTGCTGTTTGCCTTGAGGTGATGCTGTGTGACTCCATTCTGAAACTTACTATTCAGTTATGTGGCAGCATAGGGATGAGGCTAAAAAGACACCGATGAAACAGCCTGGGTCTTCAGTCCTCTCCTGTGTACATTGGTCTGTGAGCTTCTTCAGGAAGTTAGAGGAGGGGAAAAAAAAAACGGCCAACCCCAGGTCTGGGCCTTCCTGCTGGGCTTTGTTGCTGGCCGGACCCTGACCGCCTGGACATGTCCTAGAGATAGCCCAGAGCCATGTGCTGTGGGCATCATGGGACCTCAGAGCAGGGATGGCTAGGAGGGCTTCCAGGAGGTGGCTTGAGCACAAGTCTCAGAGAGTTCCTGGAGACCGTGGAGAACACAGGCATGGCATTCTAGCACTGGAGCAATGCAGTTACGTGGGGGGACTGAGGCTGCATTGGAGACGGCTTGTAAGAAAGCCTTGTATTTGGGGACATCTGGGTGGCGCAGTTGGTTAAGCATCTGACTCTTGGTTTCAGCTGAGGTTGTGATCTCGGGGTTGTGGGATGGAGCCCTGTGTTGGACTCTGTGCTCAGTGTGGAGTCTGCCTCGAATACTCTCTCCCTCTGCCCCTCCTGCTCATTCTCTCTCTCTAAAATAATCTTAAAAAAAAAAAAGCCTTTGTATTTGGTGGGCATAGAATCTAATATCCTTCACTGAATATTAATTAATCAATGCATTTATTCATTTCAAACATCATCACAGTTGGGTTCCAGCCAGGCCACACTGAATTCTGCCCTAAATATGGTTGGCCTAAAAAAAGTTGTGGTCTGGGACCAGACTCCAGAAGGTTAGCAGGTAAGGTTTGTGTCAGTGTAGGGGTATGTCAGGACGACCTGAGGACTAGAAGGCTAGCAGCATTCCTCCCGCAGGGGAGATGTCCTGGCCTCTGTGAGTGAGAGGATGGTCTGCACGTGGAGATCCCATGATCAAGAGCCAAGGCCAGCCCAGTGTGGGCTGAGAAAGGGAAGCAGTTCCCAGGAGCAGCTAGTGGAAGTAATGTCCTGCTGGGTGAAAAGGCTGCTTTTCCTGCAGGTCTGCATTTTTTTTTTTTTTTTTCAAAGCTGCTGTCCTGCCCCTGCCAGATTTGTAGGCCCCTTTACTGCTTCCGGGGGTGCTCAGAGCCCTCTTCATTTGCCCTCCTGCCCCTATCCACTGCTGAGACTGTGGTTGTTATTGGGGGGCACCCAGGGCAACACTCAAGGCTAAGATGAAGTCCCTCTGCATTTGCCTTCTGTCTTCTCACAAGCTTCTCTCCTGGAAAGAGTGCTGAGGAAAGAACCAGGGAGGCAGGCAGGCAGGCGTCTGGGCTGGTCCAGCTGGGTCCAGGGCCCCTGTCTTTGGTTGAGATCACTGACCAGCCATTGATTGCTAAGCACAGAAGCAAAAATGGGTGTGGGAGCAAAGCCTGGGTTAGGGCCGACTGCCATAATTTCTGGGCCTGTTCATCCCTCTGTGAAATTAGACTCAGGACACCCAGGTTCACCTCCCACCTGGCCGTGGGGTGCTGGTTGAATCGTGTTCCCTTGACTCAATTTTTGCAGGTGCACCAGACTTAAACCAATATGTGCTTGGGGTATGGGTGGAAGGTAAGAGAGAGGGGGGGAGAGAGATGTGCACCGGAGAGAGCAGACATCCTGAACAGGAGGGACTCTAATGTGAGAGGCCAAGGGAGGCAGCATGATGGTGGGGGTGGGGGGTGTGTGTGTGTGGGAGTGAGACTGTCAAAATATCAGGAGCTTGTAGAGATGTGTTAGAGTCCCTTTAGGTCTAAAAAGTATTTTATGGTTCCATGGGCAAAACACCGAACTAGCTTGTAAGGGAAATAGGAAGTAAAGCTGAAGCAATGCTCAGTTTCCAAGATCTCATAATGCAGTTACAGAGCAGATACTCCCTGAAGGTCAGGATGGCGGTGCCTTTGGCAACAGGAAGACCAGATTCTGTCAGGGGTGTGAACTGTTCTAGCAGAGAAAGAGTTAGTAGCACTCAGGAAAGGGGAGAACAGCCTCCCCACCATCTGCTTCTCCACCAATACCCTGGGCCCTCACCCTGCCTCAGGGAAGTTTTGACCACATGTGCCCTTCCATTGGTGGGGGCCGGACCCACTTTGTGCCCCAACTTTTTTTACCATACCATTAGACAACTGTAAAAATAAAACCTTTATTGTCACAAAACCTTATTAATACAGGTCCACAAGCCCTTATGTGAAACACTTCGGGCCAGATATATTTAAGAATTTAGAATTCTTTGGGTTTTAGAAAGTGCCAAGGTGCAGATGCTGAACATTACATAACATCTCCAGAGGTTGTCTGGGGTGACACAATGTAACCAAACACATCAGTACTTCTGTGGAAAATTGTGAAAAGGCGCAATGGCCCACAGATAGCCTCATTTCACTTCAGGTTGGGTTTTGATGCCAAAATCAGGAAGGAACTTCTGGTTTGGGGTTTTGGATTTCAGAACCGCAGATAAGGGATTGCAGACCTGGACTTACATGCCCATTTCCAGAATGGCACAGTGGCGGTGCAATGGTGAGGTGCCCTGACTGTAGCCAGACTTCCTGGCCTCCCTCCTGGCTGCAGCATGGACCAGCTGTAGGACCTTGGGCTTCCACTTCCTTTCCTGTAGCACAGGATTATTAATTCTCCTGCCCAGGTATGCCATGAGGATTGAACAGTTTAGTACCTGTAAAGTGCTCAGAACCCTGTTTTATACCCATGGATCATGATGGCATTACGAGGAGAGGCAGACAGACATCTAAGACACATTTTCAGTACAGTCAGATAGTTTGGAGCTCCCTGCTGAGGCCCTTCAGGCCACCAGGGCAGATGAATCTTTTCTTAGTATCACAAATCTTTCACATCCTTGGTCTTGGGGCCTCCCAGGGCTGCAGACATGAAGGTTTCAGAAGTCCCAGAAGAGGCTCTGTCATACCTTAGGGTCCTCCAGAGAGGTGGAGGGGGCCTTGCCCTACGAGGGGCCCAGCCTTGTGTCCTTTATGATGGTGGAGTGGTCCCGTTGCTGTGGCTCTGGAGTCCCCTCCCCTTGCACATCAGATGGCCACGAGACTGGAACTGCTTTCTGAATAAACAAAAATGTGTGCTCCCCAGGAGATTCTTGTTCACAAGGGAGATGTGGGGTTTCTACTCCACTGAGAATTCAGAGGTGAGGCTGGACCTTCCCCAGACATACCCTTAACAAGAATCTTTTTTTTTTTTTTTAGATTCTTATTTATTTGACAGAGAGACACAGCGAGAGAGGGAACACAAGCAGGGGGAGTGGGAGAGGGAGAAGCAGGCTTCCCGCGGAGCAGGGAGCCCAATGCGGGGCTCGATCCCAGGACCCTGGGATCATGACCTGAGCCGAAGGCAGACGCTTAACGACTGAGCCACCCAGGCGCCCCCCTTAACAAGAATCTTAACAAGCATTTCCACAGGACAAGGTGAAACTCCTCTTTCCCTTATTGTAAAACTTCAAACCATCCAAAAGGACAGGATGGAAAATTCTGACCATATCATTTCCCATCCTAACGGGCCCCTGGGCAGCTGTCCCTCTGAATTTGTCCTCATCCACAGAAAGATACCACCCACACACAGACCCTCACCCCCTCACCCCACACACCTCCTCATACACCCTCACCCCCTACACACCTGCATGTACATCATGGACCCCCTCCCCCTCATGCTCCCAGAACCACACACCCTCACCACCCCCAACACTTTAATCACCTTTACAAAAGAAAATATACATACACACAAGAGCACACTTATACAAAGAGGCAGGCATTTGGCCACTTCTTCCAGATGCCAGCAGATGGGGTCAGGATGCTGCCCCCATAACTCCTTGACTGTTAGGCAGAGGTGGGGGTCCTGGGTCCCCACCTTCCATTCCCTCTCCCCCTCCAGGGCCTTTCCAAGGTCAGGCCTAGTGGTCTTCCCTGGCTGTGGGATCCGCGGTGTCCTCAGGACAATATATGGCTATGGGGTGGGGATACTTGGGCTTTTCCATAGATGGGGGACAGGGGCTCGAGAGTAGTTGCTCCTCCCCAGGATGGGAGCAGAGCATTTCTCCCTACAGGGCTTGTCCAGCTGTGAGGGCCTTCCACCCCTGTTTTTCTTCCCCGCCTATCTTGAGAGTACTGCTTGATGAAGAGCAACACTCCAGCCATTGGCAAGAAAGTGATGGTGAAGATGGTGGAGATAAGCACAGCAGTGGTTATCCACGGATGAGAGGGTGCTTCTGCGGAAGGCAGAGAAAAGGGGGCACCAGCCTCAGGCCATGGGACTATCTCTGGGTACCCTGGCACCCTCCCCTGCTCCTCCTCATGCTCTCTGCCAAACCCAGCTCCTCACCCCAGGCCACAGTGAGCATACGGTTCAGGCTAGAGTGCTGCACATGGCAAGTGTACCGGTCCTCCATCCTGGCTGCCGCCCACACCACCACCCACGTCTGGTAGGTGCCATCTCCACTGGGGCGTGTCTCCACATACTCAGTCTCTAGAACCAGCTCCTCCTCGCCCAGCCACCAGCTCAGTGAGATGTCCCGTGGGTAGAAGCCCCGGGCCCAGCATTTCAGTGTGATGCCCCCATCCTGGGCTGTGTGTCTTGTCACCTGCACTGTGGGCGGCTCTGCAGAGAGAGGTCGAGGGAGGAAGGCTGGTGAGAGGCTGCTCTCTGCCCATTTCCTTGTGCTTGATCCTGGGCTCCCCTAGCATCTTCCAGGGTGGAGGATAGGGAGGAGATGGAGACAAGGTCTCTCTCCAGGTAACGCATTCAACCAATGTTTAAGGAAGGGATGACCCATTGCCAACCATCCCAAAGGGGCACAATCCTGTGACTTCCTGCCCCCAAGCTCCAGGGAGGTTCTGGGTGGGACTGTTGGGTCCTATGTTGACAACCCCCTCCTTCCCACAGAAACCCTATGGGCTTTTTTTTTTTTTAAGATTTTATTTGACAGAGAGAGACATAGAGAGAGGCGGAACACAAGCAGGGGGAGTAGGAGAGGGAGAAGCAGGCTTCCCGCTGAGCAGGGAGCCCAGTGCGGGGCTTGATCCCAGGACCCTGAGATCATGACCTGAGCCGAAGGTGGATGCTTAATGACTGAGCCACCCAGGTGCCCTGAAACCCTATGGTTTTCTCAGAGACTTCTTTACATACGTCCATGACTTCTTGCACATAGTAGGTGCCTAACAAAAGGTTGAGTGAAGGCAAGAATGATGGTCCTTCCCTCACTTTGGAAGGTGGTGGTCACGAGGGTAGCTCTGGAGTCAGACACCCTGAAATTACAGCCTAGCCTGACCCCTGTCCACAATCTCCCAGTCCCTCAGGGCCTGATGGGGATTCTTTGTTCTTTTCTCTCAGTGTTGTCCCAAATGACATCATCCAGGTGTGACAGTTCATTTTATGTGTCAACTTTACTGGGCCACATGGTGCCTAGCCCTTTGGTCAGTCACTCTTCTGGGTGAGATTCTCATTTGAATCAGTAGATGCAGTAAAGCAGATTGCTCTCCCCAATGTGAGTGGGCCCCATGCAATCACTTGAGGATCAGAACAGGACAAAAAGTCCCAGTCTTAAGAGGGAACTCCTCTGCCTGATCTCTTGCAGCTGGGGCATCAGTCTTTTCCTGTCTATGGACTCAAACCGAAATTTTGGCTCTCCTGGGTCTCCATCTTGCCAACTGCAGATCTCGGAACTCCCGATCCTCCACAGTCACGTGAGCTAATTCCTTAAATATGTCTCCTCTCTCTCTCCACATCCTGTTGGTTCTGTTTCTGTGGAGATTCCTGACTAATCCACCAGGTGATAGGTATATAATATCCCCTGGTGCTGGATGAGAGCTCAACACTCATTTAAGACACCAGTATGGTGCTTCTGGGAGGCAGGGGCTATTGTGACCATCCCTGTAATACTGACAAGGACACTGAGGCACAGAAAGGGCAAGTGACTTGCCCAAGGTCCACAGCCAGCAAGTCTTGGAGCCAGGACGTGGATCTGGAGGCTAGGCTCCAGTGCCTGAGCTCTGACCCACCACACTCCGCTCTCATAAACACATCTCTTGATGTTATTTGCCCTGCTTTCCCTTCAAGGAACGTCCTCCCCATTGCCTCAGCTGATTCACATCCTGCCACTCAGTCACCAGACGTCCATGGTGTGTTGGGTACTCTGACCAGCCCGACCCGCTAGCAGCCAGTGAGGCCTCTGCTGCAGCACCCCCAAGCACCCACCTTCCCTGGTGGCCACCCCAGACCTTGTATTTCCAGCCCGCTGGCTGGAGTCAGGACAAGTATAGGATGCACCTAGAATCTGAGGAGCATGTTTAGCATGAGGGGTGTGTGGGGGCAGAGGGGCAAAGGGCCTCAGCTTCCCTGGCAGTCCCCAGTAGTCCAGGGACTGGCCTAGTGAGGGATGCTATCCCCTAGGGCCTGAGGTCCATTTCTGAAGGAGAACCACAGGACGTTAAACCCCCAGAGGGCCTTATGAGCCACCTAGTTTAACCTACTCTGGATGAATAAAATGAGGCCAAGAATCAGGGCCTCATTTACCAAGACCACAGTGTGGTCCACCTCACCTGGAATGAGGGCCCGAGGTCGAGGCTTCTGTCCTGCTCTACATGAGGAAGCCCTTGGCTAGTCGGCCTTCTTTCTGGGGCTCAGTGGGCTTATCTGAGCCAGGGGAACACAGTCTGCCTCCTCACCGCCCCTCCCCCCCAGACTCTCGAGCACGGGAGTGTGGGCCCCTCTGTGTGGCCACAGGCTGCACCTTACCTTTCCGGGTGAGGCTCTGGCCTCCCAGCTCCAGGTACCTGCACAGGGAAAAGAAGCAGAGGCCTTCCAGGTAGGCCTTGTCATACTCAGCATAGCAGTGCTCTGTCTCCCACCAGCTCGGTCCACACAGCTGCAGGTTTGGCTGACACCCAGCTCAGAGTCTCCAGGTCCAGGGACAGGTGGTCCTGACCATCAAAGCCAAACTGCCAGAAGCTGCTGGTATGGCCGTCTTCCCTGATCTCACAGCCGAACATCCGCTGAGTGCTGTGCATGCCTGTGCACGTGGGCGAGAAAGGCTGCAGTTTGCATGGGCTATGGGGTGGATCCCTGAGAGCCAGAGAGAAGCCCAGCACCCACGGGTGTTTCCGAAGGGTGGGGAGCAGGGTGGCGGCATTTAAAAAACAAATGCTCCCCGGGTAATTGTCATGAGCAGCCAGGGCTGAGAAGCCTGTTGGGCCTCTCACAGGAGGACACTTGAGTTCATAACTAGAGTCTGCATGCAGAGTGTGAAGGAAGGAGGACGTGGGGCAGTAGGAGCCTCTCACGTACCACTGCTCTGGTTGTGGTAGCCCATCACAGTCCACATCTCCACCTGCTGCACCTTTCCCCAGGCTCTCTGCTTCTGGGTCTCTGTCTCCCAGTACTGGGCGTCCATGGTTGCCATCCACGGGGCCTGGGGCTTGGCCCTGTCCACACGACTGTTGTAATGGATGAAGGGCTGGTCGTCCACGTAGCCTATAGCCAGAAACTGGGGAAGGCCCGGGCCTGGCTCTGACAGAGCCAGGTAGTGGTAGTGGAGAGAGTGTGTCCCTGAGAAGACACGAAATAGTCAGGCTCACATGCACTGCCAGGATTGGCACCATGGGCTGGTGTGACTGATGGGGACAGCAGTGGAAACCTATCCAGAGTATTTGCCATCAGTAAGAGCAAGAACTGGGGATTTCAGTTAAAAATATAAGGGTATCCAAATAGTTTAAATAAACAGTCAATCAATCAAACATCGAGGCCAAAGTTCATATGCTAAGGCCTGTGGACTTTATTTCTATTTCTAGGAAGTTTTCCACCCCACTTCCCCCCCCCAACCCCACTCAGGGTTTACTTACTTATACTTTACACTCTTCTCTGTAAGTGTGATTATCTGGTTTCCCATCTCACAATTAAAAAGGTATGATAAAAAAAATTGGTTGTTTGGCAGCTTAATTTCTGTGGAATTATTCATTCTCCAGAGATACCTGATAAAGCAGAGCCATTATTCCTAGCTTGAACCATTGCTGCCAAGTTGGTTGCATCTTGACTCCATTCCCTGCTCCCTCCTGTTCCTACACCAGACATTGCTAGTCATCTCTTCTCTTTAAGTCCAAATGCTGCCTCAAGGTTTGTTCTCCACCATCTCTAGAAGCACCAGCTTATCCATTCAACTTGGTGCTGGAGATGAAATCTATTTAGCAGCTCGCCCTGACTCCAGCTATGAAAACAAGTGCTGTACCTTTAAAAAACCTACCCCACCTTTCTCAGAGGTTCACCCACAGCTCACTCCTTCACTTTCTTTCTTTTTCTCTTTCTTTCTAACTTTTTTCCAAGTAGGCTCCAAACTGGAGCCCAATGCTGGACTTGAACTCATGACTCTGAGATCAAGACCTGAGCTGAGTTCAGGGGTCTGATGCTTAACCGACTGAGCACCCAGGGGCCCCTCCCTTACTTCATTTTTTTTAAAAAAAGGTTTTGCTCCGGGCCCCTGGGTGGCCTGCTCAGCTCCCTGCTGCCTTTCAAGGCCTACATGCCTATCACAACTCCCAGCCCAGGAGCACCCCCACTAATCTTAACTCAGTGGTTTGCAAGGAAACAGAATCCTGAGAGTCTGTCATTTCCCCGGAGGCCCACACCAGTCCAGGCCTGATGTCAGCCCTTCAATCACTTCCTACATTGATCCCTCTCACCTCACATAAGATTTCACCAGTGCAAGAGTCTCCTCGTCCTTTTCCTAAGGACACAGAGTTGGTGTGATTGGCCCCATTCCACAGAGGGAATCTGATTCTCCCTCTGCCCCTCACCCCGCTTGTGCTCTCATTCTCTCTCAAATAAATAAACAAAATAGGTTTTACTCAAATGCTACTTTCTCAGTGAATCCTTCCTTGCCTACTCTATTAAATATTTACCTTCCCAGCACTCCCCCTCGTGTTTTCTCTAGAGCATTACCACCACATAGAGAATATGCACTTTTACCTGGTTCTCTCTCTTTTTTTTTTTTAATTTTCTTGTTAGAGAGAGAGAGAGCACAAGCAGGGGGAGCTGCAGGCTCCCGGCTGAGTAAGGAGCCCGATGCGGGACTCGATCCCTGGACGCTGACGCTGGGATCGTGACCTGAGCCAAAGGCAGACGCTTAACCCACTGAGCCATCCAGGTGTCCCTACCTGTTTCTCTTGTTAATAGTCTGTCTCTCCCCTGTAATGTCAGTTCCCCAAGGGCAGAGATTCCTTCTTTCCCAGCCTAGAACAGCTTCTGGCACACAGTGGATACTCAACATTTGAATATTCAAATGTGAAAGGAGTCAAGCCCATCTCCACCCTCACAGCTCCGTTTAAACTCCACTGCAGCCACAGCAAACTGCCCCGGCCCTTTGTACCTGCAGTTCCTTCTGCCCCAGGCTGCTCCCTCTCTTCTCTCAGCCAATGCCCCTCATCCCTCAGGTTGCAGCTCAGGTGTCCCTTCCTCCAAGAAACCCTCCTGCTTCCACCCTGACATCCCTCAGAGCAGTCTCTGCTCCCTGTGAAACTGTGGGCTCCATGGGGTGGGCAATACATTGGACTGTGTCACCACTGTTTCCACAGGTCTTGGGGAGAAAGAACATCATGCTTGGCACACAGTGGATACTGCCGGCATTTATCGAGTTGGACAAAAAACAAGAGCATGAAAGGCAAGGATGATGATCACAGCTGTCATTTTTGGAGAATGACTGCTCTGTGCTCTGCACCAGTCTAACTGCTTTTCATTCATTATCCCAGTTGATCCTTAGTATAAACCTAAGACGTTGGTGTGACTGGCCCCATTCCACAGATGAAGGAACTGAGAGGCCCAGGGGAAGGTGAGTACAGTACCCAAAGCCATGCACTAGAAAGAGACGAGCCTGGATTCTCTCCCCAGAGCCTGCTTTTTCTAAGCTTAGGAGAAGGATGAGGAGCTCTCTTCTTGCACTGGTGAAATCTTATGTGAGGTGGGAGGGATCAATGTAGGAAGTGAGTGAAAGGCTAACATCAGGCCTGGACTGGTGTGGGCCTCCGGGGAAATGACGGACTCTCAGGATTCTGTTTCCTTGCAAACCACTGAGTTAAGATTAGTGGGGGTGCTCCTGGGCTGGGAGTTGTGATAGGCATATAGGCCTTGAAAGGAACAGAGGCTATGGCTTCTCTATGCTAAGGTGACCGACCACCTGCTCCTTGGCTCTGATCTGCAGCAGCTGTCTGTCCTGGATGTGAGGGAGGGCAAAGAGCCTGTGTCCTTGGGTAGTTGCCTCCTGGGTGGTGGGGAAGCCATGCATGTATGTTGTATGTTCTGTCCTGTCTCCTCCTCAGCTAAGGGCGCATGGTGTGGTAGGCTGAATTCTGGGCCCCTAACATATCCCAAACCTATGAATGTTACCTTATATGGTGACAGGGATTTTGTAGATGTGATTAAATTAGGAATCTTGAGATGGGGAGATTATCCTGGATTGTCTAGGTAGGCCCTGCATGTGTCATTATGAAAGGGGACAGAGGGACACTCCATGACTACCAGAGAAGGGGATGGGAAAATGGAACAGAGAAAGAGGCAGGAAGGTGCCACGAGCCAAGGAATGCAGCTCTAGAAGCTGCAAAAGGCAAAGAAACGGGTTCTCCCTGAGAGCCTCTGTAGGGAACTGTCCCGCGGCACCTTAGTTTCAGCCCAGAGAAGCCCATTTTGGACTTCTGACCTCCAGAACTCTAGGAGAATATGTTGTCCTTAAGCTACTAAGTTGTGGTCCCCTTGTTATAGCAGCTATAGAAAACCAATGCACATACTATGAGACCAAAGTCTGTTGTGTCTTGTGAGTTCAGTGGACAATTCAAACCCAGGAGCCCTGGATGTCCTGCTATCCTGAAACAGAGAGAAGGATGCACAGTCTGGGAAGAAGGATGTCCTCTGAAAGCTGTGCTTCAATGGCCAGTTACTTCTGGTTAAAAATGAAGGGAAGTCTATCCATGTCTTATTTTGTAAAGTTACAAAATAGTTCTAAAGCACTTAGGTGCTGGGCCCTGTCCCAAGCACTTTATGAAATTTTGGTTCTGTTAACCCTCATAACAATTTTACTGGGCAGGTACTATTGTGCCAATCTATGACCAATGGGGAAACTGAGGCCCAAAAAGGCAAAATCACCTGCCAAGTAGCGGAAAGCAGGGCCAGACCGCACACCCGGATTCTCAAGATGTCCCCTGGCCTGCACCTGCCCTTTAGTGAACCCACTGGCTGGGGACACACAAGCAGCCCTCTCCCCATGGCATCTCCCCACTCTCTGCCCTCCACAGACACCACCTTGGACATGGTTTCAATGGGCTCAGCTCTGCCCAGCCTTGCCCATATGGCCAGGCGGGGCCCTCCCTGTGGCCCCA
Organism: Callorhinus ursinus; assembly: GCF_003265705.2. Classification (NCBI taxonomy): domain Eukaryota; kingdom Metazoa; phylum Chordata; class Mammalia; order Carnivora; family Otariidae; genus Callorhinus; species Callorhinus ursinus. The sequence goes on along the minus strand of NW_027397143.1, from coordinate 4,009,393 downwards.
TTCAGCAAGTACTTTCTGAGCACCTGCTGTTTATCTGGCCCTCTCGGAGACCCTGAGGATGCTGGGAAAGCAGAAGAACTACAACTGCCTGCTTTTAGGCAGCTTCCATGAATGTAGGATAAGCAAGATAAATGAATAAAATGTATGACAGGCTGGCCAGCAATAAATTCTGAGGGGGGAAAAAATAAAGGAGAGACATACAAAGCATTAGGGGTGGGGTTTAAAATTTTAGATAGAATGGACGGGGAAGCCCCCCTCCCCAAGGAAACTCCTGAATAAAGACCTAAAGGAGCCAGCCGTGTAAAGGTCTAGGAGAGAGCATTCCGGGTCTGCAGAAGGGAAAGCCATTGGAAAGGTCCTGGGGCAGTAGTATTCTTCTGGTGTTCTGAGGCTTTTGCAGTAACATGGGAGAAAAATAAAATGGTGGTGTGACTCAGTAGCTGTAGGTGATAGCAGTAGGGGTGAAAGAAGGGGTTGAATCCCAAATCCTTCCTAGGCTTGTCCAGATGGTGCCTGGAATGGCCTGGATACAGCCTCTGGCCTACCCCTTCCTGCCATGGGGGCTCTGGTTTCTGGCATCAGCTCTGCCTTGGACTTTTTCACCCATGGTCTACACCTTGGCATCTGGTGCCCATCCTGGGAATTGGAACTATTCAAAGACAAGTTCATGATTGTGGCCCCCTCATTCAGCTGGCTTCCAGGTACTGCTTCCCACATACCCAGTGAGGGGGCCACCATCCCTGAAAATCCCACTGCTGTCTACTCTGCCCACTAGATGGTCCTGGGAAACCAGCTTGCTCTCTGTGGGGGCTCACAGGCTGCCCACACCTGTCTTTTTGCTCCAGCAGAACAGTTTGAGCTGGGACTAGATTCCTCCTTGCTAACTGGATCCAGGAGGGATCCTCATGCCTGGGGCTCCAGCCCAGAGTGAGGAATCATCAGGCTACCTCTGTAGTTTTGGAGGAAACACCCCTGCCAGCCTGGGGTCAGTGCCAGGCATGGTGCGACCACAGCAGGAGGAAGTGGGGGCCACATGGCAGATGTCCCAGAGGAATCTGCTCATGCTGTGACATGGCCTAAGTGGCCACATGCCCTTTGCTGCCTCAGGCCCCGTGTCATCAGCCACCCTTTTTTCCCTCACTGCTGCGTCCTGGTCACTGGGCCACATCGCCAGCCCCACAAAAAGGGGCAGTCCTACCCAGCCTCCCTCTTTCTCTGACTGGTGGGAGAGGGAGGTGCCCCACCCCTTTCCTACAATCCATGTGGCATTGTCATTGTCTAGCTGTGTGGCCTTGTTCCACAGCTCCAGGCTTTGATTTCTTCATCTGTAGGTGAGGGCAATTGTTTGACCTTGTCCACAGTGCTGGAGCATTCAGTGAGGTAATAAACATAAAGAAGTGTAGGCACGAAGGAAGGGTTCTGCAGACATCATTTACTTAGCCTGTCTGGAAGGGAGAGGTGGGCATGGGGAAAAGAGAGCTGGAGTGTGTGTGTTGGGGGGGTGAGGGTGGTGAAAGATACCTGAGTGAAGAAGCCCCCTGGGGCACCCTCCAGAGGGTCTGGTCTCTGTGCACCCCACCTGAGCAGAGGCAGTCTACCAGATTCCCAGACTGTGGAGATGCCCTCCTGCGTGCTGGGGGCTCCTGGCCTCTGCCATCTTGCCCCCCTTTTCAGCAGGTAGGCAGTGCCTTACCTCCAGGCCATGGCTTGTTTTCTAACTTCAGGTTGGCTAGTTCTGCCATCACCACCTTCGCTAAGGAAGCCGGGCTATCGGCCACCACAGGCAGCCCCCAAGGAGACTCTGCAAAGGGGAAATGGAAAAGGAAAATATGAATCTCAAGGCATAAATACCCTACACATCCTTGTCTCTGCTTAGAGGGATGGTATGAAATGACAAAGAGAGGCATATTGGAAGGGAGGAGGGACGTGGGAGCCCTGTCTCAGGATTGCCTGGAAACTTCTCTAGCACGGGGTATAAAACCAACAGGGCTGAGTTCTGGGTCTTGGTGCCAGAGCTTTAGAAATATTGATTCATGGCATTTTTACTGCATTCCTGTGAGGTAGGCCCTGACTCTTCCCACTTAAGAGGGAAGCCGGGACTGGGTTGCCTCTTCCTCTGCCAGAGGTTCTCCAGCTCCAGCCCCTCCTGGCAGCTTTGACACTTCTGCTATTGATAAATTTAGTTGGTTTGGAGGGAAGAGGAGAGGATACTAGCAGGCATTGAAACCTCCCAGGTGATGCTCATATGCTACCAGGTGGAGAACCCATGCCCTCTTGGTTCTGCCTGGTCCTGCCCAGCTCTGTCCACTTGCTCAGCTGTGCCCTTGCAATATTACCCACTTGGCAAACAGCTGTTGAGCACCTACTACAAGCCAGGCACTGAGCTAGGTGGGGGTGTATATGGGGACAGAAATAAACCAAGACAGTCATGGGCCTGAAAAACCTCAGGTCTGACAGGGAGGATGTAATTGAACAAATAAATAAGTAGGTCCAATAAGGTGAGTGGGGCTGATGAGTGCTGTGGTGCAGGAAGTCCCAGGCATCAGGAACACACCGGGGTGGGAAGGTGTTGGAGTCAGGGGCCTTATAGGCTGAAACCTGAACGGGACCTCACCAGCTGTGAGTTACGAGGCAGTGGGGTGGGTAAGGAGGGAAGAACATTCTAGGCTAGTGAATCTAGTGTGGTTCCAGGACCAGTTGCATCAGCATCACCTGGGAACTTGCTAGAAATGCGAATTCGCAGGACCCAACCTAGCCCTACTGAATCCGAAGCTCTGAGGGTGGGGTCCAGCTTTCTGTAGTTCACCAAGCCCTCTGGGTGATTCTAAAGTTTGAGCCACTTCAAAATTCCCTGCTGCAGCACTCATGATATCTGCCCCATGAAAGCCACTTCCTAACTCCCTAGCTTCTGAAGGGAAAGTCTGGCATCCAGGAGTGTTGTGAGGGGCCTGCCCCAAACCCCTGGCTACCTCCCCTCCATGTGCCATCTCTCTCCTGCAGTTGGGTACATCCCAGGGTTATCTCTCCACTCCTTCCCTCCTCCTTGGCTTGGGGTCCCCACTCCCTAGGTCAGCCCCAGCCATTCCCTCCATAAGGAGACGGGGCCTATGTGCAAACACCCATGACCATCCCTGCCACACAGAATTGGAATCACCTGTATGCCCCTATATTATGCCCAGGGAGGGTTGGGGGGGACTGTATGATCCTGAAAACCAATAGAGTCTTGGCCCAGAGACACAGTGGCCCATGCCCTATGGGGTCCTGTCCCAAGGACCAAACTCTCCCCCAATCTTTCCAGACATCCAAGGTGATTCTCCTTCAAATGTTTTCCATGGGCGCTGAGGGCTGAATCCTCCCCTAGGTCCATCCTGTTGACTTCAGGAGCCTCAATTTGGAGGGAAAAAAGAACCTCTTTACTTTCACTAAGGCTGAAATTTAGCCTTTCTCCTATGGTGAAGGCAGCAAAGCTCAGCAGGATTAGCAGAACCCCTGCTTTGGATTTGGACAGAAGCCACAGGTGCTTTTGAATCACATGACAGTTGGTGCACACACCTGGACATATGCTTTACTCTCATTCCTAATTCTGGGAATGGTTGCTATTTGGTGCATTATTTAACGTGTTAACTTAGAAGCACACATACTACATCTCACACATTTATATTTCTAGTTAAAAAGTTTTAGTAGCTTTATAGAAACGTAACTAGATTCCTTCGTAGTCCTATGTATTTCTATTTATTTATGTTTGTTTATTTAGAGAGCACGCTAGCGCGGGAGGGGCAGAGAGCGAGAGTGAGAATCTTAAACAGGCTCCACCTCACACTCAGCGGGGAGCCTTACAGGGGGCTCCATCTCCTGACCTGAACCGAAATCAAGAGTCCGAAGCTTAACCCACTGAACAACCCAGACGCCCCCCCGGTCAAATGTATTTCATTTGATGCATTAAAAACATTCTGAGACCGGGTCCAAAGCATAAAAAAGGTCAAGAACTCCGACTTCAGATCCTGCCAGGAAGCGTCCTCTCTGCGCCCTAGTTTAAATCTGTAAATAGTAGTAAATCGAGGATTGTTCTGTGAGTTGAAATGGCTTCTTGTATGTGAAGCACTTAGAACAGCTTGGAGCGAGGGTGACCAGCTACTGTTACTGCTGTGACGGTGTACACTTCCGCATGTGTGCTAAGTGTTCCGGTATCTGTGTGGCCAGGAGGAGCGGTGCCCCATGGCAGCCGGCGGGGAGGGGAGGAAGGGGGAATCCAGGATGAGGTCAGCCTCAGGTACCAATGCCAGAAGAATTAAAACTAGGAAAGAATGGAAATTCCGGGTCAGGTCAGAGAAATCCTCATGGCACCTACTCCCCCAACACCCACGGTAACTCGGAAGTGCCTCGCCACGCCTCCAGGGACGCCCACCATGAAGGGCGGGCACTGCCCGAGCTAGCTGGCTGGGGACGCGCCAGCCCTCTCAGATTTCTGCCCCCCACAGAGCTTTCCTAAGGACCTTCCTGGAGGACCCAGCCCCAGGAACCGAGCGGCGTCCTACGGAGGGGGTGCCACGGGGACCCCCGAGGAGCTACGGCATCGGCTGCGTCCAGGCCGGGGTCACGGCCAGCCCTCCGCTTCCCGCCGGCTTCCGGCAGGACTCTAAGCCAGATCCGGGTGCCACAGTGGAGGCCGCAAACGGGGGCTCTAACCCAGGGCTCAACGCCACCTGCGATCCTGGGTCTGCTCCCCAGCTCACCATCCCCGGTCCCCAAACCCGGAAGTGGCCTCCGATCACTCCCTGCCTCCCTTCGCCCCAACCGCGCGCTGGCTGGCGGCCCCTGGGGTTCTGCCCCAGGGCCCCCGCCTCTCCGCCCAGTCACCTGCCGCGCGTTCCGGCACTAGACGAAAAAGCTGCAGGTACAGCAGCATTGTCCGCAGCGGCGTCCAGGCGCGCGCGCTCCCGAGGACCCGCGAGCCCGGGCCAGCCAGCCTGGCGCGCAGCCCCCGGGCGTCGATTATTTCGCAGGAGTCGGTCCTCAGCTGTGGGGCGGGTGGCTTGGAGCTAATCCCGGAGAGCTAGCGCTCAGGTTCGGGAAGGCGGAACACCTGCGACCTCAGGCGGCTCCGCTCGGCTCTGGCTCCGCCCTGCCCCGCCCCTCCCCATGCGGCTGGGCTCGGGCTCCCGCTCCGGCTCCCAAACACCATCGTCAGCCCCCACCCCACAGCTCCCAGATGTCCCCTTTGCTGGGCCTCTGAAGTAGAACCGCCCCCCCGCAAATTACATATATGTGTATGAGAAGCAATCTTGTTGGTAATTGTCAAATATAGCTTACAGGATACTTCACTCCCTCATGAAATGAGACCCAGAGGTGGAGCTAACATAAGTGTCGTTTGGAAACTTAGGCAGGTGTCTGCAACAAGTATCATGTGATTCGAAAACACCTGTGGTTTCCACTAAGGACGAAAGCACAAGTCTTGCTAGTACTGCTGAGCTTTGCTACCTCCATTCATTAGGGGAAGAATGGCTAAATTTAATAAAGGTTATTTTTCCCGTCCAGGTTCACAGATCCCCTGAATTCTCACCAGGGACCCTCATGTTTTGGATAATAGTTTTCACTTGGGTGGTTTCTGATATTTGAAAATTCATGGGGAGGACTTTGGCAGCCCTTATTGGGGTGCGTTGGGGGAGCTCCTCACCTGTCAGGGGCGGGGCCGAGAATGCCAGAAGTCTAGCCCTACCGGCTCTTGAAGCCAAGATGCCCATGGTGTCTTGCCAGGCCTTCACCAAAGAAGAAGTCCGATTGTAATGATCTGCGTCGAGAGCTCATTTGTCCCGTTTTAATATTGTCAAAGGAACACTCGCAGAGGATAGAGCAGAGTTGCAAGGAAGGTGGGCATCAAAAAGTCCGGTAACCAAATAAAAATGTTTAAAGAAAAAAACCTGTAAAATTAATGTTTGCATTGTGATATGATTGTTATAGTCACAATGGTTGTGACATATCTGCAGATTAGCATTGCAAAAATCAAGGAGAAAGTTATTTTTCTAGGCAATCCAGGTTTATTTTGGGGGCCAAACCAAATAGAGCAACTTGGTTAGTCTTGGTGTGTTTCAAGGTATAAAGCAGGATGACCAACTTGTCCTGGCTTTAGCACTGAAAGTTCTGCATCCTGGGGCCCCCTCAGTCCTGGACAAACCAGGACAGTTGGCTGTGGGGAACGATGGGCCTCATCATAACGACTCAGGCAAATAGCATTTTTGCTTCCACAGTAGACGCTGAATCTTCCAGGAAGGCGGCTATGCTACAGATGGAAGGGAGGTGGTAGTTTGTATTGTCAGCTACTTTGCTGAGAGTGGCTTACTTCTTGCAGCACTGTGTCCTTACCACAGCTGAGTTCTGGATTGCCCACACAGCACACTTGATCAGTGGCATTGGTAGCTGTTGTATTTATAGACGTTTTGCATATCCATTCAAGGGCCTGACTAATCATTATGTTTTCTATATAGTCAAGCCAAACATCTACATATTGAGACATATGTTATGACTGTATTATGATTTAATTGTGAATACTTTTTGTTACAATTAGGGCATTATATTCATTTTAATTTTTAATTCTGTGGGTGTGTAGGTTAAATTATCTTTGGAGTTCCCTTAAGGACAGGAAAAGATGTTACAAAACCTTTGTGATAAGGAGAGCTTTTCTGGTGGGGCTCAGACACACACCCACACCCACCACAGGTGAAACTTGGACCCTGAGCAGGAAGAAGGACCAGGTAGTGGAAAGTCTCTCAGAGGTGGTGACAGTTGACCCCGGTCCTGACAGAAAGGGTAAGGAAGATGAAGGTAGGATGAAAAGGAGTTTTGGGGGGGCGCCTGGGTGGCTCAGTTAGTTAAGCGGCCGACTCTTGATTTCAGCTCAGTTCATGATATTAGGGTCCTGGGACTGAGCCCTGCATTGGGCTCTGCACTCAGCGCTGAGTCTGCTTGAGGATTTTTCTTTCCCTCTCCCTCTGCCCCTCCCTCCTACCCCCCACCCACCCACTCATGTACTCTCTCTCTGGAATAAATAAATCTTAGAAAAGACAAGCAGTTTGGGGGAGGTAAATACAGCTATACCTCAAGGCCAGCAGAGAGGTGTGTGGTGAACTAAGCTGCTGGGGAAAGAGAAAGCCATGCATCTGAGCAGGTTGTCAAAGCCCTACCCCAGGAGGCCAGCCTCACGAAGCATCTTCATGGATAGGTCTTTCTGAGAGGTCTGGGAACCCAGCCAGGCATCCTGCTGTGCACTCACTGCTTCCTCTAGGGTAGGCAGTGTCTCTGGAGCTGCTCCTGGGCCCCTCCTGCTTGCCCGTTATTATAGTCTTAGCCCAGAGACACAGTGACCCACTCCCTTGGGGTCTCTTTTCCAGGGACATTGTCCAAACTCTCCCCTATCCCTGGCTCCACTCTCTCCACTGACCTCTTGCTCAGGCATTCAGGGTGATTCTCCTTCAAGTTTTTCCTTCAAGGAACTGAGGGCTGAATCTTCCTGTAGGTGCACCTGAGACTTTTAGATCCCAGATCCCTCCCTGTGGTGTAGCTCACCTTTCAGGACTGAGGGCCCAGGCACTGGAGCAGAATCCTAGGCTTACTCCTAGCAGGGTGGGGAGGCTCATCATCAAAGTCAAGTTGTTAAAATCAATTACCTTATAGCTCAAACAGTAAGCTAAAAACAAGTCCATTAATAAGATAACCAACAATTCTAAAGTTAGCAATAAAGGCAGGGACAACAATAATTAGTTTTACAGAGTGTACTGGGTCGGGATTTCTGTGGGTGAGGCCTTTCATAGGCTTCTGCAGCACCTGCCAGTCTCTGAGAGACACGGATTCTGAGTCCTCTTTTGACTGTCCAAACCCCTTGTTGAAGGAAGAAAGCACCATTCAGAAGCTGAGATGGAAAGCTGAGTCTATTTGGTGCTTAAGCACTTGAGAGCTTGTAAGACACAGTCCCTTTGAGCAAAGCAGAAGTGACCTGATATAGGTTTTTGGGAAGCATGGTGTCAGGGATTGGGGGATTTTCAGAGTCGAGAGTGTTTATATTCAGTGGTGGCTGATGTGTGTCTGTTGCTGAATGGCCGACTTTCAGAAGTGTGGTCACTGGGGCAAATTGTCGCTGATGGATGATCACACAGCTTGAAAACAGGTTCTGGGGGTTCCATGTGGGAGTTACAAATTCTCATCCTTCACAACCTTTTTGGCTAAGGTGTCATCTACCAATAATAGACTCCTTGGCTAATGTCTTCGCTCCTCTGGCTTGACAGCTGGAAGAAGCATGGAAGACGGCAAGCAGGACACATTTCTCTTAGGTAGTGTCTGCTGGCTCCAGGGAGTGTGGTGCTGTCTACATTTGCCCAAGAGCAGGAGGAAACCACAAAATGCTTGGGGCTAGAGCCCTTGCCCACTCTCATGCCTCTCTCACCTCAGGGTCTACTTAGCCCACCTTTAGAGAAGGATGAGGCAAGAGAAGAAATACTAAAGGTTGTCCAGGTCCACAAGTCAGGAGGGATGCTGGAGGATGGGTGGGGTGGACGGAGAGAAAGGAGTGGAAGTGGATGAGGGCTGCTGGCTGGTGAGGATGTAAAGCTAAAGTGACCTCATGCTTGATGGCTAACAAGCCATCCCAGGATAGCAAGGGAACATGGTTGGGATCCTCCAACCCTGATGGGACATACAGCCTTGTAAAGCTCACAGACCTCTTGGAAGGGCCAACTCCACATCGGAGGGCAAGCCTGAGTTAGCACTCCTGCCCCCACGATGGCCTGGCCACCTCTACTACGGGGCTGTCCCTCAACACCTATGTTTGGAGGATGGCACGTCTCTCTGACCCTCCGGAGAGGATGGGGGCTAGGGGAAGGGAGGGGCAGGAGGACTCCAAAACTGTGGGCAGCCTTGCCTGAGGGTCTGCAGCCCAGGAAAGCATCCTGTGCTCCTGTGACCCCCAGCAGTGACTCTTCCTGGCTGCTCCATGGTGCAGGAGGACAGGAGGACAGGCAGACGAGGAGGGTGAGGACGAAGGAAGAATGAGTGACCCACTGCTGGCCAGCAGCTAAAAGGAAGGGGTCCTCACAAGGAAAATCTGTGTCCTAAGATGGCCGATGGAGCCAGTGAGAGAGTCCCAGTCCTTGCCCCGGGGCTCTTCTGGGTTCTTCTCCCTGCCCCACTTCGCGCACTCGCCAAAAGTGCCAAGTATGTGGAAGTAGAAGTGTATAAATTGCCCCCTTTGTTTGTGCTCGGGGCTCAGACCTTTGGACACCACTCTCCTCTGAGCCCGCCGGCGCTAAATACACCCCTTACCCTCCCAGATCTCCGAGTGCCGCTTGGTTCTTCCGCCGGGCGGTCCAGCCCAGGTTCCGTAACAGTCCCACAGAGACTCCTATACGGGCAGGAGGACAGGGTAGTGATTTCTCCCTCAGAACCTAGTCCTTACCACAGAAGGTATTATCAGGTGGATGGCTGACCATGTGGTCAGGCTCTGGGACAACGTAGAGTCCTTCTGAAGGGAAGGAGACCCGGCCTTATGGAGATCTGTCCAACCAGTGCAGGAAGGGTGCCTTCTGACCACCCCTGGGACCCCCCAAGGAGCCCCTACATGTGCGAGAGCAGACAAGACCAGTGGTCCTGCAGATATGCTATTTTCAAGATCTGGCTGTTTGCTTTTCTGAGGAATCATTAAACTTGCTTTTTCCACCTCTGGTATTTCCTACATGTGAAAATTAGCTCTGGAGTTCACTTTTGCTTTCTGTTTTCTAATAATTATTGTCATTGAAGGAGACTGCTTTTGTTGTTGTTATTTACTCAGATGCTATTTATAACATTCTTGTCCCTGGAAGAGCTGAGGCCAGAAACTGGGATGTTTCCCAAGAGAAAGAAAATTGATTCTAACCAGGTCTCCTGGAATCTGTGTCTCCAGGGGATTTAGGAATCCTCTGAAATTGTCAAATGTTGCGCCTATGCTTTTTTGGAAGGGGGCGGGGGGATGTCATTGGTTACAAATTTAACAATATTCTCAAAATGTATTTGACCAAGAAAAGGTGACGACTGGCTCAGAAAGATGCTGCCCCAAATCCTCTCAAATGAAACAATTCTGGGATCCCATGGATAAAGGTGAGAAAAGAGAGGATGGAAGTGAGAGGCGGCGGGTAGAAACAGACAAAGACTGGGAGGAGAGAGAGAGTTAGGGGGAAGGTAGGCACTGTGACTCAGCATCCCTCAGGACAGGCAGAGGTAAAACCCTGCTGTTAATCTCAGGCTTCTGGGACCAACTGGTGTCTTAGGTCCAAACCCCACCTCCCCGTGGGGACAGCAGTGAGTAAAAATCAGCCCTGGGACCAAGGATTGGTTGTCCAATGAAAGGCAAAAGCCAAACTGATCATGCATCATCAGTTACCAGGCAGATTAGTCCTAATAACTACATTCCTGAAATGTGAACACATCCTCAGTTCTCGGGTTGGATGGGTCCTAACAATTTAGAAAAAAAGAGAGTCTGTTAAGTTTGTTAATTTACTCATTTGTGGGACTATTTATTTGGTTAGCCGCAGTTAGTCTACCAAGTATGTGAACAATAAATGAACTTTTGCTTTTTCTCATATACAGCCATCTGACAACTCCAGCGTCCTAGAACTCCACCTCTCTCCCCCAACATTAGCTTGGTGCTGGAGTATTTGTTTTCATCCCTTCTGTGAGAAAACGATATCTGTGGATGCTGGAAAGGGGATAGGAATGCAGAAATGGGGTTTTAGGGGCACCATCGAAGCATTAATGGGGACCATTGGTTTCTGGGAGGAGGCCAAGAAAGGGCTAGATTGTCCCAAGGGGGGGCTTTCAGAGTGGCAGAGGGTGTGTGTGTGTGTGTGTGTGTGTGTGTGTGTGTGTGTGCGCGCACATGTAGGATATCTGAAGATGGATCAACTGCCTTCAGGTGGAGGAGTGGTCCCACGTGGGGGCTAAATGTATTGTGATGGGGAAAATCAGGCTCAGGTCGATGAGGATCATGTGGTTCCAAGGGTGTTTAAAGGTCTGGGTGGAACTGGGGGTACAGCACCCCAGCATCAGGGGGATGTGTCTCCATGCACGTGTGGAAGCTGGGCTTCCAGCTGAAGGACAGCGGTTCAGCACCAGGAACCACCTGGACGCGAGGGTGCACTGGCGGTTCAGGAGAGGGGAGGGACGGGGAGCCTAGCAGCTCCCCCAGGTTCTTGCCTACCTTGTGCTGCAATCCCAGATCCCTCCTCCTTCTTCTTTCTTTTCTTGCACTTCCCACTCTCCACCCTGGGCTACGGAGAGGTTCCTACAAGGCCTGGGTGTGTCACTAGGCAGATCTATCTCAGCTCCTCCTTGGGTACAGCCTCCACTGTCGCTCACTTCTAGTAGGCGCATCTGGTGTCTGGAGGCTCCTCCTAGGCCATGTCTCCATGTACTGTGGATCTTGGGTCAGCTCTTTCCTGTCTAGTAGTCATCCAAGCATGACATTTTGAGGGAAGGAGCCAAGAGCTCAGGCTTTAAAATGGTTTCTTCTGCGTCTTGGTGAGTGTGTGCACGTGTGTGTGGTCATCTGTGCTGATGGGGTTAAGGTGAGCACAGACTGGAAGGGCTGTACCATGGAGCTTTATCCACCTCCAACTCTCATAAGCTGGAAAATAGGGGGCTTGATGAGGAGAAACCTCTTCCAGAGCCAGACTGTTTTCTAGTCCTTGGCCCCTATTAAAGCTGTGGCCCACACTCCAGATTAAAGGAGGAGTGGGGAGTCAGAGCTGGCCGCTCGAATAACCAAACATCATTCATTATAGTTTCGGTGTGGATGGAAACAAACGCAAAGTACATCTGCGGGGGCTGGCTGCATCTGTGATGATACATTATGATTATAGGTAAAATATTATTTGTCATGAAAAAATGAGAATTCTCTGTATGTATGAACATGGAAAAATCTCCATCTATTGTGAGAATGGGTGTCTATTCTACTTCTGGGGAAAAGTAAGAATGCATATTTATTTTCTTGTATTTGCATAAGGACACTATAGAAAACACGTGGACAACAAATTAAAGCCATCATATATAGAAGACTTACACCATATTCACAGATCAGAAGCTTCACTGTTGGAGGTTGTCAGTTCTCTCCAATTATTCTTTAAAAAAAAATCCTTAAATTTTATTTTTTCCACTCTTTTTAATTTGAGTATAGTTGACAGATAACGCTTTTTGATTTCAGGTGTACAACTTAGTGATTTGACAAGTTTATAAATTATGCTAGGTTTCTCACAAGCTACCATCTGTTCCCACACATTGCTATTATGATATCACTGAGTATATTTCTTATGCTGTGTCTTTTATTCCTGTGACTTACTCATTTCATAACTAGAAACCAGTATCTTTCACTCCCCTTCACGCATTTTGTTCAGCCTCCTACTCCCTTCCCCTCTAGTAACCATCAGTTCGTTCTGTGTATTTATAGCTTCAATTCTTTTCATTTGTTTATTCATTTTTTTAAGATTCCAATTATGAGTGAAATCCTATGATATGTGTCTTTCTCAGTCTGACTTACTTCACTTAGCATAATACCGTCTAGGTCCATCCATGTTGTCTCAAATAGTTAATTCTCCTCAGTTATTCTATGGATTCAATTCAATACCAATGGAAACCCCAGCAGGATTCATTTATTACTTATTAATTATTATTTACTTATTTATATTTATTTGTTTTTAATTTCAAGTTTTTATTTAAATTCCAGTTAGTTAACATACAGTGTAATATCAGTTAACATATAGTGTAATATCAGTTTCAGTATCAGTAGAATTTAGTGATTCATCACTTACATACAATACTTGGTGCTCATCATAATAAGTGCCCCCCTTAATGCCCATTCCCCCATTTAGCCCATCCCCCTGCCCACCTCCCCTCCAGCAACCCTTGGTTTGTTCTCTAAGAATCCATTTTATGGTTTGCCTCTCTCTCTTTTTTTCTCCTCATGTTCATCAGTTTTTTTTCTTAAATTCCACACATGAGTGAAATCATATGGTATTTATTATTTTAAAATTGAGGTGAAATTCACATAGCATAAAATTTACCTTTTTAAAATGACCAATTTGGTGGCATTTAGTACATTCACAACGTTATGCAACCTCTATCTAGTTCCAAACATTTTCACTGGAAATGAACATTTGGAAAATATTCCAGGATTATTTTCATCACCTGAAAAGGAAACCCTGTAGCCATTAAGCAGTTGCTCCTTGGTTTGTGGCAGCCTCACCCCAATCCCTGCCTACTTCCGTCTTCAAGTAGGCTGCCTTCCTCTGTCTCTTCTCTTTCTATAAGGACACCAGTTATGAAATTCAGTACATCAGCAAAGACCCAATCTCCAAATAAGGTTACATTCACTGGCACTGAGGGTTTGTTAAGGCTTCAGCATGTTTTTTGGGGACACTGTTCAACCCATTCTGCCACCAATATGCATTCTGTCTCCGGATTTACCTATTCTGGGTATGAGATTTTGCATCATAAATACTAATTATAAAGTTACCACTCATTCTAGAATGAAAAGCCACTGTACTTTGAACTCCTAATTTGCTCCAATGGACTTTTCTTTTCTTTTTTTGTTTTTTTTTTAAGATTTTATTTATTCATTTGACAGAAACAGAGAGACAGAGAGAGACAGAGCACAAGCAGGGGGAGAGGCAGAGGCAGAGGGAGAAACAGGCTCCCCGCTGAGCAGGGAGCCCAATGTGGAGCTTGATCCCAGTACCTGGAGATCATGACCTGCGCCGAAGGCAGATGCCCAACCATCTGAGCCACTCAGGTGCCCCATGGACTTTTCTTTTATAACAGGTCCTCCCACCTTCCCCCTTTTCTCTATAAAACAGTATTCCTCTCCTTTGTTTTCCAGACTTACCTATGGTTTTGCCATAGCTTGCTTGTCCTGAATTGTAATTCTTTGTTATTCCCCAATAACCCATTTTTTTTTTTGCTGATAAAATAACTGATGGTTTTATTTTTAACGTTAACAGCTCTTTAGTAAGTCAAGTCCTATTCCTGTTCCATCTCTTCATTCTACTCCTCTGTCAAACAATGCCATTTGTCTGCTTTGACATGTACCATTAAATTCATTTGCATCTTTGGTAAGTCTGTGTTGTAGTTTGTGTTATGTGTTATGTTAAATTTACACAACTAGTACAATTCTCTGGAACAGGTTCTTTTTTTACCTTTTCCACAGCATTATGATCTATGTCCATTTTGCCGTGAGTGCAGTAGGAACAGAGAGTTACAAAATAGAGTTACAATTGCCAAGGGGTCCCAAAATGCAGCCAGGAGGTCATTAGAAAAACAGAGCTTATGCACTTCCACACCCAGATGGAAATTGAATTCTCACACCTGAGCCTTAACCACATAACCACATCCAGCAACATTTCTATATATGAGATAGTCAGCTCAAACTTTCTCAGCATCAATCACAATTCTTTCAACAACAGTTTATATAATCTTGCTGTTTTGGCCTTTGTAACCCCTAATTTCTCCCTCAAGTTGGAACACTCGTTCAATTCCTTGTGAATTTGTATCTCCTGAATTGCAACTCCTAAGACCCCAAATAAATGCTTTGCTGGTTTTTACAGCCTTAGTCTGAAATTTGTTAGCAATACCTACATGGTATTTCACGGTGGCTCTTTCTGCATCATCTCTCCTCACACATGACCTCACCTTCCTCATCTTTTATACTCATGGAGGAGTGCCCCACGTTTGTTTTAATTTCCATTTTTCCTCATGACACTTGATTTTGAGCAACCTTTCATATATCTATTGGCCTTTTAGGTTTCTCCTTGTGTGGACTGTCTCTTCATAGTCTTTATTTTTCCATAGTGCTTCCTGTTCATTTCTTCTCAATTTGTAGAATATATTCTGTGCATTGACAGTTTTAAATATCTTTTTCTTGGAAGTGATAAAAGAAGAAAATTTGGAACATGAAGAATGAAGAAAGACAGCAGAAAAAGTGAACTATGAGGAGATATAAAAACTATCCTCCTCTTGAGCTTTCTAAATTGTGTTAGATGCTTAAAGCAAAATTTTTGTCTGATATGATTCTCAGTGTATGTAGAGAAAATATTTAAGACAATTTAGTCTAAAGTGGGGGGGGCGGTAAAGGGGCCCAAATGAAAGTAAATCTTAGACACTTAAGAAAAAAAATCTTTTTCTTACCTGGCCTCTTCCGTTGTGTATGTGATGACTGTCATTGAAGAGAAACCTTCAGCTTTGATGTTATCAAAGCCAACCATTTTCTTCTTAGGTTTTTGCTTTAGGGATTAAAAAAACATCTGTTTTATTTTTTCATAAAACTTCACTTTTGTAGATAATTGTAGATTCACATATAGTTTTAAAAAATATTTAATTCAAGGGCACCTGGGTGGCTCAGTTGGTTAAGCGACTGCCTTCGGCTCAGGTCATGATCCTGGAATCGTGGGATCGAGTCCCACATCGGGCTCTCTGCTCAGCGGGGAGTCTGCTTCTCCCTCTGACCCTCTTCCCTCTTGTGCTCTCCATCTCTCATTCTCTCTCTCTCAAATAAATACATAAAATCTTAAAAAAATATTTAATTCAAGTATAATTAGCATGCTGTGTTATATTAGTTTCAAGTGTACAATATAATGATTCAGCAATTCTATACATTTCTTGATGATCATTAAGATAAGTACTTTTAATCCCTTTATCTATTTCGCCCATTCCCCCATCCAGTTCCACTCTGGCAACCACCAATGTTTTCTCTTATCTTTAAGAGTCTGTTTTCTCATTTGTCTCTTTTATTCTATGTTCTTTTGTTTCTTAAGTTCTGCATATGAGTGAAATCATATGGTATTTGTCTTTCTCTGACTGACTTATTTTGCTTAGCATAATACTTTCCAGCTCCATCCACATCATTGCAAATAGCAAGATTCCATTCTTTCTGATGGCTGAGTAATACTCCGTTGTGTGTGTGTGTGTGTGTGTGTGTGTGTGTGTTTATACCACCTCTTTATCCATTTATCAGTTGGTGGACATTTGGGCTCTTTCCATTGTTTGACTCTTATTGATAATGCTGCTATAAACATCAGCTACACGTATCCCTTCAAATCTGTATTTTAGTAAACTTTGGGTAAATACCTAGTAGTCCCTATGCAGTAATTTTCATCTCCATAACTTATTTATTTTATAAGTAGAAGTTTGTGCCTCTTAATCCATTTCACCTATTTCACCTATCACCACTTCCCCTCTGGCAATCACCAGTTTGTTCTCTGTATTTGAGAATCTTTATGTTTGTTTTGTTTTTAGATTCCTCTCTGAGTGAAGTCATATGGTATTTGTCTTTCTCTGACTTATTCTACTTAGAATAATACCCTCTAGGTCCATCCACATTGCTGCAAATGGCAAAAATCTAATTCTTTTTTATGGCTGAATAATATTCCACTGTATATAGACCACATCTTCTTTATCCATCTATTGATGGACACTTGGGTCGCTTTTGTATCTCGGCTATTGTAAAGCTATTGGAAATAATGCTTCAATAAACATAGTGGTGCATATCTTTTCAAATTAGTGTTTTCATTTTCTTTAGGTGACTACCCAGTAGTGGAATACTGGATTATATGGTATTTCTCTTTTTGATTTTTTGACCTACTGTTTTCCAGAGTGGTTGCACCAGTTTACATTCCCACCAACAGTGCATGAGGGTTCCCTTTTCTCCACATCCTGGCTAATACTTGTTATTTCTTGTCTTTTTGATACTAGTCCTTTTGAGAGGTGTGAGGTGATATCTCATTGTGGTTTTGATGTGAATTTCCATGATAATTAGTGGTGTTGAGCATCTTTTCATGTGTCTGTTGACCATTTAATTGTCTTCTTTGGAAAAATGTTTATTCAGGTCCTCTGCACATTTTTAAATTGAATCATTTGTTTGTTTTTTTGGTGTTGAGTTGCATAAATTATATATTTTGGATATTAACCCCTTATTGGGTATATCATTGGTAAGTATCTTCTTCTGTTCAGTAGGTTGTCTAGTCATTTTGTTGATGGTTTCCTTTGCTGTGCAAAAGATTTTTATTTTGGGGGCACCTGGGTGGCTCAGACAGTTAAGTGTCTGACTCTTGATTTCAGCTCATGTCATGATCTCTGTATCGTGGGATCGAGCCCTGTGTTGGGCTCTGCACTTAGCATGGAGTCTGCTTGAGATTCTCTCTGTCCTTCTCCCTCTGCCCTTCCCCCCACTTTCATTTTCTCTATAAATGAATAAATGAATAAATACATAAATAAATAAAATCTTAAAAAATAAAAAAAGATCTTTATTTTGTTGTAGTCTCAACAGTTTATTTTTTCTTTTGTTTCTCTCACCTGGAGACGTATCTGTAAATACATTGCTAAGGCTGGTATCCAAGAGATGACTATATTTTCTTTTAGGAATTTTATGGTTTTAGATCTCACATTTATGTCTGTAATACATTTTGAGTTTATTTTTGTGTATGATGCTAGAAAGTGATCCAAGTTTATTCTTTTGCATGTAGCTGTCTAGTTTTCTCAACACTATTTATTGAAAAGACTGCCTTTTCCATTTGTATATTCTTGCTTCCTTTGTTGTAGATTAATTGACCATGTAAGTGTGGGTTTATTTTTGAGCTCTCTATCCTGTTCTATTGATCTGTGTGTCCATTTTTGTGCCAGTATCATACTCTTTTGATTACTGTAACTTTGTGTTATATCTTGAAATTGTCAGGGCACTTCCAGCTTTGTTATTCTTTCTCAAGATTCCTTGGCTATTCAAAATCTTTTGTGGTTCCATACAAAATTTATTATTATTTATTCTAGTTCTGTGAAAAATATTATTTGTATTTTGATAGGGATTGTATTTAATCTGTAGATTGCTTTGGGTAGTATGGACATTTTAATGATCTTAATTCTTTTAATCCTTGAGCATGATATAACTTTACATTTGTTTGTATCATCTTCAATTTCTTTTCTGTTTTATACTTTTCAGAATATAGGTCTTTCACCTCCTTGGTTAAATCTATTCTTAGGTATTTTATTTTTTTTGGTGCAATTATACATGGGATTATTTTCTTAATTTTCTTTCTGTTTTTTTTTAATTTAAATTCAATTAATTAACATAATTATTAATTTCAGAGGTAGGGTTTTTTTTAGATTTTATTTATTTATTTGTCAGAGAGAGAGAGAGCACAAGCAGGGGGAGCAGCAGGCAGAGGGACAAGCAGGCTCCCTGCTGAGCAAGGAGCCTGGTGCGGGACTTGAGCCCAGGACCCTGGCATCATGACCTGAGCTGAAGACAGACACTTAACTGACTGAGCCACCCAGGTGTCCCACAGAAGTAAAGTTTTGTGATTCAGCAGTTGCGTATAACAACCAGTACTCATTACCTCATGTGCCCTCCTTAATGCCCATCAACCAGTTATCCCATCCTCCCGCCTACCTCCCCTCCAGCAACCCTCAGTTTGTTTCTTAGAGTTAAGAGTCTCTCTTATGGTTTGTCTCCCTTTCTGATTTTATCTGCTGCTTTGTTAATAGTGTACAGAAACATAACAGATTTCTGTATATTAATTTTGTATCCTGAAACTTTACTGAAACCATTTATCAGTTCTAATACATTTTTGTATTAATTGAATTTAAATAAAAAATAATCAAAAAATAAAGTAATTATTAATAGGGGCACCTGGGTGGCTCAGTTGTTTGAGCATCTGACAGTTGATTTCAGCTTCAGTCTTAATCTCAGGGTTGTGGGTTCAAGCCCTGCATTGGGCTCCATGCTGGGCATGGAGCCTACTTAATAAAAAAAAAAAAGTAATTATTAATAGGTATGTACTTATTGTCATTTTGTTCATTGTTTTCTGGTTGTTTTGTAGTTCTTTTCTGTTCCTTTCTTCTTTTGCTCTCTTCCCTTGTGGTTTGATGGCTTTCTGTAGTGTTATGCTTGTATCCCTTTCTCTTTGTTTGTTTTTTATTGCATATCTATCACAGGTTTTTGAGTTGTAGTTACCATTGGGTTCATATATAACATCCTGTATGTATGCCAGTCTATATTAAGTTGATGATTTCTTAAGTTCAAACACATTCTAAAACCACTAAATTTTTATTCACCACTCCACATCTTGTGTATATGATGTCATATTTTACATCTTTTTATTTTGTGTATCCCTTGAGTAATTTTTGTAGATATAAATGATTTTACTACTTTTGTGTTTTAACCTCCATACTGGCTTTATAAGTGATTAATTTACTACCTTTACTAATGTTTGCTTTTACCTGTGCAATTTTTTCTTTCTTTCTTTTTTCTTTTTTTTTTTTTACTTCTAGTTAAGGCCTTTTTTTTCCACTTAAAGAATTTCCTTTAACATTTCTTATAAGGCTGTTTTAGCAGTGATGGACATTAACTTTTGTTTGTCTGGAATATTCTTTATCTCTCTTTCAATTTTACATGATAATCTTCCAATTTTTACCTTTCAGCACTTTGAATATATCATACTACTTCTTTCTAGCCAGATAGTTTTGCTGAGAAATCAACTCATAGCTTTATAGAGTTTCCTTTGTATGTAACCGTTTCCTTTTCTCTTGCTGCTTTGAAGGGTCTTATTTATTTATTCATTTAGTTAGTTCAATTAGCCCACATATAATACATATTTAATTTTTGATGTAGTGTTCAACAATTCATTAGTTGCTTATAATACCCAATGTCCATCACCACATGTACCCTCCTTAATACCCATCACCCTGTTACCCCTTCCTCCCACCCCCTCCCTTCTGTAACCCTCAGTTTGTTTCCTGGAGTCCAGAGTCTCTCATGGTTTGTCTCCCTCTCTGATTTTCCCTCCCTTCCCTTGTGGTCCTCTGCACTATTTCTTATATTCCACATATGAGTGAAACCTTATGATAATTGTCTTTCTCTGCTTGACTTATTTCACTTACCATAATCTCCTCCAGTTCCATCTATGTTGATGCAAACGGTAGGTATTCATCCTTTCTGATGGCTGAGTAGTATTCCATTGTATATATGAACCACATCTTCTTTATCCATTCATCTGTTGAAGCGTATCTTGGTTCCTTCCACAGTTTGGCTATTGTGGACATTGCTACTGTGAACATTGGGGTGTGTGTGCCCCTTCTATTCACTACCCTATATTGTTGGGGTAAATACCTAGTAGTGTAATTGCTGGGTCATAGCGTAGCTCTATTTTTAATGTCTTGAGGAACCTCCAACCTGTTTTCCAGAGTGGCTGTACCAGCTTGCATTCCCACCAACAGTGTAAGAGGTTCCCCTTTCTCCATGTCCTCACCAACACGTGTTTCATGTCTTGTTAATTTTAGCCTCTTTAACTGGTATAAAGTGGTATCTCACTGTGGTTTTGATTTGTATTTCCCTGAGGGCTAGTGATGTTGAACATTTTTTCATATGTCTGTTAGCCATTTTTATGTCTTCTTTGGAGAAGTGTCTGTTCATGTCTTCTGCCCGTTTATTGACTGGATTATTATTATTATTATTTGGGTGTTGAGTTTGAGAAGTTCTTTATAGATCTTGCATACTAGTCCTTTATCTGTAATGTCATTTGTAAATATCTTCTCCCATTCCATGGGTTGCATCTTAGTTTTGCTGACTGTTTCCTTTGCTGTGCAGAAGCTTTTTATCTTGATGAAGTCCCAAAAGTTCATTTTTGCTTTTGTTTCCCTTGCTTTTAGAGACATGTCTTGAAAGAATTCACTATGGCCAATGTTGAAGAGGTTACTGCCTATGTTCTCCTCTAGGATTATGATGGATTCCTGTCTCACATTGAGATATTTCATCCATTTTGAGTTTTCTTTGTGTATGATGTAAGAGAATGGTCCAGCTTCTTTCTTCTGCATGTAGCTGTCCAATTATCCCAGCACCATTTATTGAAGAGACTGTCTTTTTTCCATTGCATAGGTTTTCCTGATTTGTTGAAGATTAGCTGGCCATAGAGTTGAGGGTTCATTCCTGGGCTCTCTATTCTGTTTCATTGATCTATATGTCTGTTTTTGTGCCAATACCATGCTGTCTTGATGATCACAGCTTTGTAATATAGCTTGAAGTCAGGCATCGTGATGACCCCAGCTTTGGGTTTCCTTTTTCAACATACCCCTGGTGATTCAGGGTCTTTTCTGGTTCCATACAAATTTTAGGATTGTTTGTTCCAGCTCTGTGAAAAATGTCAGTGGTATTTTGGTAGGGATGGCATTGAAAATGTAGTTTGCTCTAGGCAGCATAGACATTTTCACAATGTTTATTCTTCCAATCCATGAGCATGGAATGTTTTTCCATCTCTTTGTGTTTTCCTCAATTTCTTTCATAAGTGTTCTGTAGTTTCTAGAGTATAGAAACTTTACCTCTTTGGTTAGGTTTATTCCTAGGTATCTTATGGTTTTTGGTGCTATTATAAATGGGAATAATACAATAATAATATTAATGTATTATTAATTAATAATACACATACTATTAGTGTATAGAGATGCACTTGATTTCTGTGCATTGATTTTGTATCCTGCCACGTTGCTCAATTGCTGTATAAGTCCTAGCAATTTGGGGGTAGAATCTTTTTGGTTTTCCACATAAAGTATCATGTCATCTATGAAGAAAGTTTGACTTCTTGTTTGCCCATTTGAATGCCTTTTATTTCTTTTTGTTGTCTGATTGCTGAGGCTAGCACTTCCAGTACTATGTTGAACAAAAGTGGTGAGAGTGGGGATCCCTGTCATGTTCCTGACCTTAAGGGAAATGCTCTTAGTTTTTCCCCATTGAGAATGATATTCACTGTGGGCTTTTCATAGATGGTTTATGAAATTGAGGAATGTTCCCTCTAGCCCTCTCTTTTGAAGAGTTTTAATCAGAAGAGGATGCTGTATTTTGTCAAATGCTTTTTCTGCATTAATTGAGAGGATCATATAGTTCTTGTCTCTTCTTTTGTTAATGTGATCTGTCACATTGATTGATTTGCAAATGTTGAACCACCTTTGCATCCCAGGAATAAACCCCACCTGGTCATGGTAACTAATTCTTTTAATGTACTTTTGGATCCTATTGGCTAGGATATTGGTGAGTATTTTAGCATCCATGTTTATCAGGGATATTGGTCTGTAATGCTCCTTTTTGATTGGATCTTTGGCTAGTTTTGGGATCAGGGTAATGCTGGCCTCATAGAATGAGTTTGGAAGTTTTCCTTCCATTTCTATTTTTTGAAACGGCTTCAGTAGAATAGGTATGATTTCTTCTTCAAATGTTTGGTAGAATTCCCCTGGGAAGCCATCTGGCCCTGAACTCTTGTTTTTTGGGAGGTTTTTAATCACTGCTTCAATTTTGTTACTGGTTATTGGTCTATTTAGATTGTGTATTTCTGCCTGTTTCAGTGTTGGTAGTTTATAAGTTTCCAGGAAGGCATCCATTTCTTCCAGATTGCTTAATTTGCTGGCATATAGTTGCTGGTAATAATTTCTAATGATTGTTTCTATTTCCTTGGTATTACCCGTGATCTCTCCCCTTTCATTCATAATTTTATTAATTTGAGTCCTTTCTCTTTTCTTTTGGAAGCCTCATACACTGTTGATGGGAATGCAAACTGGTGATGCCACTCTGGAAGACAGTATGGGGGTCCCCCAAAATGTTAAAAGTAGAGCTACCCTATGATCCAGCAATTGCACTACTAGGTATTTATCCAAAGAATACAAATGTAGTTATTCAATGGAGCACATGCACCCCAATGTTTATAGCAGCAATGTCCCCAATAACCCAAATAAGACATCTGGGAAAGAATCCAGAGGTCCATTGACAGATGAATTGATAAAGAAGAGGTGGCACATGTATTTATAATGGAATATTATTCAGCCATAAAAAAGAATCAAATCTTGCCATTTAATGACATGGAAGGACCTAAAGTATGTTATGCTAAGCGAAATAAGTCAGTCAGAGAAAGACAAATACTATATGACTTCATTCATATGTGGAAGTTAAGAAACAAAACAGATGAATGCAGGGGAAGGGAAGGACAAATAAAATAAGATGAACACAGAGTAGGAGGAAATCATAAGAGACTTTTAACTCTAGGAAACAAACAGGGTTTTTGGAAGGTTGTTAGAAGGGTGGGGGTTTGTGTGATGGGCATTAAGGAGGACATTTGATGTAATGAGCACTGGATGTTATATGCAAAAGATCAATCACTGAATTCTACTCCTGAGACTAATAATACAGTATATGTTAACTAAATTGTATTTAAATAAAAAATTAAAAAAAAACTTTTGCTTTCACTTTATGAGTGGGAACACTGTTTGGGTATTTACCTGGATCTGTGCTCCCTCAATTGCAATTCTTTAATACCAAATAAATGCTCATTTGCCTCTCGTTGTGGCTCTTTATTTTCAGGTTGACAATTCCTTCTTTTATTTCTTTATTCTCTAAACAAATTCTTCCTTTATTCTCTAAGCAAATTCTTACTGAGTTTCTACTGTGTGCTAGATAATGTTGTAACACTGGAGCTCCAGAAATGGAAATCCCTGATTTCATAGGGCTGGCTTTCCATTGGAGATATAGAGGAGGTGTGAGATAACTGAGTGAAATATTAGCCAAACTTGATTTGATAAGCGGAGCAGGGCCAGCCTCTTGGTTGCTCCACTGAGAGAAATACTCAGATGGGGGAAGGACATGGAGATGTTGGAGTGTGAAGATAGGTGGGGCCTGAGTTCTGTCTGACTGGAGAGGTGCTCAGCACCCAGCTATATGGTGTGCGCACCTCTGCACTGTCCTAAGAGGGAAAGAGAGGTTGCCCTGGTGCTCATTCTTTGTGTTTGGGTCCTTCTTTTACAGTAGTTTTGCTTGTACCCTGGGTGATACCATGTCTTTTATAATTAATATATTTGTATTATAATTTTAGTAAAATTATAATTTTATAGTTAATAAATAGTAGGATATATGTTTGACTGACCACTGTGTCAGAAGGAATAAAGTAGATCTAGGCACATCAACATAGAGAGATGCCCCCAAACAACACTGAGTTAGTAAGTCAGGAACTGACCCTGTTAGGGGTTTTTATGGCAGTTTTATTACATAGACAACGATTGATGAAATCATTGGCCATTGGTGATTGAGCTCAGTCTCTAGTTCCCCTCACCTCCCTGGAGGTTGGGGGAAGGAAGGAAGGAGGAGGCTGAAAGTTCTAACCCTCTAAACTTGGCTTGGTATTTCTGGCCACGAGCCCCCAATCCTGAAGGCTCTTTACCCCAGTCATCTCATTAGCATACAAAAACCAGTCCTATTGCTCAGGAAATTCCAAGGGGTTTAAGAGTTCCTTCTAGGAATCCCCTCACACCTACCATCTTGTACCTTCTATATAAGTGAGAGCTGTGACAGTAATCTAACCAGTTCATGACCATCTCATTTGAAATCTCTATGTGGCAGTTTGCCTTGAAATTGAGCAGCAATTGTTGCCATGCCTCAGCCAAAAGTGAGAAAGGATGAGTAACATTCTGATGTCTATTACACTTAGCTTTATTTTTTTCTTTTCATATCTTTATTTAAATTCTAGTTGGCTAACATATAGTGTAATATTCGTTTCAGGAGCAGAATTTAATGGATCATCACTTACATATAACACCCATTGCCCATCTAGGCCATTCCCCACCCACCTCCCTTCATCAACCTCAGTTTTTTCTCTATTGTTGAGTCTCTTATGATTTGCTTCCCTCTCCCACCCCTCTATTTCCCCCCTTCCCATATGTTCATCTGTTTTATTTATTAAATTCTGCATAGGAGTGAAATCATATGGTATTTTTCTTTCTGTGACTGACTTATTTTGCTTAACAGTACATTCTAGCTCCATCCATGTTATTGCAAATGGCAAGATTTCATTCTTTTTGATGACTAATATGTCATTGTGTGTATATATATATATACACACATACATATACACATATACACATCTTCTTTATCATTCATCAGCCCATGGATATTTAGGTTTTTTCCATATTCTGGCCATTGTTGATAATGCTGCTATAAACATTGGGGTGCATGTAGCCCTTCAAATCTGTATTTTTGTATCCTTTGGGTAAATACCTAGTAGCGCAATTGCTAGGTTGTAGGGTGTTTTTTTTTTTTTTTTTTTTAACTTTTTGAGGAACATCCACACTCTTTTCCAGAGTGGCTGCACCAGTTTGTATTCCCACCCATAGTATTGCACTTAGCTTTAAACCATAAAAGGAAAGATACTTGAACAATGAGAAGCCATTTAATTTCAAAGGGAAGAAAAATAAAAAAAATAACCAGTTTGTTAAACTAAAGCAGGAAGTAGATAAGGCTGAACATGCCTTGCTTTGTGTATACTTTCTCCCCACAGTGAGATCTAAAATTTGAGGTGTTCATAGGCTCAGTCTTGCTTCACAAACATCTGTTAAAAAGAAAAGCCACAGGCCCATAATGGAGTCACTTAAGGTAAGGTTCCATGTCAGGAAACCAAAATTTAATACCTAACCTAACTGCAGTTTCAACCCCCTCAGGAATGTAAACTTTAGCCTAACTGGAATTTCCTGGCCAGTAGTCCCCTTAGAGACCTTTCTCCCTTAGGAGGGCAATCTTGACTAAAAATGCATTCCTTGCTAATAGGTTCCTTTCTTTTTTAAGCCCTCTCTCTGCCTTTAAAAATATTTTCTTTTCTGCAACTCAGCAGAGATCCTTTGTATGTGCTAGATGGGATGTTACTCAATTCATGAATCATTTAATAAAGCCAATTAGATCTTCAAATTTACTTGGCTGAATTATTTTTAAAACATATCTACTTCCTTCATTATCTTATCTTGTTTTATGTTGTCCAGTACCAATTACAAACTGCCAACTCTCAAATTTTTCTCCCAGCCTTCTCCCCTGAGTCCTGACCGAAATATTCCAGTGTTTATGCAACATCTTCCCCTTATATGTCTAGGATATCTGGAATAACTGAACATACCCAAACCTAACCTGAATCCCTACCCCTTTCTCCTTTCCAGTTAATCTCAGTATCACTGCCCCCCGCCTCCCGTTGCACTTGAGGCCATCCACACAATCTTTGTTCTTTCAGGCTCCACATCTGCAATCCTGCAGCTTGACCTTCCAAGTCTACTTAGAATCCATTGATTTCTTTTATTCTCACCACTATCACCCTGGTCCAAACACCATCATCTCTACTTGGAATAATTGTAGGTAGCCTCCCAGGGGTTATCAATGAAAGAGATCAGGACACACTGCCCCTAAATAGACTGCTTTGGTATATTGATTATTTTGAGTTGAAGGTACTTGAAAAGCAGCAAAGGTGGGAAGAAGCTTTCTCTGAACTCCCTTTATGTGTGTAAAGACAGATCTTTCAGAAGGAACTCAGTTGTCATAAATACCCTGCCTGGGATTTCATCAGCCATGGAAGAATGACTTATTACAGGAGAGGAGAATAGAAGTCTATACCACATGCAGACAAACTTTGTCATAAGCTATCATATCTCCCATGTATTCTTCAAAGGCCCCATTCATCTTTCCTAAAAACCATTTGTTCCCTACTAAAAGGACTACATTTCCCCTCCCTTTCCCTATTAAGATAATAGATAAGCTCTCAAATCTCTCAGCTGTTTGGATACTCAATTTTTTTTTTTTCCTGTGATGCCCCTATGGTATAATATAGTAAAAATCAATAGATTTGTATACCTTTTATCCTGTTAACTTGGGTTTACTTCATTGACCCAGCTATGGAACCTAGGAGGGTAGAGGGAAAGTTTTCCTCCCCTAACCCACCTCTGCTCAGGCCTTTCCTCAGACAGTCTCACCAGAAGTAGCAACCAGTGACTTTTTTACAGGACTCCTTTCTGTCCACAGCTTGCCACTAGCTTTGGCCTCACTGGAGGAAAAACATACTCCTTGAAGGCCCTCCCTGTGTCCTGTCTGCACTCTCTTTAGGCTCTGCCTCCTGCTCTCACTTTGTTTTGTCTCCATCATCTCCCTGTTGTTCTCCAATAGACCAGACCTGTTCCCACCTGTTTCCTTGCATTTATGGCTCCAGATAGCCCCAAAGCTCACTGTCTGCCCTCTTTCAGGTTTTACCTTCTCAGGGGTGCTTCTCTGACCACTCTAATTAATCTGCAACCCTCTCCTGCTGGTCCTCCACACCACCAGCACACTTAATTGTATATTTTCCTGAAATATACCTGAAAGATTGTATATTTTCCATCCTAATCTACTCATTTGTCTGTATCCTTCTGGTCCCACTGTCTCCCCAACCCATGAGGGCAGTCATTTTTGTTTTGTTTCCTACTTTTTCTCTTGTGACTAGAAAAGTGTATAATGATATGCTCAATAAAAACTTGTGAAATGGATACACAAAGAGGAGGTGTTTGAATGGAAGTGAACAGGGAATGCATACAAATTTCCACCTTTTAAGACTCCCCATATACAGAAAGGATGAACCAAGGTTCTGATGAGCATTAGATGAGCCTTCTCCTTTTTTTGGGGGGGGCTTCTTTTATAGTTGTCACAGCAGAGAAATTCACTTACTTCTACCTATGTACTTAAAGGGAACTCCCTTATCCTCCAGAGACTGACTCTTTGCAGACACTTTTGATGTTCTCTCTCCACATCCCCTGGGATCCCTTTTGTCATGTTCCCCAAGCTGTTCAGGTGCTTCAAAGGGCTGCTCTCTCTGCAAAATTCCCTGAAGGATGACCAATTGCATGTTGAGCTAGTGAGTCACTAACCAGGAGGAGGGGAGCATCACGGAAGTCCAAGAAACAAGTGAGCAAAGGAAAAACCTCAGAAGGGCAGAGCCTGGATGATGAGAGATGTGGACATCTAAACCCCATGCCCTGAATGAGTTTCTACCACATGAATTCCTGCCTTACTATTCAGACCTATACTGAACTTGAGGTTGTGTGTGTGCTTCTGTTAAACATTATTCTCTTCAGTAAGAATCAGGCTAGGTAACAGGGCTACCTACCAAGGGCAGGGCTCTTGGTAGGATCCTCAGGACTTGTCATCCAGCCTGGGAAAGTGTGTTCACTGATGCGAACAGAGGAAGAAGTAGGAGGAAATGTGGGAAATTTATATTAATAAAACTTCATATGTGTATGTGGACATACATTTCTCATTTCCTCTTCTTAATAGCTGTTCAAAGGCATTATACAACCATTTCTGTCTTCAGATGAAGGATCTGAATCTGGGGCATCGAGAAATATGTACTTGGAAGTCTTTCTAGGGGACCTCCTAGGCATCACTAAGGGCCTGTTCCCTTGGCCTTGAGCAGGTTCTCTGCCCTCTCACACTCTCTGAGCCACCCAGGAGGTGGTATGGTTCAATGCACAAAAACCACGGCTTTTCCACCAGCCAGCACTGCCTCTCAGCCCTCCAAGCACAAGCCAGCCTCCCATCACTGCAGGTGCAGTTTGCTCACTCACGAACTCCAGAGAGAAAAGAGGTTTCTGATGTCAGAAATCACAGATGTTTCCACTAAAACAACAGAAAATGCTGAGTCTAATGTAGTGTTCCCTGGAGCCCCTGACCCAGGAACACTCCACAGACCTGTCCTCCCTGGGAAATGCAGGCACTAGATGCTCCTGAGGTCACTGCATGGAGCAAGGGGCTGCAGAGCCTCTATCTTGCCTGGGTAACGTGTGAAAGACAGTAGGAAGGACAACAGCCTCTGACTTGAGCCCCCTGCTCAGGAAGACTTGGCTGATAGTTGCAGACCCAGATTTACATGACATGAAAGTGAAACTGTCATTTCTCCGCAGAACAAGGAGCTCCAGGAAAAGAAACAAAAAAGTGTTTTGACTTCAGGAGGCTCAGAAGGTGAGGGGAGGGCTCTGATAATGCCTGTGCGGTCATCTAGCCAAACTCCCATGTGAGCCTTGTGGACAGGGAGGAAGGCTGCGAGCAAGTTTCCAAGGCTGCCAGTGAATGAGAGAAGCATTTTCCATCAGAAAGCAGAGGGACTATAACTTTTTTGTGTCTTTCTGTTTCTTTCACTTTTAGGAGCCCTGTTGCTGGCTGCCATGTTGTCACACTTGGGCATGGATGACCCTGGCAGGTCATGGGGTCACATCTCATGAACAACTTAAACTACCAGGAGGGGCTTTGGGGAAATTTGACAAAACAGTAAAGTGGGGAGACACAGGTAAAGAGGAAGAGTCTAGATTCTAAAATTTATATGGACCAAAATACTAAAATTTCTTTAGAAGAAGAAAATAAGTCTGCTGTATCAGATAACAGTTATTTTAATGCTATAGTATTTAAGACAGTTGATGTGGGCACAGGGATAGACCAACTGGCCCACAGAAAGGGACACAAGGCCCTGTGTAGGATTCAGAAGTGTGGAGTTCTGTGGCATGGGAGAAGTGCATGGGATGTCAGTGGGTATAGAAGGCACCATCTAGTAAATGGAGCCGACAAACCGGTTCTCCATATGGACAGAGGTCACTGAATCTCTACTTACATTACTTATGATAATCAACTCCAGATAGATTTAAGACCTAAATTTCAAGTGGAAACTATAGAAAGAAATATAGCTACTCTTAGAGAAAGATTCCTTATATGAGATGATACCCATATAAAGATACCAAGATGACAGCTGTATAAAACAGACTGACCAGTGTGATACCTTTGACTACATTAAAGAGCTTCTCTTCATGAAAACAAATGCCAAAAGTTAAAAATCTCCACAAATCTGGAGAATCTATTTGCACAAATGTAGTAACTAAGGATTGATGGAAAGAAGGCATTAAAAAATTCCAGAATTCACTAAGAAAAAGTAAAACAATCCAGCATGGAAGTGGACAAAAGACATGAACAGAACTTTCTCAGAAAAAGAAACACATGTGGACCAAAAACCAATAAAGTACCACAGATTTAACTAATAATGAGGTAAAGGCAATCTGTGCACTATGAGATGACATCACACATTAGTTAAATTGCAAAATTTTAAAAGTCGGAAAAAGTCAGGTATTGGTGAGAATGTGCATTGATAGAATCTCTGAACCATGGCTGCTGGGAATGTAAATCAATACAATCACTTTGAAGAAACAGTATGGCTGAGTCTTATAAAATTGCCCATTCATGCGCCTCAGGACTCAGCATTTCCACTCCTAACACTATACCTAAGAGTCACTCTGTAAAAACATACAGAAGACATGCAGATGTGTGCTCTTAGCAGCAGTCTTCATAACTGTGAAAAAGGAGAGGATAGGCATTAACGGAGAACAGATAAATAAGTTCAGATACACAACATTGACAGGAATGAACCTGTCTCTATAGGTATATAGAGAGGAATTAATCTTTTTTTCCCCAATTTTAAGTTTTTATTTTTATTTTATTTTTATTTTTTTAAAATTTTTTTATTGTTATGTTAATCACCATATATTACATCATTAGTTTTTGGTGCAGTGTTCCATGATTCATTGTTTGTTCATAACACCCAGTGCTCCATGCAGAACGTGCCCTCCTCAATACCCATCACCAGGATAACCCATCCCCCTCCCCCCCTCCCCTCTAGAACCCTCAGTTTGTTCTTCAGAGTCCATCATCTCTCATGGTTCGTCTCCCCCTCTGACATACTCCCCTTTTCTTCCTCTCCTGTTATCTTCTTCTTTTTCTTTTTTCTTAAAATATGTTGCGTTATTTGTTTCAGAAGTACAGATCTGTGATTCAACAGTCTTGCACAATTCACAGCGCTCACCGTAGCACATACCCTCCCCAATGTCTATCACCCAGCCACCCCATCCCTCCCACCCCCAACCACTCCAGTAACACTCAGTTTGTTTCCTGAGATTAAGAATTCTTCATATCAGTGAGGTCATGTGATACATCTCTTTCTCTGATTGACTTATTTCACTCAGCATAACACCCTCCAGTTCCATCCACGTCGTTGCAAATGGCAAGATCTCATTCCTTTTGATGGCTGCATAATATTCCATTGTGTATATATACCACTTCTTCTTTATCCATTCATCTGTCGATGGACATCTTGGCTCTTTCCACAGTTTGGCTATTGTGGACATTGCTGCTATAAACATTGGGGTACACGTACCCCTTCGGGTCCCTACATTTGTATCTTTGGGGTAAATACCCAGTAGTGCAATTGCTGGATTGAACGGTAGCTCTAATTTCAACTGTTTGAGGAACCTCCATACTGTTTTCCAGAGTGGTTGCACCAGCTTGCATTCCCACCAACAGTGTAGAAGGGTTCCCCTTTCTCCACATCCCCGCCAACATCTGTTGTTCCCTGACTTGTTAATTTTAGCCATTCTGACGGGTGTGAGGTGGTATCTCATTGAGGTTTTGATTTGGATTTCCCTGATGCCGAGCGATGTTGAGCACTTTTTCATGTGCCTGTTGGCCATTTGGATGTCTTCTTTGGAGAAATGTCTGTTCATGTCTTCTGCCCATTTCTTGATTGGATTATTTGTTCTTTGGGTGTTGAGTTTGATAAGTTCTTTATAGATTTTGGATACTAGCCCTTTATCTGATATGTCATTTGCAAATATTTTCTCCCATTCTGTCGGTTGTCTTTTGGTTTTGTGGACTGTTTCTTTTGCTGTGCAAAAGCTTTTTATCTTGATGAAATCCCAATAGTTCATTTTTGCCCTGGCTTCCCGTGCCTTTGGCGATGTTTCTAGGAAGAAGTTGCTGCGGCTAAGGTCGAAAAGGTTGCTACCTGTGTTCTCCTTTAGGATTTGGATGGACTCCTGTCTCACGTTTAGGTCTTTCAACCATTTGGAGTCTATTCTTGTGTGTGGTGTAAGGAAATGGTCCAGTTTCATTCTTCTGCATGTGGCTGTCCAATTTTCCCAACACCATTTGTTGAAGAGACTGTCTTTTTGCCATTGGACATTCTTTCCTGCTTTGTCAAAAATAAGTTGACCATAGAGTTGAGGGTCCATTTCTGGGCTCTCGATTCTGTTCCATTGATCTATGCGTCTGTTTTTGTGCCAGTACCATACTGTCTTGATGATGACAGCTTTGTAATAGAGCTGGAAGTCCGGAATTGTGATGCCGCCAGCTTTGCTTTTCTTTTTCAGTATTCCTCTGGCTATTCGGGGTCTCTTCTGGTTCCATACAAATTTTAGGATTATTTGTTCCATTTCTTTGAAAAAAGTGGATGGTATTTTGATGGGGATTGCATTGAATGTGTAGATTGCTCTAGGTAGCATTGACATCTTCACAATGTTGATTCTCCCAATCCATGAGCATGGAACGTTTTTCCATTTCTTTGTGTCTTCTTCAATTTCTTTCATGAGTATTTTATAGTTTTCTGAGTACAGATCCTTTGCCTCTTTGGTTAGATTTATTCCTAGGTATCTAATGGTTTTGGGTGCAATTGTAAATGGGATAGACTCCTTGATTTGTCTCTCTTCTGTCTTGTTGTTGGTGTATAGGAATGCCACTGATTTCTGTGCATTGATTTTATATCCTGCTACTTGACTGAATTCCTGTAGGAGTTCTAGCAGTTTTGGGGTGGAGTCTTTTGGGTTTTCCACATACAGTATCATATCATCTGCAAAGAGTGAGAGTTTGACTTCCTCTTTGCCAATTTGGATGCCTTTGATTTCTTTTTGTTGTCTGATTGCTGTGGCTAGGACTTCTAATACTATGTTGAATAGCAGTGGTGAGAGTGGACATCCCTGCTGCGTTCCTGACCTTAGGGGAAAAGCTCTCAGTCTTTCCCCATTGAGAATGATATTCGCTGTAGGTTTTTCATAGATGGCTTTTATGATATTGAGGTATGTACCCTCTATCCCTATACTCTGAAGAGTTTTGATCAAGAAAGGATGTTGTACTTTGTCAAATGCTTTTTCTGCATCTATTGAGAGGATCATATGATTCTTGCTCTTTCTTTTGTTAATGTATTGTATCACGTTGATTGATTTGCGGATGTTGAACCAGCCTTGCAGCCCAGGAATAAATCCCACTTGGTCATGGTGAATAATCTTTTAATGTACTGTTGGATCCTATTGGCTAGTATTTTGGTGAGAATTTTTGCATCCATGTTCATCAAGGATATTGGTCTGTAATTCTCTTTTTTGATGGGGTCTTTGTCTGGTTTTGGGATCAAGGTAATGCTGGCCTCATAAAATGAGTTTGGAAGTTTCCCTTCCATTTCTATTTTTTGGAACAGTTTCAGGAGAATAGGTATTAATTCTTCTTGAAATGTCTGATAGAATTCCCCTGGGAAGCCGTCTGGCCCTGGGCTTTTGTTTCTTGGGAGATTTTTGATGACTGCTTCAATTTCCTTAGTGGTTATAGGTCTGTTCAGGTTTTCTATTTCTTCCTGGTTCAATTTTGGTAGTGGATACATCTCTAGGAATGCACCCATTTCTTCCAGGTTATCTAATTTGCTGGCATAGAGTTGCTCATAATATGTTCTTATAATTGTTTGTATTTCTTTGGTGTTGGTTGTGATCTCTCCTCTTTCATTCATGATTTTGTTGATTTGGGTCATTTCTCTTTTCTTTTTGATCAGTCTGGCCAGGGGTTTCTCAATCTTGTTAATTCTTTCAAAGAACCAGCTCCTAGTTTCGTTGATCTGTTCTACTGTTCTTTTGGTTTCTAGTTCATGGATTTCTGCTCTGATCTTTATGATTTCTCTTCTCCTGCTGGGTTTAGGCTTTATTTGCTGTTCTTTCTCCAGCTCCTTTAGGTGTAGGGTTAGGTTGTGTATTTGAGACCTTTCTTGTTTCTTGAGAAAGGCTTGTATTGCTATATACTTTCCTCTCAGGATTGCCTTTGCTGTATCCCAAAGATTTTGAACAGTTGTGTTTTCATTTTCATTGGTTTCCATGAATTTTTTTAATTCTTCTTTAATTTCTTGGTTGACCCATTCATTCTTTAGTAGGATGCTCTTTAGCCTCCATGTATTTGAGTTCTTTCCGACTTTCCTCTTGTGGTTGAGTTCTAGTTTCAAAGCATTGTGGTCTGAAAATATGCAGGGAATGATCCCAATCTTTTGGTACCGGTTGAGACCTGATTTGTGACCTAGGATGTGATCAATTCTGGAGAATGTTCCATGGGCACTAGAGAAGAATGTGTATTCCGTTGCTTTGGGATGGAATGTTCTGAATATGTCTGTGAAGTCCATTTGGTCCAGTGTGTCATTTAAAGTCTTTATTTCCTTGTTGATCTTTTGCTTAGATGATCTGTCCATTTCAGTCAGGGGGGTGTTAAAGTCCCCCACTATTATTGTATTGTTGTCGATGTGTTTCTTTGCTTTTGTTATTAATTGCCTTATATAATTGGCTGCTCCCATGTTCGGGGCATAGATATTTACAATTGTTAGATCTTCTTGTTGGATAGACCCTTTAAGTAGGATATAGTGTCCTTCCTCATCTCTTATTACAGTCTTTGTTTTAAAATCTAGTTTGTCTGATATAAGGATTGCCACCCCAGCTTTCTTTTGGTGTCCATTAGCATGGTAAATGGTTTTCCACCCCCTCACTTTCAATCTGGGGGTGTCTTTGGGTCTAAAATGAGTCTCTTGCAGAGAGCATATGGATGGGTCTTGTTTTTCAATCCAATCTGATAGCCTGTGTCTTTTGATTGGGGCATTGAGCCCATTTACATTCAGGGTAACTATTGAAAGGTATGAATTTAGTGCCATTGTATTACCTGTAAGGTGACTGTTAACTCTCTGTTGTCTGTGTTCGTTTCTGCTCTTTGCTGCTTTTAGGTTCTCTCTTTGCTTAGAGGACCCCTCTCAATATTTCTTGGAGGGCTGGTTTCGTGTTTGCAAATTCCTTTAGTTTTTGTTTGTTCTGGAAGCTTTTTATCTCTCCTTCTATTTTCAGTGATAGCCTAGCTGGATATAGTATTCTTGGCTGCATATTTTTCTCGTTTAGTGCTCTGAAGATATCTTGCCAGTCCTTTCTGGCCTGCCAGGTCTCTGTGGATAGGTCTGTTGCCAATCTAATGTTTCTACCATTGTAGGTTACATATCTCTTCTCCCGAGCTGCTTTCAGGATTTTCTCTTTCTCTGAGACTCGTCAGTTTTACTATTAGATGTCGGGGTGTTGACCTATTATTATTGATTTTGAGAGGGGTTCTCTGTGCCTCCTGGATTTTAATGCCTGTTTCCTTCCTCACATTAGGGAAGTTCTCTGCTATAATTTGCTCCAATATACCTTCTGCCCCTCTCTCTCTCTCTTCTTCTTCTGGGATCCCAATTATTCTAATGTTGTTTCGTCTTATCGTATCACTTATCTCTCGAATTCTGCCCTCGTGATCCTGTAATTGTTTCTCTCTCTTTTTCTCAGCCTCTTTATTTTCCATCATTTGGTCTTCTATATCGCTGATTCTCTCTTCTGCCTCATTTATCCTAGTAGTTAGTGCCCCCATTTTGGATTGCACCTCATCAATAGCCTTTTTGATTTCGATTTGGTTAGATTTTAGTTCTTTTATTTCTCCAGAAAGGGTTTCTCTAATAACTTCCACGCTTTTTTCAAGCCCAGCTAGTATCTTTAAAGTCATGATTCTGAACTCTAGGTCCGACATCGTACTAATGTCCGTATTGAGTAGGTCCCTGGCTGACGGTACTACCTCTTGTTCTTTTTGCTGAGGTGATTTCTTTCGTCTTGTCATTTTGTCCAGAGGAGAATAGATGAATGAGAGAACAAAATGCTAACAGGTTTACAACGTCCCCAGCAAATATACTGTATACAAATCAGAAAAGACCTGAAACCAGGGGAAAAGAAAGGGAAAGAAAGAAAAAAGAAAGAGGAAAAAAAAGGAAAAAAAAAGGATAAAAACAAAAACAGAACAATACAAAAAAAGCAGAATGTGATCAAATATGATCAGGCTAGTGCATAGATCAGTGCCACACACTAGATTTGGGGCGTATTTTGGTCTGTTAGAAAAAAGTGCCTCCTAAAATTTTAAAGGAAGAAAGACGTATATGTACAAAATAAGGGTTGATACAATGGAGGGATGGAAGATGACTGTAAAGATGAAAATTATAAAAGATTTTATAAAAGGACTTGGTAAGATAAGTTGTTTGAAAAAAGAAAGAAGATTTAAGAGAAAAAAAAAAGGAAAAAGGGAGAGAGTGTGATCAGGCAGGAGACTAGAACAAAGCCATACACTAGTGATTTAGTGTATATTTTGATCTGTTAGAAGAAACTGTACCCCAAAATTTTAAAGAGAGAACAACTTATATATATATGCCAAAAATAAGGGTAACTACTATGAAGGCATAAAATATGACTTTAAAAAATGAAAAATAAAAAATGTTTTTTTTTTTTTTTAAAAAGGGATTGATAAGATGTTGGTTGAAAAAGGGAAAAAGAAAAATAAAAAAAACAGTCAACAAAAATTAACTCTGATGAAATAATGGATCATGTTAAAAAAAAAAAAAAAGCCATGAATCTATGTGCAGTAGTCCCCTAGTGCTGGAGTTCTCCCATTGTCCTTTATCGATCAACTTGGTCTTGGCTTGCTGGCTGTTTGTGCTGATCTTCTGGGGGAGGAGCCTGTTGCTGTGGTTTCCAAATGTCTTTGCCGGAGGCGGAATTGCCCCGCCCTTGTCGGTCCGGGCTAAGGAAGCTGCTCCGGTTTGTTCTCAGGAGCTTTTGTTCCCTGCAAGCTCTCGGTACAGCTTTGGAGGACCAGGGCAGAAATTGTGGCCTCCCAATCTCCACCCGGAGGAGCTGAGAACTCGGGGCCCCGCTCCTCAGTGTGTCCCCAGAGAAAAGCAGTCACTCCCGTGTCCCCGGTCTCCGGCTGCACTCCGTGCTCACCCGGCCTGTGATCGAGCGTTGCTATCTCTGGCACCCGACCCCGCACGGAGTCTCCAAACCCAGCAGATCCCTGCAGTGCGTTCCCGCACCACTCCTCCCC
Source organism: Callorhinus ursinus (assembly GCF_003265705.2). Taxonomy (NCBI): domain Eukaryota; kingdom Metazoa; phylum Chordata; class Mammalia; order Carnivora; family Otariidae; genus Callorhinus; species Callorhinus ursinus. The sequence goes on along the minus strand of NW_027397143.1, from coordinate 3,972,534 downwards.
GGGAAGGAAGGGGAGTCTCCCTGGATCTGCTGCTTGTTGGGTCCCTGCTGGGGGAGCCGTGCCCCGACTGGGCCGCAGATCACAGTTTATGGCAATCCTGAGCTGAGAGCCCGCGACTCTGCTCCGTCTCTGCAGCCGGCTTCCCCGCTCTGATACCTGGGAGCTCTGGCGCACTCAGGCACCCCCGGTCTTTCTGTGACCCCAAGGGTCCTGAGACCACACTGTCCCGGGAGGATTCCACCCCCCGCTTAGCCACTGCAGCGACGTCCCTCAGCGGAGCCGACTTCTAAAAGTTCCGATTTTGTGCTCCGCGGCTCTAGCACTTGCCAGAAGCGGCCGGCGGAGGCCCCTCCCCCGCCGTCTATCCTCCCGAATATCGCCTCAGATTCACTTCTCCGCACGCCCTACCTTCCAGTAAGTGGTTGCTTCTCTGTTCAGAGAGTTGTTGCTACTCTCCTGTTCGATCTCCTGTTGAGTTCGTAGGTGTTCAGAATGGTTTGATCCCTATTCAGCTGAATTCCTGAGACCACACGAAATCTAGGTCTCCTACTCCTCCGCCATCTTGCTCCGCCCCCCCTTAATTTTTATTTTTAAGTAGGCTCCATGTTCAGTGTGAAGCCCAGTGCCAAACGTGAGCTCACGACCTTGAGATCAAGACCTGGGCTGAGATTCAGAGTCGGATGCTTAACCAAATGAACCACCCAGGCAGCCCACATATTACTGTTTATTTTATTTATTTATTTAATTAATTAATTAATTTATGTTCAGTTAGCTAGCATATAGTACATCATAAGTGTTTGTTGTAGTGTTCAACAATTCATTAGTTGCTATAACACCCAGTGCTCATCCCAACACGTGCCCTCCTTAATAACCATCACCAGGTCACCCCATCTCCCTGACCCCCTCCCTTCTGGACTCCGGAAATCTTGTGTTTTCAATTTTTTAAAAAATTATTTATTTATTTGAGAGAGAGTGGGGAAGGGGCAGAGGGAGAGGGAGACTCAAACAGACTCTGTGCTGAACGTGGAACCTGCTGCAGGGCTCCATATCACGACCTTGAGATCATGACCCCAGGAAAAACCAAGAGTCCATCGCTCAACCGACCACATCCGTCATCCATGTGCTCCGAGCAATTAATCTTTTTGCATAGTGTTGAGATTCAGTATTAAGAAGCAGTAAAATACCTGTTAAATAAAGCTTCAAGAAAACGAAACAATATATTGTATAGGCATGCATATGTAAGTGATAAGGCCACCAAAAAAATAAAAAAAGAAAAGAAAGGAATCATAAACACATACTTCATAAAATTGTTACTCAGGGCCATTGTTAGAGATGTTCTATTTCTTGGGATGATTGTTCGGTGTGTAGGTGATTGTTGTATTACACAAGTAAGTAAAAGATTTAAAATAGAGAAATATCTCAGTTCTTTTCAGGTTGTTGCTGCTATTCTTCTTTGTGTAGTTGGTCCTGAATCTCTCCCTACTGCCATATTTTGGGGACATCAGAGAAATATTCTCTGTCTGACATACAGAGACAATCACTGCTCTGATGGGAGAAAGACTGAGAAATCATTCAGAGAGGAAATAGGGGACAAGAGAGACTGAAATTCTGGGTAGAAACAACTATAAGGCAAAGAAGCAAGCTCACATGTGAACTTGACAACTGGCTGTGGATGCAGATGAGCACATGAAGACCGCCAATTATAGCTGTCAGTAGTAATAAGGTAGGAAATACCTCTGAGTCTCAGGTACACTGGCAGTGATGGGGCCTTTTATAGTGGGTGACAGAAAGCTCCCACTCAGGGACGCCCCAGGGCTGGGCTGCCCCCCAGCTGTGTGAGAATCACTCTGGAGCTGGTGCTGTTTGGTTGGCTCTGGTCTGTAGTGTCCTCTGCACCCAGTGGGCTGGGACCTTATACCCCAGTATGTACACCTCAGGGTCCAGAGTTAGACTTGCTGCTCCTAAGTCACTATTAGGAAATTAGGAAGTATGATTTATAAGGATGTTATTATAGTCTCTCTGGTCAGAGGAAAGGGAAATCAGTTGTTTTTATGCCCAGAGCAGTGCATAAATGCTGGATCCTGAGATTAACACGTATTTGGGTACACATGGATACACACTAAAACTGGCACACATTAAATAGCGCTTCATGTCTGAATCCCTTGTTTGTTTGTTTGTTTATTTGTTTGTTTATTTGTTTGTTTAAATCTTTTTCGGTTTAGGTTGGAATTTAACAGTGATATCATGAAGGATTAACATCATAGCTGGCAGTTTGCAAGATACTGGGGAGAGGGAGGTGAGAGTAATGAGCTCGAGTAGAGTATGGGAGGGGCGGGGGGGGGGGGGATTTAGGAAGATTATGAAAAACAAGTTGAACTTTGAATTTACCTGCTGCCCAGCCCCAAACTGGCCACATATGAAGAGAGTGACACAGACTTGCACTCATGAGCACAAACATTGTGAACCTGCTGTTAATGACCAAGGATATGGACAGCGTATAGGCGCTTGGCAGATTGCTCTGCTGGCCATTTACAGAGAACTTTGCTGCAGAGACGGAGCTCACAGCTCCTTCTCCTCTGGTCTGGAATGGCCACAGTGTTCAGTGGGCTGAGGCCTGATATCCTGAGTACACACCTCACAGGTCACAGTCAGACTCTCTGGTCCTGAGTCCCCTGTGATCACATGACCCTTCCTCAAGACAAGTGGGTGAGAAGAGATGTGGGATGGTCACTCTAGGGCTCATGTCAAGTGGAGTTGTCCCCTGGACACCAGCACTGCTGTGCCTCTGCAGGTGAAATCCCTACTGGGCCACATCGGAGGCCTGCAGGTCTCTGCTAGGCTCTTCCCACATGAAGCAGGAATCCATGGAAGAACATGGAGCCCATGAGAGACATACAAAATTGCAGACTGTACTTTGGGGCCAAACTGAACACTGCTAGGACTCAGGCCCTCATCTGGTGGGGGACAGGTGCATGGACACTAGGTGAGGTCACAGCTGGGGTGAGGAAGAGAACTCCGTGGTGGTTGGAGCATCTTCACTGTGATCTCAGTGGGTGGAAGTGAGTGATCCTTAAGCTGTGCATGTTGGGTAATGTCAGGGAACAATTTTTATTTATGTATTTATAGATTTATAGATTTATTTATTTATTTTAGAAAGAGAGAGTGCAAAGTCTAAGATCAAGTCTAAGATCAAGGTGCCAGTAGGTCTTGCTTCTCCTGAAGCCTCTCTCCTTAGCTTGGAGATGGTCACCTTCCTGCTGTGGCCTTTCTCTGTGTGTGTGCATCTCTGGTGCTCTTCCTCTTCTAAGGATGCCAGTCCTATTGAATAGGCTCCCACCCATTTAGGTCAGCTAACCTTCATTATCTCGTTAAACAACCTCCTACAAATACAGTCACAATAGGGGTTTGGGCTTCAACATAGGAAGTTGGGGGGTATATACTTCAGTCAGAACAAATCCTACTCTAAAATAATTTTTAGTAGCAGTACTCTTAGTGTAATGTTAGAGTTGGACTAGAGAATGGTGTGGGGTGTCTGAGAACCCCAGCACCCCTGGGGAGGTCCATTCAGAAGAAGACCCTGGAGGATGAGCCAGCAGCTCCTGCAGAGCTTAAAGGACATGATTCAGGAAGCTGCTTCAGATATAGATGTGATCTGACACCATGTAACCTCCTTAAGAGAGAAATGGGTGGTCACAGACACCAAGTTACAAATGTACTCTAAGATATTAGGGTAGGAGATCCTTCTCAACTGTCCAATAGTAATAAAAATATAGAAAATATCTAGTGATGGGAGATTTGAGGCTGTTTGGTAAGAAATGCATTCTTTCTTTGGTGCAATGTGTAAGAATCCATATGTTATGACCCAGCCATTACACTCCTATTTCTGGAGAAGTTTCTACACAGGTGTGCCAGAAACATGTGTAAGGTGTTTCTAGGAGAACTGCTTTGAAGAGAAAGAAACAACTGTAAAGAAGCCCAACCCAAAATGTCCACTGACAGGAAATAGATAATATGTTCTATCTTTGCAAAATGGAAAACACATGTGATAGAAACAGTTGTAAATGAAAAGCAGCTTACAGAAGATGGCACACAAAATTATTCTATTTTTCTAAAGCACCCAAACATCCAAAACTATATAATGTATTGTCTGAAGAAACACATAGATGGTAAAAACCAATGAAAGCAAAAAAATGTTAAACTGTAAAATGTAAAATTTGGAGGATTTGTACTTCTGAGAAGAGATGTGGAGAGACAGGATATGGGGTGAAGCTTGTGGGAATATTCAGTGATATAAGAAACATCTAGTTCCTAATTTGGGAGTTGAGTTCACAGGTATTTATACCTTGCTTTATTCTGTGTGTATGTATGCATGAAATATCATATATATCCTACTGTAGCTAGTGGCTAAACACATATTACACTTAGAAAATGTAACAAATGGGGTGCCTGGGTGGCTCAGTCATTAAGCGTCTGCCTTTGGCTCAGGTCTCGATCCCAGGGTCCTGGGATCGAGCCCCTCATCGGGCTCCCTGCTTGGCCGGAAGCTGGCTTCTCCCTCTCCCGCTCCCCCTGCTTGTGTTCCCTCTCTCGCTGTGTCTCTCTCTGTCAAATAAATAAATAAAATCTTAAAAAAAAAAGAAAAAAAAGAAAATGTAACAAAGGATAATGCCAAAGCTGAAGAACATTATAAGCAGACATTATCTTTTTCAATAGACTATATTTTAGAGCAGTTTTGGGTAAATAGCAAAATCGAGCGGAAGGTAGAGAGGATTCCCATGTACTTCCTACCCTCACATAAGTACAGCCTCCCCACTGTCAACAACTCACACCATCCTACAATTCATGAACCCAAACTGACCCATCTTTATCCCTCTGTGTTCATAGTTTACATTGGGTTCCCTCTTGGTGTTGTATATTCTATAGGATTTGACAAAAGTATAATTTGTCCACCATTGATTCACCATTATCATATTACACAGAGTGGTTTCACTGCTCTAAATGGCCTCTGTGCTCCACTGACTTATCCCTCCTTCCCCTGAGCCCTTGGGAACCACTGATCTTTTTATTGAATCTGAAGTTTTGCCTTTTTCGGAATGTTACACAGTTGGAATCGTGCAGTATATAGCCTTCCCAGATTGATTTCTCTCACTTGGTAATATGCATTTCTGTTTCCTCCATGTCTTTTCATGTCAGCTGTCATTTGAGGAGCCTTCTGAATGCTGAGTGTTGATGGAAGTGCTCTGGGTCACTAGCCCCTGGTGACACTTCTGAACCCCAAGGATGAAGAGTTCCTACAATTTTCCATGGAGACAACCAGGTGACCACCCAAGGAATGAGAATGAATTTGGCACTGGGCTTTTTACTGGCGACATGGCATGCTGGAAAGAGGTAGATCTTCAGAGTTCTAAGAGAACATGATGTTGTGTCCAGAAATCTATAATCAGTTAAACTATTTATTGAAAGTGATCACAAAATAAAGGAATTAATTGGAAATGCAAAAACTAGAAAGCTTACCTCCCAGAGAACTCCCCCTGCCAACTTTGTTTGAGAATGGATGCAATCTAAATGAACAGAGAACAGGGAATCCAAGAGGCACCAGCACCACAAGGCAATGGATGGATGTGAATGAGGCCTCTGCTTCAGGCTGGGAGAGCAACTAGTCTAAATGAGAATAAGGATTTGAGGTGTTGCATAGGACACCTTCAGGGAGAACCCTAGCCTGCTCTTCCTCAGGGGAGTGCTCACATTCTACAGTCATTTATTCTCCTTCTCACTATGGAGCATCACTCTGTCTAGCTCCTTCTTTTCCCCCCCTTTTTCTTAAGCATAGAGCCTCAAACTGCATAACTCTGTGTGACCTGAGGCTGGATGAAATGACCTGTGAATGTTGGCAGAGACTGGTCCTTCAGTAGACAGCAGGGAAGGACATGTCCTGGGGCCTAGGAGGGAAGAGTTGTTATTAAAGAGGGTGCAGTTCCTTCATGCTGGGTTCATGCAGGAGTGACTGTCACAGATGGAGGGAGTCACTCACAACTGCCGCCTGTAAGGAGCTTCTTGATGGTATTATCTGTTATCTGTTGTTGTGGAACAAAAACCCTGAAACATAGTGGCTTAAAAAACAAGTGCTTATTTGCTTATAGTTATTGAGGGTCAGAAATCCAGGAACAGTCTCAGTTGTGTGGTTCTGGATAAGGGTCTCTCCTGAGGTGGTAGTCAAGCTACCAGCTGGACTGCATCTTCTGAAGTCTTGCTGGAGCTGGAGAATTTACTCCCAAGATGACACACTTACATAACTGGCAGTTAATGCAGGCTGCCTCTGTTCTCCCCGACATGGCTTCTGATTCTTCAGGGGGGATTAGTTTAAACTTTCTATGATTACTAGGCAGAGAGAGCAAGAGGGAGAGGGAAAAAGAGAGGGAGAGACTGAGGGAGAAAGAGTAGGAGCCAGAGTGAAAGAGATTGAGCAAGTGAATAGAGAGTGTTTATAAGACAGAAGCTATAGACTTTTCATAACAAAATTCTGGAATTCTTGGACATTCCATTTTTTGCTGCCATATTCCATTAGTCACTCCAGGGAAGGATTAAACAAAGCCATGAAAATAGGAGATAATGTTGGAGGCCATCTTAAAGGTGCCTACCACCGATCTAGGGGCAGGTCAAGATTGTGTTTTCCATTCCTATTTGACCCCACCCCTGCTGGGATTCCCTGTGGCACTGAGGAGAAAACTCTTCATTGGAGCTTCTGATCACTTTGTCTCCTTGATGATCTCTCCTCTTTGTCTTTGACTGCTTTTCTACGTTAGCTTCCTATGTGGTAAAATACATGGTCTCAAACTCCCCAAAAGACCTCAGGCTTCCTGGTGTGACTTGGTTTTCTTCTTGGCTGAGCTATGGGAGGCTCCAGTGGGTGTGGGCTCTTCTTTACCCTCCCTCATCATGATCACCCAGGAAAGGCAGGTTAGGGTTGGGTTTACTCTAAGAACTCTGCACCTACAGCCATTCTGATCTCTAAAACCCTTTGACTACTCATCACAATTCTCTCTCTCATCCCTCATGGGGGGATGAGAGATCTCAGGATGCAGTATAGTGCTGTGTATGGGACTGTCTTCTGCTTCCTGAACTTTCCAAAGGGGACACTTAACAAGCTCAGTTGGAAAAAGAATGAGATGCAACTATGCCTTCAAGGCTTCCATGTGAATGCAGGTCTCTCCCAGCAGACTCTTCTCTTTCCAATGGATGGACAATCTGAGGACACTCACCTTTTGGCGGAACTGTCTTTCAGTGTTATCCCTTCTTAGCCATGAAGAGAAGGAATGATAATGATAATACCAAACATTTACAGAATTACATGCTTGACCCTATTCTAAGTGCTTTATGTGCTTTAACTCATTAAATCCTCACATTACCTGGATGTAGATGGACATCTTAGGATGTAATATTATTATCACTATATTAACTATTGGGAAACTAAGACAGTGGAATATCAGTTGACTTGCCCAAGATCACATGGCAAGGGCACGCTGGAACCAGGATTCTTAAACACTCTACTATGCCTCTTTCAGTTCACTTCCATTCAATGTGAACTTCACTCTCTGTCCCAGTGAATATTTATGATAACCTCTGATAAGCCCTCTTTTTTGAGCAGAAGCCTAAAGATGGGCCACAATTTTATACATTAAGCCAGTTCAGATGTCCACCAAATTCAGATTGGACTCCACACTAGGTGAAATCTTCCCAGGTAAATAGAGTAAAGTGATGGTGGTGACAGGGAAGGAAGGTTGCTCTTGTGAGGACTGAATGATTCCCACAGTGGTGAGAACCAGGTTATGACTTCTGGTGGTGGAGAGTGAGGTTTCAAATTTTATCTGAAAATTTTTTTGTACAAAAAAAACAGTTTTTTAAAATTCTTTTTTAAAAATATTCCATTTATTTATTCATGAGAGAGAGAGGGAGAGAGAGAGGGAGAGAGAGAGAGAGAAGCAGGCTCCCAAGGAGCAGGGAGCCCGATGTGGGACTTGATCCCAGGACCCCGGGACCACGCCCCGAGCTGAAGGCAGATGCTTAACCATCTGAGCCACCCAGGCGCCCTAAAAAAAACTAGTTTTATTACACATATGCCCAGCAAGGAGAAAAATCTAGAGGTAGGGTCTGGAATGGAATGAAATTTTCATAGAGTCTCTAATAGTTTGGGTTAACTATATAAACAGTGAGATCATAGATGGCAGGTTAATTTCCTTAATGGTGATGCTCAAATTTAGTTTCTTTTGACCAATATGGGAGATAACTTTGGCAAATAACAGAACATAGCAGGTACTTTAAGTGAGCAAACATTTCTGTATAGCAAACATAATCTAACAGGCACTACTTCCTATGACAGGTGCACCATGATCATGTTCATGTGAAGAGCATGGGACCTCTTGGTGTGGGGGATCAGTGTTTGGTACTTATAATAGCCAGGTTTGCTTTTCCATTCAACAATTTCCCAAACCCAGTAAAATGGTCCTTGAGTCCACCCCTGTGTCCTTTTTTGTATATAAATGATTTGGGCAATTGCTGAGAACAGATATAAGGACAGAGCTTTACAGGACGCCAGACTGGCCTTGGATCCTGGCACCACTACACAATACTTTTCAGAGAACAGTTAACACACACTCTCTATCATATTTCCCCAAAGGGAACATCCCAAAGGATGTTCTCTCCTCTGCCTCCAGGTGTGCTTCTGTGAATCCATGGACTGAGAGGTGAGAAGTGAAGGAACAGGAGAAAACCAAGAGGTCTTGGAAAAATGATGCTAACATTAAGTGATGTGGGGATGTCAGAATGAGACTATGTCACACTATGCAATCTTTTCTTCCATCTTTGGATCCCAGCTCACTTAATAAATGAGAAGTAGGACATATTTGGAAATTTGCTGAGATGTGGGTTCAAAATGATCTAGTCAGCTTATTTACCTCAAGAAACTTAGAACCGACAAAAGTGGAAATATTGAGCTGACTGAGAATTCTGAAGGGTACAGTGTGAGGAGAGGACCCCAGATATCCTGACTTTCCCCAAGAAGGAGCCTGCTGAGACCTCACTCTTCAGGTGATGGCATCTTTCAGAATTTTCTTCAGTATGGTCTTGGTGTCCTCAACAACTATGTCAAGGAGGCGCCTCTGATTCCACCCTCTAAGGTAGTGGATACTAGTGTTACCTAAGATTGGGATGTAGCTCAGAACTGAATATAAGTAAGAGGCTGTATTACAATTCATCCACGATAATGCCCAGTCCCCTGTGAGGACAGTGTGCAGATCCTGAGACTTCATAATGGTTTTGTACTCCTCCATGGGTTTTCCCATACTCTGGGCCACCTCCTGGAGAGATTCATCATCCACACCAAAGAGCGAGTGGTAGACGTTCAAACACTTCCCAAGATGATCTGCATTCTGGATGCCAAAGGTGTCCTGGAAAGACTCTGAGCCCATTTGCCTCTGCAAAGTGATTGCTTTGTCATTAATGACCTTCTCACAGGTGTCAGACAGATTCTCTAGGAGAGCATGGTACCGGATCTCACACACGTCTCTGTGCAAGGTTTTCCTAAGCTCTGGGAAGTCATGCAATGAGGGATCAAAGCTGGAGACCAGGAATATGATGGGTTCACACATTCCCTCATTCTGGAGAATTACCCGAATATTCTCCTGGATATTCTGTAGGAGTTGTTCCTTTGAGACCACATGTGTACTCAGGTCTCTGTCCAGCTTGGTCCAGACGATGTAGAACTTCTTTCCCTGTCCCTGGATGACTTTGGCAAGCTTCACAAGATTCATGCTGAACTGTTCAGATGCAATGATGATGAAGAGATCATACTTGCTAAACTGCATCTCCTCCAGATAGGTCTCTAGGCTTTGGGTGGTAGCCCCTGTGCCAGGCAGGTCCCATAGCTCTACATTGGGAAAGTGGGAGAAAGAGTAGTGAATGGGAATCTGGGTGGTTCTCACTACACCCGTGGGAGCTGCGTCCTTTTCCCCATGCCCAATTCCCCGCAGTGCATTGATGAAAGAAGACATGCCATTGCCAGAGTTCCCAGTCACTGCAATGCTCACTGGGGCACTGGAAGCTGTCTTCAGGGTCTCTCTGACTGCAGAGACCACCTTCACCAACTTCCTTTCTTCCAAGGCTTTTTCTATGTTCATGGCACCTGGTTTAGATAAGATGTTCCAACTCTTATGGTATGGCACAGCAGAGGTGAAAGGTGTAGGTAATGCGGTGTGAAGGGACAGGGCAGGCTGTGTCATGTTGCTGATCAGTGGAATAACCTACAGAAATAGGAAAAGCAGGGGAGTTAGGAAGACCAGGCACACGGCGTGGCAGAGGAATCATCAGATTTGGTATCCCAAACTGAGGGTGTTGGATCCACACCTAACTCACTGTAAAGGCCTTTAGATGAGAAACAGCAAACCTCTGCAAAAATGTTTGATAGTGTCTCAAAATTCTAAACATATTATTCAGCCATAGAAATCCTCCCATTTGTGACAATATGGATGGACTTGGAAAGCATCATTCTAAATAAAATAAATCAGATTCAAATACTGCATGATCTAACTGATGTGTGGACTTTAAAAATAAAATAAAATAAAATAAATTCGTAGAAAAAGAGATCAGACTTGGGGAGAGGTGGAGGAAGTGGGTGAGAGGAGGGGGATTGGAGGAAGTGTTCAAAAGGTACAAGATTTCAGTTATAAGAAAAGTAAGTACTAGGGATGTGATGTACCATCTGGTGACTATACATATCATCATGGTATGATTTATAGGAAAGTTGTGAAGGGAATACATCTTAAGAGTTTTCATTAAATGGAGAATTTTTTCTCTTTTTTCTTCTCTCTTTTCTTTTTATTGTATTTTTAAGAGATGATGGATGTTAGCTGAACCTATTGTGGTAATCATTTCACAATATATATAAATCAAATCATCATGATGTATGCCTTAAACTTACATAGTGATGTATGTCAATAATATTTCCATAAAACTGATAAAATAATTTACACAGAGTCACCAAATGACCCAGCAATTACATTGTTAGGTATATACCCACAGATGTGGATGGACTTGAGCAGAAGAGCATCATGAGGGTCTCTGTGTCAGGAGTCAGGCAGGTGCAAGTACTCCTCCACCCCAGAATGTCCCTCTGGGAATGTCCGTAGGGCACAAGTAAGCTTATGACAACACTCAATATCCTTCAATCCTGAGGACCCACACATCTTCACTGCATATGTCTTCAGAGTCAAGAATAATTTAATTATTTTTGATAACAGTGAAAAGTGTATGTTCTTTCAAGACATTTTCCATATCTTTCACCACTAACTGCATACCTAGGGAATCCCCATCCCTCATCCACTTCAACATCTAAGTTACACAAACTTTCCAAATAATAACCTACTGATTTTTCATGTCAGCACTTATGTTTATACATGACTGTTTATCTGGTCACTGTTGTGATTAGTATTTTAAGTATCTAAGTTCTCCTGTGAACTTTCTCCTGTAAGCTGAGCCCTGACGTAAGATTTGCAAGCATTTTATAAGGCAGGACTGGGAAAGAGAATTGGTTCGGATTACCTGTTGGACTCTCCTCCTGGGGGCTACACACACAGTGCTGGCTGGTGGGCTTTCATAGTCCCACAAGTTGAATGGTTGCTGTAGCAATTTCCCTTAAAAAATCTATAATTTCATACCAACAGCATTTTTCACATAACTAGAACAAATAATCCTAAAATTTGTATGAAGCCACAAAAGACCCCAAATAGCCAAAGCAAACTTGAAAAAGAAAACAAAGCTGGAGGCATCATGATTCCAGACTTCAAGTTATATTACAAAGCTGTAGTGATCAAAACAGTATGGTACTTATCTCATATATGTATGTGTTTTTATGAGTATGTGTATAAAACCATTTTTTAAGTAACATCTTTCATTAAGACATGTGTTTGTAATAAAAACAAACAAAGAAACAAAATGAAACAAAAAACACCTGTATGGTACTGGTACAAAAATAGACCATAACCAAGTGGGATTTATCCCTGGGCTGCAAGGTTGGTTCAACATCCACAAATCAATCAGTGTGATGCAATACATTAATAAAAGAAAGAACAGGTACCATATGATCCTCTCAATAGATGCAGAAAAAGCATTTGGCAAAATACAGCATCCTTTCTTGATCAAAACTCTTCAGAGTATAGGGATAGAGGGTACATACCTCAATATCATAAACGCTATCTATGAAAAACCCACAGCAAATATCATTCTCAATGGGGAAAAACTGAGAGCTTTTCCCCTAAGGTCAGGAACGTGGCAGGGATGTCCACTATCACCACTGCTATTCAACATAGTATTACAAGTCCTAGCTTACAGCAATCAGACAGCAAAAAGAAACAAAAGGCATTCAAATCGGCAAAGAAGAAGTCAAACTCTCACTCTTTGCAGATGATAGGATACTTTATGTGGAAAACCCAAAAGACTCCACCCCAAAACTGCTAGAACTCATACAGGAATTCAGTCAAGTGTCAGGATATAAAATCGATGCACAGAAACCAGTGGCATTCTTATACACCAACAACAAGACAGAAGAAAGGGAAATTAAGGATTCGATCCCATTTACCATTGCACCCAAAACCATAAGATACCTAGGAATAAATCTAACCAAAGAGGCAAAGAATCTGTACCCAAAAAACTATAAAATACTCATGAAAGAAATTGAGGAAGACACAAAGAAATGGAAAAACGTTCCACGCTCATGGATTGGAAGAACAAATATTGTGAAGATGTCAGTGCTACCTAGAGCAAGCTACACATTCACTGCAATCCCTATCAAAATACCATCCATTTTTTTCAAAGAAATGGAAGAAATAATCCTAAAATTTGTATGGAACCAGAAAAGACCCTGAATAGCCAGAGGAATGTTGAAAAAGAAAAGCAAAGCTTGTGGCATCACAATTCCGGACTTCAAGCCTTATTACCAAGCTGTGATCATCAAGACAGTATGGTCCTGGCACAAAAACAGACACATACATCAGTGGAACAGAATAGAGAGCCCAGAAATGGACCCTCAACTCTATGGTCAACTCATCTTTGACAAAGCAGGAAAGAATGTCCAGTGGAAAAAAGACAGTCTCTTCAACAAATGGTGTTGGGAAAATTGGACAGCCACATGCAGAAGAATGAAACTGGACCATTTCCTTACATCACACACAAAAACAGACTCAGAATGGTTGAAAGACCTCAATGTGAGACAGGAATCCATCAACATCTTAAAGGAGAACACAGGCAGCAATCTCTTCGACCTCAGCCACAGCAACTTCTTCCTAGAAACATCGCCAAAGGCAAGGGAAGCAAGGGTAAAAATGAACTATTGGGACTTCATCAAGATAAAAAGCTTTTGCACAGCAAAAGAAACAGTCAACAAAACCAAAAGACAGCTGACAGAATGGGAGAAAATATTTGCAAATGACATATCAGATAAAGGGCTAATACCCAAAATCTATAAAGAACTTCTTAAACTCAACACCTCAAGAACAAATAATCCAATCACGAAATGGGCAGAAGACATGAACAGACATTTTTCCAAAGAAGGCATCCAAATGGCCAACAGACACATGAAAAAGTGCTCACCATCGCTCGGCATCAGGGAAATCGAAATCAAAACCTCAGTGAGATACCACCTCACACCAGTCAGAATGGCTAAAATTAATAAGTCAGGAAAGGACAGATGCTGGCAGGGATGCAGAGAAAGGGGAACCCTCTTACACTGTTGATGGGAATGCAAGCTGATGTAGCCACTCTGGAAAACAGTATGGAGTTTCCTCAAAAAGTTGAAAATAGAGCTACCCTACGACCCAGCAATTGCAGTACTGGGTATTTACCCCAAAGATGCAAATGTAGGGATCCGAAGGGGTACGTGCACCCTGATGTTTATAGCAGCAATGTTCACAATAGTCAAACTATGGAAAGAGCCAAGATGGCCATCGACAGATGAATGGATAAAGAAGAAGTGTATATATATATATATATACAATAGAATATTATGCAGCCATCAAAAGGAACGAAACCTTGCCATTTGCAAGGACGTGGATGGAACTGGAGGGTATTATGCTGAGCGAAATAAATCAATCAGAGAAAGACATGTATCACATGATCTCACTAATGGGAATTCTTAATCTCAGGAAACAATCTGAGGGTTGCTGGAGTGGTGGGGGGTGGGAGGGATGGGGTGGCTGGGTGATAGACATTGGGGAGGGTATGTGCTATGGTGAGTGCTATGAATTGTTGAATCACAGACCTGTACCTCTGAAACAAATAATATATGTTAAAAAAAAAAGAAGAAGATAATAGGAAGGGAAAAATGAAGTGGGGGAAATTGGAGGGGGAGACGAACCATGAGAGACTATGGACTCTGAGAAACCAACTCAGGGTTCTAGAGGGGAGAGTGATGGGGGGATGGGTTAGCCTGGTGATGGGTATTAAAGAGGGCACGTACTGAATGGAGCACTGGGTGTTATATGTAAACAATGAATCATGGAACACTACATCAAAAGCTAATGATGTAATGTATGGTGATTAACATAACATAATATAAAAAAGAAAAAAAAATAGACACATAGATCAATGGAACTGAATAAAGCACCCAGAATTAAACCCAGAATTTTATGGTCATTGAAACTTCAACAAACAGGAAAGAATATCCAATGGAAAAAAGACAGTCTCTTCAACAAATGGCGTTGGGAAAATTGGACAGCAACATGCAGAAATAAATTTCTTACACCATAAACAGAAATAAATTCAAAGTGAATTAAATATCTAAATGTGAGACCTAAAACCATAAACATCCTAGAAGAGAACATAGGCAGTAACTTCTCGACATCACTGTAGCAACTTCTTTCTAGATATGAATCTAGAAAGCAAGGGAAACAGAAACAAAAATAAACTATGGGGACAACATAAAAATAAAACACTTTTGCAGAGTGAAGGAAACAACAAAACTAAAGGTAACATACAGAATGGGAGAAAATATTTGTAAAGACATATTTGATAAAGGGCTATTATCTAAAATATATATAAAAAAACTTATAAAACTCAACCCTCAAAAGCCAAATAATCCAACTGAAAAATGGTCAGAAGACATGAATAGGCCTTTTTCCAAAGAAGACACAGAGATGGCCAAGAGACACATGAAAAGATGCTCATCATCACTTATCATCAGGGAAATGCAAATCAAAACTATAATGAGATATTATCTTACAGCTGTCAGAATGGCTAAAGTCAACAACACAAGAAACAACAGATGTTGGTGAGGATGTGGAGAAAGGGGAACCCTCTTGCACTGATGGTGGGAATTCAAACTGATGCAGCCACTCTGGAAAACTGTATGGAGGTTCCTCAAAAGTTAAAAATACAACACTCTATGACCCAGCAACTGTACTACTAGGTATTTACTTAGAATACAAAAAACGAATTCAAAGGGATACATGCACCCTGATGTTTATAGCAGCATTATCTATAATAGCCAAACTATAGGAAGAACCCAAATGTCCATGAACTGATGAATGGATAAAGAAGGTGTGGTATACCTATGATCCAGCAATTGCACTACTGGGTATTTACCCCAAAGACACAGATGTAGTGAAAAGAAGGGCCATATGCACCCCAATGCTCATAGCAGCAATGTCCGCAATAGCTTAACTGTGGAAAGAGCCAAGATGCCCTTCAACAGATGAATGGATAAAGAAGATGTGGTCCATATATACAATGGAATATTACTCAGCCAACAGAAAGGATGAATACCCAACTTTTACATCCACATGGATGGGACTGGAGGAGATTATGCTAAGTGAAATAAGTCAAGCAGAGAAAGTCAGTTATCATATGGTTTCACTTATTTGTGGAACATAAGGAATAGCATGGAGGACATTAGGAGGAAGGGAAAAAGGAAGGGGGGACTCAAAGGGGGAGATGAACCACGAGAGACTATGGACTCTGAGAAACAAACTGAGGGTTTTAGAGGGGAAGGGGGTAGAGGGATGGGTTAGTCCAGTGATGGGTATTAAGGAGAGCACGTACTGCATGGAGCACTGGGTGTTATACGAAAACAATGAATGGTGGATCAGTACATCAAAAACTAATGAGGTATTGCATGGTGCCTAACATAACATAATAAAATAAAATTAAAAAAAAAAGAAGGTGTTGTATATATATATACAATGGAATATTACTCAAAAAATGAAATATTACCATTTGCAATGATATGGTTTGAGCTAGAGAATATTATACTAAGCAAAATAAGTCAGACAGAGAAAGACAAATACCATATGATTTCACTCATGTGTGGAATTTAAGAAACAAAACAAACAAGGCGGAGCAAGATGGGGGAGGAGTAGGAGACCTAGATTTCGTCTGGTCTCAGGAATTCAGCTGAATAGGGATCAAACCATTCTGAACACCTACGAACTCAACAGGAGATCAAAGAGGAGAGTAGCAACAACTATCTGAACAGAGAAGCGACCACTTACTGGAAGGTAGGACGTGCGGAGAAGTGAATCCGAGGTGATATTCAGGAGGGTAGACGGCGGGGGAGGGGCCTCCGCTGGCCGCTTCTGGCAAGTGATAGAGTCGCGGAGCACAAAATCGGAACAGTTAGAAGTCGGCTCCGCTGAGGGACGTCGCTGCAGTGGCTAAGCAGGGGGTGGAATCCTCCCGGGACAGTGTGGTCTCAGGACCCTTGGGGTCACAGAAAGACCGGGGGAGCCTGAGTGCGCCAGAGCTCCCAGGTATCGGAGCGGGGAAGCCGGCTGCAGAGACGGAGCTGAGGCGCAGGCTCTCAGCTCGGGGTGGCCATAAACTGTGATCCGCAGCCCAGTCGGGCCACTGCTCCTGCAGCAAGGACCCAACAAGCGACAGAGCTGGTGAGACTCCCCTTCCTCCCCTGGGAGGAGCGGCGCGGGAGCGCACCTCAGGGATCTGCTGGGTTTGGAGACTCCACACGGGGTCGGGTGCCAGAGATAGCAACGCTTGGTCACAGGCCGGGTGAGCACGGAGTGCGGCTGGAGACCGGGGACAAGGAAGTGACTGCTTTTCTCTGGGGGCGCACTGAGGAGCGGGGCCCCGAGTTCTCAGCTCCTCCGGGTGGAGATTGGGAGGCCACCTTTTTTGCCCTGGTCCTCCAAGGCTGTACGGAGAGCTTGCAGGGAACAAAAGCTCCTGAGATCAAACCTGAGCAGCTTGCTTAGCCCGGACCGACAAGGGCGGGGCAATTCCGCCTCCGGCAAAGACATTTGGAAACCACAGCAACAGGCCCCTCCCCCAGAAGATCAGCACGAACAGCCAGCAAGCCAAGACCAAGTTTAGCGATCAAGGAGAACGGGAGAACTCCAGCGCTAGGGGAATACTGCACATAGAATTCATGGCTTTTTTTTACCATGATTCATTAGTTCATCAAAGTTAATTTTTGCTAACTGTTTTTTTTTTCTTTTTCCCTTTTTCAACCAACATCTTATCAATCTCTTTTAAAAAAAAAACACTTTTTATTTTTCATTTTTAGAGTCATATTTTATCCATTCATAGTAGTTACCCTTATTTTTGGCATATATATATAAGTTGTTCTCTCTTTAAAATTTTGAGATACAGTTTCTTCTAACAGATAAAAATATACCCTGAATCACTACTGTATGGCTGAGTTCTAGTCTCCTGCCTGATCACATTCTCTCCCTTTTTTCTTTCTTTTTTTTTTTAAATCTTCTTTCTTTTTTCAAACAACTTCTTATCTTATCAAGTCCTTTTATAAAATCTTTTATAATTTCATCTTTACAGTCATCTTCTATCCCTTCATTGTATCAACCCTTATTTTGTACATATATGTCTTTCTTCCTTTAAAATTTTAGGAGGCACTTTTTTCTAACAGACCAAAATACGCCCCAAATCTAGTGTGTGGCACTGATCTATGCACTTGCCTGATCATATTTGATCACATTCTGCTTTTTTTGTATTGTTCTGTTTTTGTTTTTATCTTTTTTTCTTTTTTTATCTCTTTCTTTTTTCTTTCTTTTGCTTTCTTTTCCCCTGGTTTCAGGTCTTTTCTGATTTGTATACAGTATATTTGCTGGGGACGTTGTAAACCTGTTAGCATTTTGTTCTCTCATTCATCTA